>NW_028318135.1:715000-1052500 GCF_062004578.1 Staurois parvus
TGCTCAGGAAACGTAAAACGCTTGGTGACGTCATCACATCTACACTGTGCTTCACACGTACTCCCGCCTTCGATTCCAGGTCTCTTCCATCTTGCCAGCCAACCTGGAATGCAGAGAGCAGGTCTGCATGCAACAACGGCAGTGGGAGGACCACTTCATCATGGCAGTTAACCCCTTGACAGACAATGATGTGCCATACCCTTTCAACTTTCTTGTAAGTTGCCTATATTTGTGTGCAATAAAATTGTGGTTTTAAGATGCTCCTTCTCTTCACTTTTACATGCTCTACCCTGGAATAAGATTCAAATCCAGACAAGGCAGCCACAAGTAGAGGGACTTTCACCTGCAATATAAAGGACTATATTAGCAGTTATACTTATTCCTAAGTTGTCATAGCATCATACTATTTAGGTGTCTTATAAACAGCTCATGTATTTTTTATCACCCACAATTGTGTGACATTATAATTAAGGGCTGCTTTTTTCACTGTTTATGTTTTATCTGTCTTACTCTTTTTTGTCATTCAGTACCAATTTTAACCAATTAGTATTTTATTTGCCAGCAGTCTAGTGCAACAATATTCAGACTAGTATTTGGTTTGAGCCTTTTTTTCTACAGCCCCTTCGCATGTGTCCCTTCAGTGCTTTCTAATTGTTCTCCTTTTTGGCTTTAAAACCACAAAACATGTTTTATTTGGTGAAATAAAAAACTTGATGTTTTAATAAAACAGATTGCTCCTGTCAATTCTTACACAAACCATATTTGTTTACCGCTGCTTAAGGTAGAGAGATTCCCAATCTCCAAGCACAACTCCTCCTGTGGGTGCTAGCCCAGTTTGTGTGCTGCATAGATGAAAACAAAAGACGTTCGATCAGCTGCACTCCAAAAAATCCACTTTATTGGACCAAGATAAAACCAATACAGACAGTAGAAATACAGTGGGGGACTGGCAGGTAAACACGTTTCACACTAAAGACAGCACTTATTCATTACCCAGCGGATCCATGTACAAAGTGTTTGTCTTAAGCACTAGCAACAGCTCCTCCTAATCAACACGGGGTCCACCTCCTGCTACACCAAACCGATTTAAAGGTAAAGACAGTTCTGCAACTAACAATAATTTTAACATCCCCAAAGTGCATCACACAACATCAAATGGACCAACTACACAATATGTGCAAGAATTCTTGTGTCGCACAATGGAGATGGCAAAAATAAAAATTAAAATAGAGCTGTAAAGAGTGTGTGGGAAGAAGAAACAAAAAACAACATACCATGAAGAAAACACCACATCATGTAAAAATGTATGTACATCGGATCTATCCCAAATAAGAAGATATACAAATTATAAAAACAGATATGCCTCAGATCAATAACAAAATCTCTGTCCTATCCTCACCATTCCAGATATAATAAAGACCAAAAAGGCCAAAACGTCGATAGAACGAGCAGAGACACAGAGAATATTCAATAAAGATCAGCACCAAGTAAACGCATGTAGTCAAAAAGCTGGTAAAACATAATCACATCAAAAAGGCAGGGGGGTTAGGCCATGGCTGGGCAAGGAAGTCACTCATTATTATACAAGATTTATATAGCACTAACAGTTTGCTCAGCGCTTTACAATATAAATGGAGACAAAACAGCAATGATACAGTGCAATACAAGAGGGTTAGGAGGGCCCTGTTGTATAAAAATGTATAAGAGTATAAAAATGGGTAAGATCCCATTCAAAATTCAAACAATTAGGAATAAGTGTACACAAATAAAAAAACCAAAAGACTTTTTGCATAGCAATCTAAAGCCATCTCCACCCCTAGGAGACCTGTCCACCCTCTCAATGCCAATAAGGCTCAAATAAGGTCACCTCCATGAGCACTGTTAAAATGATTAGCGACATTGGTAGAATGATTCTTTTGTATGTCATAAACATGAGCATGGAGGCGATCTCGTAACCTCCTAGTCGTCCTACCAGCATATTGTACTTGACAACTTCTACAGGTGAGCAAATATATTAGATGCTTAGTATTAGAGTTAATAAAATTCTTGATCCTGTAAACCTTGCCACTATCCATGGATCTAAATTCTTCCATTCTATTCTACCTTTCTTAATACAGGAGCAACAGGGACAGCCGTCTATACCACACCTATAGTTACCCTTAAAACTCAGCCATGTTCTCTGAATTTTTCTAGAGGAGAAATAGCTAGAGGACAGAGTATTGCCCAAGGTGGGTGCACGTTGGGAAACAATTTTAGTACCGTGGGATAATATTTGTGCAAATATGTCATCAAACAGAAGTATGGGAAGATAGCGCTCAATGATCCTTTTAATCCTCCCAAACTCTAGGCTGAATGCAGTGGAGAAAACCAATGGTCCCTGCTTGAAAAAACACCTCTCCTTTGTTATTAATAAGTTGTTCCTGTCAGTATTTTTAGCTATACCCACAACACGATCTATCGTGGGCACCTCTCTATTGAAATCTTCATCCTTTTTACAAATCCTACACAATCGTAGGAACTGTCCCACAGGAATCCCTCTAACTTTGTGTTTGGGATGTCCTAAGTCAGCTCTTAAAATGCTATTGCCTGATAAAGGTTTAATATACAAGCTGGTGACAACTGTATCTTCGCAACCCCTCAGTGTGACATCCAAGAAATGAATACTATGATCGCTCATCTGTCCAGTGAAGCCGAGGTTAAGTTTATTGTCATTGAGATATGACAAAAAACCTTCCAAATTCCCGAACTGACCGGAACAGATGAAGATTAAATCATCTATGTAGCGCCAAAAAATTGGATGTAGGGATAAAACGAGTTGTCAGGTCCAAATATCTTCATCCTCTCCCACCAACCCATGTAGAGGTTGGCGAGAGAGGGCAAAAACCTGGCACCCATCACCGCCTCACATCTTTGAAGGTAAAAAACACTATCAAAAGAAAAGTAATTGTGTGATAATAGGTATTCAGGACATTCCAAAATGAATTCCCTCTGTATGCAGGAATATAATCCACACAAATCTAAAAAGAAGGAAACAGCCCTTAGCCCCAAAATATGGGAGATGGATGAATATAGGCTTGCCACATCACATGTGACCCACCTATCTCCATCCCTCCATTTAACCTTCCGACACAGGTTCAAGAAATGGCTGGTTTCACAAAGGTAGCTGGGGAGTCCCACCACTATAGGCTGTAGTTGGAAATCCAACCATTGTCCAACCCCTTCGTTCAGGGACCCAATACCGGCTACAATGGGTCTACCCCTTAAGGGGTCGAACCCCTTATGTGTCTTAGGTAGATGGCAAAATATCGGGACAACAGGAGACTCTGGAACCAGTGCTTCACTTTCACATTTGGATAGAATACCCAATCAGACACCCTTCTGGATCAGTGAAGTGAGTACACATTTATACTCTTTGGTAGGATCCCTTCTCAATGTGAGGTAAGTACTCTCAACTGACTCAGCTGTCTAAGAGCCTCATGTCTGTATGTGTCGGCGTCTTGAACAACAACCAAGTCCCCTTTATCCAAATTCTTAATGACAATAGAATCATCCTCACTAAATAACCTAAGAGAATGTCTCTCAATGGGACTATGATTGTCTACCGGCGCAGTGACACCAGACGTGGCATACACAGCCAATCTGGTTAACACTTGCTCAACCATTTTTTTATTTCCTTGCCCCTAGAATGAATGGGATAAAAATCTGACCTATATCTTAGAGAAACAGGGATCAAAGATCCCTGTTCCTTCTCCTCCTCAAGATAAGATTTCATAGCTAAATCAGCCAAATCACAGATGGGCAGCACAGTGGCTAAATGGAAATGGTTATCACTTTCGCCTAGCAATACTAGGGTCGTTGGTTCAAATCCCAACCACAGCACCACCTGCCTGGAGTTTGCATGTTCTCCCTGTGTCTGCGTGGGTTTCCTCAAGGTACTCCGGTTTCCTCCCACACTCCAAAGACATGCTGGTAGGTGAATTGGCTCCAGTCTAAATTGGCCCTAGTATGTGTATGTATGACCTTAGATTGTACACCCCTTGAGGGTTAGGGACTGATGTGAATGTACAAAATATATGTAAAGTGCTGCGTAAATTGACAGCGCTATATAAGTACCCTAAATAAATATATAAATAAAATATTACTTTGATCCAAAAAGTTATTTGTCTGGACCTCTTTTACAAAATTCCTTTCAATATCATCTCCATTTATGCTCTCACCAAAAAAGTGTTTACATGGGGTCACAGAATGGGAAAACCTATTTCAATCTAAAATAGTATAAAAAAAGATTGAAATGACGTGTAGGGCAAAATTACTACATGCATTTACTTCGTGCTGATCTTTTTTTGATAATTCTCTGTGTCTTTGCCCATTCCATCGCCTTATTGGCCTTTTTGGTCTTTATTATATCTGGGATGGTGTGGATAAGACAGAGACCTTGTTGTTGATCTGAGGCATATCTATTTTTATAATTTGTATATCTTCTTATTTGGGATAGATCTAATATACATACATGTATACATGATGTGGTGTTTTCTTCATGGTATGTTGTTTTTTGTTTCTTCTTCCCATATATTCTTTACAGCTTTATTTTCATTTTTATTTTTATTTTTGCCATCTCCATTGTGTTCTTGCACATATCGTGTGGTTGGTGCGTTGGATTTTGCGTGTTGCACTTTGGGGATGTTTAAATTGTTGTTAGTTGCAGAACTGTCTTTACTTTCAAATCGGTTTGGTGTAGCAGGAGGTGTACCCCGTGTTGATTAGGAGGAACAGCTGTTGCTGGTGCTTAAAACAAACACTTTGTACATGCGTCCTCTGGGTAATGAAAAGGGCTGTCTTTAGCGTTAAACGTGTTTACCTGCCAGTCCCCCACTGTATTTCCACTGTCTGTATTGGTTTTATCTTGGCCCAGTAAAGCAGATTGTTTGGAGTGTAGCCGATCGGATATCCTTTGTTCTCATCTTAGACAAACCACTTCATAAGCCTCTGCTGATCGGACCACTGATGGACTTTTTTTCTCAGATTTTTTACTGATTATATTCCTGTGTCTCTCAATGAACGGTAAAGTAAGTAAGCATTTTGTACTCAACATAATATCTTTTTATCTTATCTTATAAATTATTTGACGGACACAGGTCCTGCTCTTCTGTGTTATTAGCTTTATGTGCTGCTTTTTCACAAGAGGCATGATGGTTAGAGGTGGGGTTATATAGAGGTAGGTTTAATATTTTTTGCTTGCCAGTGTCCTAGTTTCCTAAAGTTTAACCTCTAGCAGTATAACCCAAATTTACTGTATCCCTCAATGGACTTTACAGTAAGTACAAAAATCTTAATATTCAGATACCTTTTCCAGGAAGCCTATGTTTATATATTATAAAAGTTTGAACAATTATGATTTGAGACTAAAGAAAAATTTAAATATAAAAAACTCAAAAACACAGATTTGATATACTTAAGTTGACCAATTCTTAGATGTGGTGGCTGCATTTGAATTATATTTCTCAGCATTTTTTTTACTAGTGACCCTGCCAGTAATACAGGTTGATATCGTTCACTCACTTCACTTTATCCATGGGGGGGGGGGGGCAGTGTTACCACCCTTGAAAAGTACTACAGAATATCTCTCTCCCTACATATTCATAATATAGGGGGACATGTTGTGGACATGTCCACAGAAGTAAAATGGATAATGGTAATAAAACAGTCAGCAGTGCAAAGTGGACAAGAACTTGTGAGCTTACTGAATTTCTGGAAGAAGCAACAGATATCTTGTTTACACTTATCAAAAATATATAACATAACACTTTTAAATGTCTATTTAACAGACCAAAAGTGACCAATTAGTAGATCATTGTTTTGGTTTAGCTACATTTTTGGTCTGATGTACTAAAGAATATACTTTTTTTGTGATTACCTTCAGTCATCCAATCAAGTGAGAATCATCTACATGTGATTCCAAATTAACTGGAATTTGCTTTTCACATGATTAGATATTAGGGATGAGGTTCAGATTAACAGTCATTATGGGTTTAGGCCAATTCTGCAGGTTTGAGATTCTCAGCCCTAGTGAATATTTGTACAGATTCACCATGGGAGATTTTTTTTTTTTCGTAAACCATAATGCACTGAATGGTCTTTGAAGTATTGCCAACAGGCTTAGAATGGCCAGTAAGGGGGGTTTGGATAAGCCCTATTGCAGCAAATCACCATATTGTTTCAAATAAAAAGAACAAGAACAATGTGCACCTAAACCACCTCAGATAATATCGATCACACTTACTGCAACCCCTATCCCCATAGATAAATTGAAATTTAGGCATTCAACAGTTATTCCTATTGTCCCTAATTAAAACTACCCTGCTGCTGGCCAGTTTTACACTGCTGTGTTATCTGCTGTCTCTTAATTTTAGTATTAAGACGCCAGCCTGTATTTTTTTTTTCTCTAGTAAATTTCAGCCCATTCTCCTCATGAAAAAAAGTCCTGTTACTAGCCATTTTTACACTGTTACATCATTTGTGATCTCCTAATTCCTAATCAGAGCGTGATAAAACTTGACCAGTGGCTAGACTGTTTTGCATCAGTGAGAACAAGAAAAGCAACAGCAAACTACTGGCTAATTTCTTTCTGCCAGTAAAAGCTATAATAAAAAAAGCATGTGTTGCTGCTAAGGCTACCTAAGAAATACATTTTTTTTACCTGAACTTAAAAAGATTGTGTTGTTGATGTTGTTTGCAATTAGAGATGAGCGAATCGAACTAGGCGAACCGGAATTCGAGTCGAATTTCAGGAAATATTCGATTCGTGTCGAAACCGAAATTTTGCCTACTTCGGGTGCGCGAATCGAACATTTCCCGATCAGCCGGCAAAAGTGTCCCTGCAGTGAGCTCCGCTATTTCTGACAGTTCTCTGACAGAAGGAACACATGTTTAGCGGTTGAAACATTGTATCTATTAGTTTACATTTAGGATACAGATGTTTCAACCACTGTACATGTGAAGAAGTTGTGAGAGAACTGTCAGAAATAGAGGAACTCTGCACATACACTTTTTGCCGGCTTGGAATTATTCTTCTTTTCATCCTACTTCTTCTTCTTCTTCATCCTCAGAAGAAGAGGATGAGGATGAGGATGAAGAAGAAGAAGAAGAAGAAGAAGAAGAAGAAGAAGTAGGATGAAAAGAAGAATAATTCCAAGCCGGCAAAAAGTGTATGTGCAGAGTTCCTCTATTTCTGACAGTTCTCTCACAGCTTCTTCACATGTACAGCGGTTGAAACATCTGTATCCTAAATGGAAACTAATAGATACAATTTGTATCTATTAGATTCCATTTAGGATACAGATATTTCAACCGCTGTACATGTGAAGAAGCTGTGAGAGAACTGTCAGAAATAGAGGAACTCTGCACATACACTTTTTGCCGGCTTGGAATTATTCTTCTTTTCATTCTTCTTCTTCTTCCTCATCCTCATCCTCATCCTCATCCTCTTCTTCTGAGGATGAGGATGAAGAAGAAGAAGAAGAAGAAGTAGGATGAAAAGAAGAATAATTCCAAGCCGGCAAAAAGTGTATGTGCAGAGTTCCTCTATTCTGCAGATACACTTAGAGGAGCTCTGCAGATACACTTAGAGGAGCTCTGCACATACACTTTTTGCCGGCTTGGAATTAATCTTATTTTCATCCTACTTCTTCTTCTTCTTCTTCTTCTTCTTCATCCTCATCCTCAGAAGAAGAAGAGGATGAGGATGAGGATGAAGAAGAAGAAGAAGAAGTAGGATGAAAATAAGAATAATTCCAAACCGGAAAAAAGTGTATGTGCAGAGCTCCTCTAAGTGTATCTGCAGAGCTCCTCTAAGTGTATCTGCAGAATAGAGGAACTCTGCACATACACTTTTTGCCGGAAACCGCTGTATGGAGTGAATGTCCCAGAACTGTCAGAAATAGACTATTTATGACAGTTCTGGGACATTCACTGCATACAGCTGTTTTAACCGCTGTATGGAGGGAATGTCATGGAACTGTCAGAAATAGACTATTAATGACAGTTCTGGGACTGTCCTTCAATGCAGCGGTTGAAACATTGTATGTATTTGTTTCCATAAATGGATCCATTTATGGAAACAAATACATACAATGTTTCAACCGCTGCATGGAAGGACAGTCCCAGAACTGTCATTAATAGTCTATTTCTGACAGTTCCATGACATTCCCTCCATACAGCGGTTAAAACAGCTGTATGGAGTGAATGTCCCAGATCTATCAGAAATAGACTATTTATGACAGTTCTGGGACATTCACTGCATACAGCTGTTTTAACCGCTGTATGGAGGGAATGTCATGGAACTGTCAGAAATAGACTATTAATGACAGTTCTGGGACTGTCATTAATAGTCTATTTCTGACAGTTCCATGACATTCCCTCCATACAGCGGTTAAAACAGCTGTATGCAGTGAATGTCCCAGATCTATCAGAAATAGACTATTTATGACAGTTCTGGGACATTCACTGCATACAGCTGTTTTAACCGCTGTATGGAGGGAATGTCATGGAACTGTCAGAAATAGACTATTAATGACAGTTCTGGGACTGTCCTTCCATGCAGCGGTTGAAACATTGTATGTATTTGTTTCCATAAATGGATCCATTTATGGAAACAAATACATACAATGTTTCAACCGCTGCATGGAAGGACAGTCCCAGAACTGTCATTAATAGTCTATTTCTGACAGTTCCATGACATTCCCTCCATACAGCGGTTAAAACAGCTGTATGGAGTGAATGTCCCAGATCTATCAGAAATAGACTATTTATGACAGTTCTGGGACATTCACTGCATACAGCTGTTTTAACCGCTGTATGGAGGGAATGTCATGGAACTGTCAGAAATAGACTATTAATGACAGTTCTGGGACTGTCCTTCAATGCAGCGGTTGAAACATTGTATGTATTTGTTTCCATAAATGGATCCATTTATGGAAACAAATACATACAATGTTTCAACCGCTGCATGGAAGGACAGTCCCAGAACTGTCATTAATAGTCTATTTCTGACAGTTCCATGACATTCCCTCCATACAGCGGTTAAAACAGCTGTATGGAGTGAATGTCCCAGATCTATCAGAAATAGACTATTTATGACAGTTCTGGGACATTCACTGCATACAGCTGTTTTAACCGCTGTATGGAGGGAATGTCATGGAACTGTCAGAAATAGACTATTAATGACAGTTCTGGGACTGTCCTTCAATGCAGCGGTTGAAACATTGTATGTATTTGTTTCCATAAATGGATCCATTTATGGAAACAAATACATACAATGTTTCAACCGCTGCATGGAAGGACAGTCCCAGAACTGTCATTAATAGTCTATTTCTGACAGTTCCATGACATTCCCTCCATACAGCGGTTAAAACAGCTGTATGCAGTGAATGTCCCAGATCTATCAGAAATAGACTATTTATGACAGTTCTGGGACATTCACTGCATACAGCTGTTTTAACCGCTGTATGGAGGGAATGTCATGGAACTGTCAGAAATAGACTATTAATGACAGTTCTGGGACTGTCCTTCAATGCAGCGGTTGAAACATTGTATGTATTTGTTTCCATAAATGGATCCATTTATGGAAACAAATACATACAATGTTTCAACCGCTGCATGGAAGGACAGTCCCAGAACTGTCATTAATAGTCTATTTCTGACAGTTCCATGACATTCCCTCCATACAGCGGTTAAAACAGCTGTATGGAGTGAATGTCCCAGATCTATCAGAAATAGACTATTTATGACAGTTCTGGGACATTCACTGCATACAGCTGTTTTAACCGCTGTATGGAGGGAATGTCATGGAACTGTCAGAAATAGACTATTAATGACAGTTCTGGGACTGTCCTTCCATGCAGCGGTTGAAACATTGTATGTATTTGTTTCCATAAATGGATCCATTTATGGAAACAAATACATACAATGTTTCAACCGCTGCATGGAAGGACAGTCCCAGAACTGTCATTAATAGTCTATTTCTGACAGTTCCATGACATTCCCTCCATACAGCGGTTAAAACAGCTGTATGGAGTGAATGTCCCAGATCTATCAGAAATAGACTATTTATGACAGTTCTGGGACATTCACTGCATACAGCTGTTTTAACCGCTGTATGGAGGGAATGTCATGGAACTGTCAGAAATAGACTATTAATGACAGTTCTGGGACTGTCCTTCCATGCAGCGGTTGAAACATTGTATGTATTTGTTTCCATAAATGGATCCATTTATGGAAACAAATGTATTTGTTTCCATAAATGGATCCATTTATGGAAACAAATACATACAATGTTGTTTCCATAAATGGATCCATTTATGGAAACAAATACATACAATGTTTCAACCGCTGCATGGAAGGACAGTCCCAGAACTGTCATTAATAGTCTATTTCTGACAGTTCTATGACATTCCCTCCATACAGCGGTTGAAACCGCTGTATGGAGTGAATGTCCCAGAACTGTCAGAAATAGACAGAAACTGTCACAGAACTGTCCTTCTTCTCATCCTTCTCCTTCTTCTCATCCTTCTTCTCATCCTTCTTCTCATCCTTCTCCTTCTTCTCATCCTTCTCCTTCTTCTCATCCTTCTCCTTCTGCTCATCCTTCTTCTCATCCTTCTCCTTCTTCTCATCCTTCTCCTTCTCCTTCTTCTCATCCTTCTCCTTCTCCTTCTTCTCATCCTTCTCCTTCTCATCCTTCTCCTTCTCCTTCTCATCCTTCTCCTTCTTCTCATCCTTCTCCTTCTTCTCATCCTTCTCCTTCTCCTTCTTCTCATCCTTCTCCTTCTCCTTCTCATCCTTCTCCTTCTTCTCATCCTTCTCCTTCTCCTCATCCTTTTTCTTCTCATCCTTCTCCTTCTCCTTCTTCTCATCCTTCTCCTTCTTCTCATCCTTCTCCTTCTTCTCATCCTTCTCCTTCTTCTCATCCTTCTCCTTCTTCTCCTTCTTCTCATCATTCTCCTTCTTCTCATCCTTCTCCTTCTTCTCATCCTTCTCATCCTTCTTCTCATCCTTCTTCTTCTCATCCTTCTCCTTCTTCTCATCCTTCTCCTTCTCCTTCTTCTCATCCTTCTCCTTCTTCTCATCCTTCTCCTTCTTCTCATCCTTCTCCTTCTCATCCTTCTCCTTCTCCTTCTTCTCTTCCTTCTCCTTCTTCTCATCCTTCTCCTTCTTCTCATCCTTCTTCTTCTCATCCTTCTCCTCCTTCTTCTCATCCTTCTTCTCATCCTTCTTCTTCTCATCCTTCTCCTTCTTCTCATCCTTCTCCTTCTCCTTCTTCTCATCCTTCTCCTTCTTCTCATCCTTCTCCTTCTTCTCATCCTTCTCCTTCTTCTCATCCTTCTCCTTCTTCTCATCCTTCTCCTTCTCCTTCTTCTCTTCCTTCTCCTTCTTATCATCCTTCTCCTTCTTCTCATCATTCTCCTTCTTCTCATCCTTCTCCTTCTTCTCATCCTTCTTCTTCTCATCCTTTTCCTTCTTCTCATCCTTCTTCTTCTCATCCTTCTTCTTCTCATCCTTCTCCTTCTCATCCTTCTCTTTCTTCTCATCCTTCTCCTTCTCCTTCTTCTCATCCTTCTCCTTCTTCTCATCCTTCTCCTTCTCCTTCTTCTCATCCTTCTCCTTATTCTCAGCCTTCTTCTTCTCATCCTTCTCCTTCTCATCCTTCTCCTTCTCATCCTTCTCCTTCTTCTCATCCTTCTCCTTCTTCTCATCCTTCTCCTTCTCCTTCTTCTCATCCTTCTCCTTCTCCTTCTTCTCATCCTTCTCCTTCTCCTTCTTCTCATCCTTCTCCTTCTTCTCATCCTTCTCCTTCTTCTCATCCTTCTCCTTCTCCTTCTTCTCATCCTTCTCCTTCTCCTCATCCTTTTTCTTCTCATCCTTCTCCTTCTCCTTCTTCTCATCCTTCTCCTTCTTCTCATCCTTCTCCTTCTTCTCATCCTTCTCCTTCTTCTCATCCTTCTCCTTCTTCTCATCCTTCTCCTTCTCCTTCTTCTCTTCCTTCTCCTTCTTATCATCCTTCTCCTTCTTCTCATCATTCTCCTTCTTCTCATCCTTCTTCTTCTTCTCATCCTTCTTCTTCTCATCCTTTTCCTTCTTCTCATCCTTCTTCTTCTCATCCTTCTTCTTCTCATCCTTCTCCTTCTCATCCTTCTCTTTCTTCTCATCCTTCTCCTTCTCCTTCTTCTCATCCTTCTCCTTCTTCTCATCCTTCTCCTTCTTCTCATCCTTCTCCTTATTCTCAGCCTTCTTCTTCTCATCCTTCTCCTTCTCATCCTTCTCCTTCTCATCCTTCTCCTTCTTCTCATCCTTCTCCTTCTTCTCATCCTTCTCCTTCTCCTTCTTCTCATCCTTCTCCTTCTCCTTCTTCTCATCCTTCTCCTTCTCCTTCTTCTCATCCTTCTCCTTCTTCTCATCCTTCTCCTTCTTCTCATCCTTCTCCTTCTCCTTCTTCTCATCCTTCTCCTTCTCCTCATCCTTTTTCTTCTCATCCTTCTCCTTCTCCTTCTTCTCATCCTTCTCCTTCTTCTCATCCTTCTCCTTCTTCTCATCCTTCTCCTTCTTCTCATCCTTCTCCTTCTTCTCCTTCTTCTCATCATTCTCCTTCTTCTCATCCTTCTCCTTCTTCTCATCCTTCTCATCCTTCTTCTCATCCTTCTTCTTCTCATCCTTCTCCTTCTTCTCATCCTTCTCCTTCTCCTTCTTCTCATCCTTCTCCTTCTTCTCATCCTTCTCCTTCTCATCCTTCTCCTTCTCCTTCTTCTCTTCCTTCTCCTTCTTCTCATCCTTCTCCTTCTTCTCATCCTTCTCCTTCTTCTCATCCTTCTTCTTCTCATCCTTCTCCTCCTTCTTCTCATCCTTCTTCTCATCCTTCTTCTTCTCATCCTTCTCCTTCTTCTCATCCTTCTCCTTCTCCTTCTTCTCATCCTTCTCCTTCTTCTCATCCTTCTCCTTCTTCTCATCCTTCTCCTTCTTCTCATCCTTCTCCTTCTTCTCATCCTTCTCCTTCTCCTTCTTCTCTTCCTTGTCCTTCTTATCATCCTTCTCCTTCTTCTCATCATTCTCCTTCTTCTCATCCTTCTCCTTCTTCTCATCCTTCTTCTTCTCATCCTTTTCCTTCTTCTCATCCTTCTTCTTCTCATCCTTCTTCTTCTCATCCTTCTCCTTCTCATCCTTCTCTTTCTTCTCATCCTTCTCCTTCTCCTTCTTCTCATCCTTCTCCTTCTTCTCATCCTTCTCCTTCTCCTTCTTCTCATCCTTCTCCTTATTCTCAGCCTTCTTCTTATCATCCTTCTCCTTCTTCTCATCATTCTCCTTCTTCTCATCCTTCTCCTTCTTCTCATCCTTCTCCTTCTTCTCATCCTTCTCCTTCTCCTTCTTCTCATCCTTCTCCTTCTCCTTCTTCTCATCCTTCTCCTTCTCCTTCTTCTCATCCTTCTCCTTCTTCTCATCCTTCTCCTTCTTCTCACCCTTCTCCTTCTCCTTCTTCTCATCCTTCTCCTTCTCCTTCTTCTCATCCTTCTCCTTCTCCTTCTCCTTCCTCATCTCCAAGGGCATTTAAATTAAAGGTACAGTGTTCTGCACTAATTTAAAGGCTCTCTGAAGCCTAGAAACCCTTTAAATAAGTCATCTTCGTAGCGGAGAAATTCGCATCGAATCGAATTTCACACTGGAATTCGCCGAATCAGCCGAATCGAATTTTTCATTTCTTCGCTCATCTCTATTTGCAATCTAAGCTAATTGTAAAATAAAAGTATCAGTTTCACAGCTAAATATGTGCTGCCAGTGTATATTGCCAATGAGACTACCTGTGATAACTGTACTCAAAAACTCACACACAGCTTTAAGAAATCCCTTAACCACTTCAAGTCCGGACACTTTCATCCCCTTCCTGTCCAGGCCAATTTTCAGCTTTCATTGCTATCACACTTTGAATGACAGTTGCGCGGTCATGCAACACTGTACTCATATGAATTTTTTAGCATTTTTTTGAGACAGATAAAACTTTATTTTGCTGGTATTTATTCACCACTGGAATTTTTATTTTTTTGCTATATAAATGAAATAGTCCAAATATTTTGAAAAAAAAGTGTTTTTCTTATAAAATTTTGCAAATAAATAATCTTTCTTCATAAATCTTGGCCAAAATGTATTCAGCTATCTTTTTAGTAAAAAAAAATAACCCAAATTAGTTTATAACCAAAAATGATCATTTAAAAAAAAATGTTTTTACATTTTTATTTTATTTTTTTATATTATTATTAATGTTTTTTTTCTACATACTGTTACCCTAGCAGTACTACTTGTGGGGGGTGATGAAGATTTTTTTTTTCTACACTGATTGCTTTTACACCCATAAAGGCTGTGAAAGCAATAATTGCTCCTTCTCTCTGGCTGCATTCTTGTAGCCATTCAGAAATACTGTGCGAGCTGTGATTGGTCACAGCTTGTCACATGGTACAAAGCTGTTGTGAATAGCCTTTTACCATGTGACCTCTGTGATCATTCACAGATTTCACAAGTAGTAAGCAATGATGTCAGGAAGTGACATCTTGCTTACTACTATTCATGTGATCACTGATTGGCCATTCAGTGATCGGGACCTCACACAGAGGTCCCGTACAGCGATCTGTGTTTCGCTGTGTCTGGAGGGAGTGGATTAAGTGATTAAAGAAGTTCACTTTTCCACAAAAAATAATAAATGCACTTTTTTTGCAGGTAAAAAAATGTGCATTTATTATTTTTGCATTGCAGTGCCGTGGCAGTTCATTGAGGATTAGAAGAGCTGGACAGGGCCATGGAGGTTCCTTAACCCATTAGCAGGATTGGTATTTTCTCCTCTTGTGCAAAGAGAAACAGGATGAGCACTGCCAGAGCCCCACAAAATGACCTCCAGCAGGCCACTGGTGAGAATGTCTCTGACCAAACAATCAGAAACAAAATTCATGAGGGTTGGCTGAGGGCCTGGCGTCCTCTAGTGGGCCCTGTGCTAACTACCCGGTACCATAGAGCTCAATTGGCATTTGCCATTGAACACCAGAATTGGCAGGTCTGCCACTGGTGTTCTGTGCTTTTCAAAGGTGAGAGCAGGTTCACCCTGAGCACATGTGATAGATGTGAAAGGGTCTGGATAAGCTGTGGAGAACATTATGCTGCTTGTAACATCATTCAGCTAGACTGTTTTGGTGGTAGGTCAGTGATGGTCTGGGCAGGTATATCCATGGAGGGGCACACAGACCTCTAAGGGCTAGACAATGGCACGCTGACTGCCATTAGGTATTGGGATTAAATCCTTGGACCCATTGTCAGACATTACGCTGTTCCATTTCATCATGGGTTCCCCCTGGTGCACGACAATGCCCGGCCTCATGTCGCGAGAGTATGCAGGCAGCTCCTGGAGGATGAAAAGATTAATACCATTGAATGGCCCTCATGCTCACCTGACCTAAATCCAATAGAACACCTCTGGTATATCATGTTTTGGTCCATCCAACTCCACCAGGTTGTACCTCAGACTGTCCAGGAGCTCAGTGATGTCCTTGTCCAGATCAGAGAGGAAATAGCCCAGGACAACATCCGTCGTCTCATTAGGAGCATGCACCGACATTGTCAGGCATGAATACAAGCACATGGGGGCCATAAAAACTACTGAGTATCATTTTCAGTTGCTGCAATGAAATTTCAACAAAATGGACTAGCCTGCTGCATCATTTGAACATTACCCAGTCCCGTTTAGTATAGATAGCCAGCATGATATTTTTCCCCATTGAGATCTGATGTGTTTTCAAAGTGGTCCTTTAATGTATCGCATACTCATTCCATAGGGGGAGGCGGGATCTAGGGGTCTCCTTGTTAAAGGGGTTTCCAGATTCTGATAAGCCTTCCGCCTACAGACCCCCACAGCTACTGGCCAGGGATTTGGGGAAGAGGCCCTTGTCCCCATCAACATGGGGACAAGGTGCTTTGGGTGGAGCCCACCTGCCCCAAAGCCCCCCCCATGTTGAGGGCATGTGGCCTGGTATGGTTCAGGAGGGGGGGTGCTCACTCGTACCCCCCTTTCCTAACCTACCGAGCTGCATGCTCCGATAAGGCTCTGGTATGGGTTTTGGGGGGACCCTAATTTTTTTTTATTTGGTGTGGGGGTTTCCTCTCAAAATCCATACCAGACCCAAAGGCCTTGGTATGGATGGGAGGGAGGACCCTATGCTGTTTTTTTTTTTTTTTTAATTGGCGGGCAATGCTGACAATTCTTTTGACATTCAGCTGTCAAAAGAAAATTCTTTTGACACCCTGCTGACAGCTGAAACATGAAAGAATATTTCACTACTAAAATACCACATGAATTAATAATATAACTCATGCAATGTTTTAGTAACTGAGCGGTATCTTACCACATACTCAGATGCAGTAGGATACCGCTAAGTAAATTGTCCCTGTTCGAAGTTTGCTGTTGAAGTTTCTGTAGGTTCAAATGTTAGACTGCAAACCGAACTGCAGGGTGTTCAACCCATTACTAATGACGGAATGGCTACTGTCTGAGTCAGTGATGCTGAACAGGTTAGAGACAATAATGCAGATTTTTTTCCTAGTTTGTGACGTACAAGCGTAAGAGCAAATATTCAGAAACATCCAGCTGTTTATACTGTATCATAGTTTAAAACCCAACTGAAGTCACGTGTGCTATAAGCCTGCTGAAACCTGCTATAAGTTTGTTTAAAGATACAACACTCACATTGAGATCCATACTCAGAAATCCCAAATGTGACTTGGGTGGAATCTTAGGTAGTGAAGCTGGTTAAATAGTTTGTAAATCTTTGCTGAAGCTGATGTTTTAGTATTTATATGACTAAACAAAACCTTTATATTTAGGGATTAAAAAGCTGTAAACTCTGCAAAACTGTGATTAAAATGTTTAAAATGATTAAAATGTTACCATCAAAAACTGTTGCTACAAATTGTGACATGAATTGTTCCTTTTTAAACTAATGGGAAACAGACCTTTCAATATAAAGTATCTAAGGGTTTTATGCTAAAAATCAATTTCTTGAAACCGTTTGCAAATGAAACTACATATATATAAACAATTTTTAATATAATTTTTTTACATAAATTAAAGCATAGTTTCCTTATTAAACAAAATTGGAAGCAGACAGTCAATACATAGATTATACAGAGTTGGTGAGAGTCAACTACTTTCTTTAGCTTGAAATATTTTAACAACCCAAACTTTATAATAGAATGAACTTCTCTAATTTCAAATCAACGCTGCATTATATGAGAAAACAGCACAGATGCTGTTCAAACCACATGAAGCATTATGCAAATTTGTTATGAAGAAAAAAAGGTATAAAAACAAGATCATTATAGCTTAGAGAGGAAAAAATAGGTTTTCTTGGCCTCTTTTCTTTCTGAGTATTGTTCTGAAAAAACACAAGGCACTGCAGATTTTTTTTTTCAGCAATGGATTTTGCTTTTCTCCAGGCCATCCCTTCCAGTTGATTTCACATTTTATAATGCTAATTGTGGGTGTATGGTTTTTACTTTGCAGTCAGCTGGGCACTATGACTGAGGCATATATTTAATGAAATTTGACAGCTGATAGAACTGAATTCACTAAGAGGATTTGATATGCAAGTTGAATTGTGTAATTCTTACCTCGCAACATTACTCACGATTTCTATTTGGTGCTTAAGTGACAAAATAAGTCTGTTTCTAGCCACACCACTAAATGACTATAGAAGAAATGACTTAACGGTGAGTTACCCCTTTTTGCCCTGATAACACAGCTTTTTAGCATCTTAAAGAAGATTGTGTTCTAGACTGGGAAAATAAAAAAGGCAAAATATATACAAAATGTGTAAATAGAATAACATTATTAGATACTTTTTTAAATTGTGCTTTTCTGTTCCATTCAATGCTTTGCAAAATGTTTATCAAATGCTATGATTATGATTGTTTAGTACCATTACATAACTATTATCAATAGTAATATTATAATACCAATACTTACTATAATACTAATATGTAATGCTAATAATAGCTGTGTTTCCTTTTAGAAAAAAATACAGCTTAGAGCTTAGTTTATCTGGTAATAATCGGTCATGTATGGGGTATCTGCAACTAAGGTTGACATACTGTATATCAACTGGATCTGCATGTACAGTATATGCAGCATGGGTATAAAAATGAATGCCCAAACTAGTAAGATTTGGTTGTCCCCATGTTTTGACAAATCATTCAAGAGCTGGCATTTAAATACGGGTAGCGTAGAGTGACCCAAATCTTCCCTCCCTGAAATGCCAAAACGAAAATCTGATATTCAAGAAGAACAGTAATAAATTATACTAGTACTGTTTTCATGTAATTTGGCTATGAAAAGAGGAGAAGAAAAGCAGACAGAAACTGATGGCTTTTCCTTATTCCAGTGGAGAACAATGCTGATTACACCATATTTTCTCAAAGGATAATTTAGTACAGGTATCCTTTAACTATACCCCCAGCATTCCCCCAATATCCTCACCTGTTCCTGCCAGATTCTTGCTTTCTGAACCATTAAGAACCACATAGCCATCTTTGCTAGTTCTCCAGGCTGGGCAGCTTGTCCCTTTGCACACATGAAATATATTAATTAATTGATCTATTTCTATAGAGAGGTATCCATTTTATGTTCCAGTGGTGTACGGCATCCCTATAGAAATTGAGATGTTTCTATTCATGCACAGAACAAGAAGCAAATTCTGGCAGGGGCAAGGACATAAGAAAATAAAACTTTAACCTTCTCCGGCCCGCCATATAGGCAAATGGTGGATAAGTGGAAGTTTTGTCATTCTGGGAGGACGTCATATGATGTCCTCCCACTCTAGCCACATATGCCCCCCTGGGGGCGTGCAGTGCGGTGATTGCTGTTGAACTGTGTCCCTTGGACACAGCCCATCATCGACCGAGGTAAAGAGCCATTGACCGCGTTTCTTTACCTTGTGATTGGCTGTGCCCAATCACAGCTGTCAGAAATGTAAACACAGAGTGGTAACTCGCTGTTATCAGCTTTCTCTCCTCACACACAGATCTTGTGTGAGGAGAAGAATCTTCTAACAGTGAGTTACCATTCTTTCCACAGCACAGTGCACAAACACAGCCACAGTGCCCCTGTCACAGTGCCCACCATCAATGTATCTGTCTCCCATCAGTGTACCTGTCCCAATGCCACCAGAGCCAGCCATGTAAAAAAAATTTACACTAGTGAGGAGGCTTTCAAAATCCTCAGCATCACAGATGAGTGCAGTGGGGAGCTTTCACTGTCCGATTCTGATTCAGTGTATGAACCCATCTAAAGTAGTGGATCAGCGACTGAATCAGAGGATGAAAGGATCCCTTCTAAAAGGATATGGTGCTCTTAAAACCAGGCAGCCACCAGCAGCCCCATACACCCCAATGGTCAATCAACAAATGCCAATGGTGCAAGACCCATGGATGAAAGGCCCAGTACCAGCACTGGAGTATCCCATCAAACCCCAAGACTCAGGGCCCAAATATACCTCCAAGACACTCTTGCCAACTCAATATGGCTGCCCTCCAACTCATGATCAGCAAGCATTCCCCCTTTCACCACACAGCCAGGTGTGCAGCCCAACACAAAATTTTTCAGAAATTTTTTTTTTTTAATTTTTTTTTTGCCCGACAGTTTACTTAATTTTATTGTGGACCAGACAAACCTTTTTGCCCAACAATTCATTACTAACAACCCCAGTTCATCCTATGCCCATCCATTTGAATGGTGACCTCTTACATTGGAGGAATTTAAGTTATTTTTGGGCCTCACCCTTAAGATGGGGCTTAAAAAAAAAAATAAAAGACATGCTTACTGGTCCACACACCCAATCCACCACATGCCCATTTATTCTGCTGTAATGACCAGGTCACGTTATGAGATGATCACGCGATTAATTAATTACAGTGACAATGACCTCCCCGAGATCATCTCAACTATGACAAATTTTACAAAACTTGCCCACTTCTTAATTTTTTTTCAAAAGATTTGCTAAACTTTATGTCCCTGAACAAAACGTATGTGTGAGCGAATCCCTTGTTCACTTCACTGGCCGGCTGGGAATCAAGTAATATATTCCAAGCAAAAGGGCCAGATATGGAGTAAAGCTCTACAAGCTTTGGGAAAGAGCCACTGGATATTTGTATGTGTTTCAGGTGTATGAAGGCAAAGATTACCAGCTGCAGCCCCCTGAGTGCTCAACGTACATCTGCACAAGTGGAAAGTTGTCTGAGAGCTGGCTTTTCCACTTTTCAAAAAAGGCTATTACATCTACCTTGAGAATTTCTATATCAGTTTGCCCCTTTTCCAAAACCTGTACCATGAGAAAACCTTGGCCTGCGGTACAGGAAGGGCTTCCCACAAGCTCTAGTGAACACCAGGCTACAAATCAGCAAGTCTAAGAAACGATGAAGTGCTGGCCCTGAAGTGGAAGGATAAGAGAGATATTTACATCCTGTCCACCATCCACAATGACACCTCGGTGGAAATTTTGGAAGACACATTCCCATTCAAAAGCCTGCGTGCATCCAAGATTATAATCTCTACATGGGGAAGTGGATTTCAATGATCAAATGCTACAGCCCTATTTAGCAACAAGAAGGTCCTGTTTCTGGTATAAAAAGTTGCAATTTATCTTATTAATTTAGCTTTTTATAACGCCTATGTCACCTACACCAAATCCACTGAAAGACACACCACCTTCCTCAAATTTATAGAAGAAACCATCATGTCCCTTATCTACTAGCAAGGATCCCACCCAGAAAGCATTCATACTGATTCTGTGAGCAGACTTCATACTGTAAGTGCCATTTCCCTGAGAGCATTCCACCAACAAAAGCAGGCCAAAGACGCCAAAAAAGGTGTTGGGTATGCCGCAGAGGGGGAGTTAGAAGAGACACCAGTTTTGTCCCCAGTGGCCCTCCCAACCAGGCTTGTGCATCAGAGACTGCTTCTGTCATTTTCACACGTCACTAAAATATTAGCCCATATTTCTAACAGCCTGCCATTTCCCTGTTTTCAATATCTCTGCTGATCATTTGCCTGCTGCCTGAACAAACCATGCTACTGCCTTCTACTTGAACTGACCCTGGCCTGTTTATCGATCATGCTTCTGCCTGCCATCTGGATTATCAACCACATTTATGCCTTCTTCCTGGAGTGACCTAGACCTGTTAATCAACCATGTTTTTTGCCTGCTGCTTGAATTGATCTTTTGCCCTGCTACTGTAGTAGTGGGATTCAAGATAACACAGATCTCACATATGTATATCTCCAAAGAGATATATCATTTTACCCCTGTATAAATCATTAGTAATACCTCATCTGGAATATGCAGTTCAGTTTTGGGCACCAATTCACAAAAAGAACACTGGGGAACTGGAGAAAGAGCAGAGAAGGGCAACCAAACTGATGAGAGGCATGGGGGAGCTCAGCTACGAGGAAAGGTTAGAGGAACTGAATTTATACTCTCTTGAGAAGAGGAGATTAAGGGGGGATATGATCAACATGTATAAATACATCAGTCGTTCATATACAGATCTCGGTGTAGAGTTATTCACCATTAGGTCATCACAAAAGACAAGGGGGCACTCTTTATATCTGGAGGAAAAGAGATTAAATCTCCAAATACGGAAAGGTTTCTTCACAGTAAGAGCTGTGAAAATGTGGAATAGACTCCCTCAAGAGTTGGTTCTGGCCAGCTCAGTGGATTGCCTTAAAAAAAGGCATGGATTCTTTCCTAGATACATATAATATAACTGGATACTAACATTTACAGGTAAAGTTGATCCAGGGAATATCCGATTGCCCCTCTGGGAATTTTTTTCCTTGCAGGAGCAAATTGGATCATGCTTTGCTGGGGTTTTTTGCTTTCCTCTGGATCAACTGTGGGTATAGGATTATAAATTTTTTTTTTTTTTTTTGAACTGGATAGACTAACTATGTAACTATGTAAGGGGTTTCAGAGTAGAGTTCTAAATAGAGAAAAACAGTTTTTGATTTTCTCTGGGTTTTGTAATTCCCGGGATAGGGTCTGCTTGTCTAGAGGCTTCAAAGAGATTGGGTGAGATGAAGCCTCTACCCCTGTGCCCCGATCCTGACTGACCATGGCCCTAAGCCTGATGTTCCTGCCTGCTGCCTGGACCAATACTGTGGCTGTGATGACCATATCTTTGCATACTGCCTGTACTGACCCTGGACCTTTTATGGGCCATGTTCTTGCTTGCTGCCTGGACCAATACTTTGGCTGTACTGACCATATCTCTGCCTGCTGCCGGTAATGACCCAGGACATTTTATGGACCATGTTCTTGCCTGCTGCCTGAACAAATACTTTGCAGTTCTGACCATATCTCTGCCTGCTGCTTGTAATGACACATGACTTTTTCTGGACCGTGTTCCTGCCTGCTGCCTTAACCATTACTTTGGCTGTGCTGTCCATATCTCTGCCTTTTGCCTGTACTGACCTAGAACTTTTTATGGACCTTTTTATATTCCTGCTTGCTGCCTGCATGTTAGCCTGCTGCCTGTATTGACCTGGACCAATGCTCTCCTCAAACCACAGATAATCTTGTGTTTACATTGTTTCCTATACAGTGTTTGTTGATTTTTGTGTTACACTTGTTGCAATGTTGGGCCCATAATCTGTTCATAAATTGAAAAGGTCTTACACATGTGGTATCTTCATAATCAGGAGGAGTAGCAGAATGTATTTTGGGGTGTAATTCTTGGTATGTCCATACTGTTTGTTAGAAATATATTATAGATTGACAACTTTGTGTTAAAAAAATACATTTTCATTTTCTTTACACATTTTCCGAAAACTTGTGTAACAAAAAAATGTTCAAAAGACTCATTTTGCCTCACAAAAAATAAGTTGGAGTGTTTGCTTTCCAAAATGGGGTCATTTTGTGGGTGTTTCCACTGTACTGGTGCTCCAGGGCCTTCTAAATCGTGATAAGTTGTTAGGAAATTAGATTTGTAATTTTTGCTCCTAGATTGCCTAAAGGTGCTACTTGGATGTTGGGGCTCTCTATGTGGCCAGTCTGTGGAAAAGTCTCACACATATGGCATCCCCATACTTAGGAGAAGTAGCAGAATGTTTTTTATAGTGTAATTTTTGGTATGTACATGCTATGTGTTGGAAATATCTTATAAATGGACATCTTTGTGTAAAACAAAAATGTTATAATTTTCTTTCCACATTTTCTGAAAATTGTGGAAAAAAATTGTGTGTTCAAAAGACTCATTATGCCTCACATAAAAAAAAGTTGGAGTGTTTGCTTTCCAAAATGGGGTCATTTTGTGGGTGTTTCCACTTTCCTGGAGCTCCAGGGCCTTCAAAAACATGATAGGTTGTCAAGAAATTAGATGTGTAATTTTTGCCCCTTGAAGGCCTACAGATGCTACTTGGATGTTGGGGCTCTCTATGTGGCCAGGCTGTGAAAAAGTCTCACACATGTAGTATCCCCATACTTAGTAGGAGTAGCAGAATGTATTTTGGAGTGTAATTTTTGGTATTTACATGCTGTGTGTTAGAAATATATTATAAATGGACAACTTTGTTTTCATTTTCTTTCCACATTTTGCGAAAACATCTGCAAAAATACGACATGTTCAATGACTCATTATGCCTCATAGTATATATGTTAGGGTGTTTGCTTCTCAAAATGGGGTCATTTTGTGGATAATTTCATTCTGTGGTGCTCCAGGGCTTTCAAAAGTGTAATAGGTATTCAGGAAATTAAATGTGTAATTTATACCCCTAGGACACAAGACAGTGCTCCTTCCATGTTGGGCCTTTCTATGTGGCTAGGCTGTGAAAACGTCTCACACATGTGGTATCCCCATACTCAGGAGGAGTGGCAGAATATATTTTTGGGGTGTAGTTGCAAGTATGCATATGTGGTGTCAGAGATATAACCTGTTACTATGACAATTTTGTGGAACAAAAAAAAATCTTCAATCTTCAAACTTTCAATAGAATTGTGGAAAAAAATTACAACTTCAAAAAACTCACTATGTCTCTTACTAAATACCTTGGACTGTCTACTTTCCAAAAAGGGGTCATTTAGGGGATAGTTTTACTTTCCTGGCTTGTTAGTGTTTCAAGAAATGAGATAGGCCATCAGTACATCAGGTGTGATCAAGTGTGATACATTTTCAATGATTGGTACCATAGCTTGTAGATTCTATAATTTTCACACAGACCAAATACTATAGACAAATTTAGGAGATTTTTTTTACCAAAGAAATGTAGCAGTATACATTTTGGCCAAAATGTATGAAGAGAAATTATTTGTTTGCAAAATTTTGAACAAAAACTAAGAAAAATGCGTTTTTTTTTCATTTCTAGTGCAAAAAAAAAAAAAAACCCAGTGCTGATCAATTACCACTAAAAAAATATACTCGATTCCCATTGTTTACTTGCTTGTTTATAAGAAGATAACAAGGTAATATAAATATATAAATAATTTTATTCCAAAATGTGAGGAGACATAATATAACACATGACACACATGTTAAAAACATACATACAACATAGCAAAAGAACTTTCTATATAACTTGCTATGAGCTGAGAGGTAATGTTGCACTTTCTCCTATAACCCAAAAGGCAGCGAGAAGGGAATGAGCTTTAGCAGATGACCGGAAGTGTTTCAGAACATAAGTCTTTCTTCTAGTGTTTCTGAGTTGGGTTTTAACAGAGTTGAGTCTAAAACGTCCATTGTAAATAGCTAATAGTTAAAAGTACAACACCTGGAGATTTCATCTGTAGACTGTTAAGTACAGTAATCTTGCTGTTTCTATTTCCTGCTATATAACCAACACCACTGTATCAGCATTACCATGTCCATCTTATTACATGATGCTGCAGATTAGCTTTCTCACATTAAACAATCTATCATTTAAATAAAATATATGGTATATTCCAAAGACTAGAACAAGACTCCTAATAGTAATGGTTCACTGCTAACAGGAAACAAGCAAAACCGTGATCCTGGCCCAGAGTGTTTACTTAATACTAGGCAGTAGATATTTCTTTCATGTGGGATGTGTATCCCTTGTTGCAATGGTAAAAGGCTCAGCATGACAGCTATGCAACTAAAATTTGCAAAGTGAGAAGTCATCAATGTCTGCATGCTGCTGAGAGCTTTAGCCTCCCAACCTCCTCCACAGCCCAGCACTTTAGTGAGCGCTGGAGGAGCAGAGCAGAGAGCCGGTGACTTACAGTCACCGGCTCTCTGCTTGCTGAAGACAGTTTTTGATCGCTTAGTTCTTGGTGTAGAGGCAGCGAAGGAGAGATGCAGCATGTGACGGGAGGGACTTTTGGGGATGGGGGGACCCCTGTATCAGCTCCTCATGTTCCTCTTATGTGTAGGCACCCTGTGCCTGTTAGGGGTGCAGGGTGATCTGTCCTAATATTGTGTGTCTTGGTTTGGTGGGGTGTGGGGGTTGTTCATTGTTTAATGCCATGTGGTTGTCCCATTGTTCTATTGTGTGTCTGGCTTGGGAGCAAACTGCTATGGGTTGTATGTGTTTGTGTATTGGCTTGGTGGGGGGTGTCTGCTGATGTCTCTGGTTGCTAGATTTGGTTTTCCACGCCCTGTGTCCATATGCAGGGAGGTGGGTTGTTCCCTTTAATGTATATATCTTGTGTTTGTGTTAAAATAAAGCAGTTGACTTCCTGTCTTAAGAAGAGTCTGGTCCTGTCTTATTTCCTGTATGGTCAGGGTGGTGTCCGTGGATCTGTGTTCGGACAGGGAAGCGGGAGTATAACGGAAATACCCAAGTGTGGTCTGGGTCCAGTTCCGTTACACAGCATCAGATTAATGCTGCTTCCACCTTGCTGAGTATAACATTTTCTTTTCAAAACCCGCACTTTTCTTTTAAGAAACATTTCCTTGAATTCTGAATACACTGCTAAAAATATTTGACCAACCGCTGGTACTTGCACTTTGGAATAAGCTGTCCAATGTGTTATTTCTCAACGTTTTTCCCTGGAGAAGTCACGTGTTATCGTGATGCAACATGTCGGACTAGAGCGTAGTAACACAATTAATCACGGATGGCAGCCATCTTTGGACTCCCTATTTAAGCACCCTAACTGTGGGTTATACAGTTTATGCCTGGTGAGTCTATGACCCGATTCTAATATGTGAGTTGGCATTTGTGTATGGTATAATAAACTTTACTTTATTACACTATGGTGGCTTTTTCTCTGATTCCCTGTTTATGAGCCATTGAGAGAGTGGAGGAGTTTTGTAAAGGTGCCTTACCATTGTAATGGTTGATTAACCGTGGGCTGTGTGGAAGCTGATCCTGTGTCCATCCAGAGAGTGAGATTCATCCCACCTGGGACTAACTGGTGATTTGCTATGCCTTATAACTCATTGAGAGTCAAAAGATTGGAGGTAAGCGTGCACGCTAGACGGTGACAGATGGTCTGACGCACTTGAGCACGTATTAATTTTCACAGTCGAAGATTGATTCATCACAGTTATACGTTTGGGTCTTTGTGCTATATGATTTATGATTATTATTCATTTATGATCACATGTGTTTATATTTGGTTAATAGTTGTTTCACTAACACCACTTATCACTTATATTTAGTCACATTCTTGATGGCATATTTTTGGGCTACACATTAGGTGCACCACTGTACACCTATATATTTATTCATATAATTTATTCACCTATTTAATATCGAGTCCTTTATTGATTTTTTTATGTTTAGTATCACATAGTATTAGCACTACAACTAATCTACTTATGATACTCAATGGTAGACTCCATATTTTTGTATTTCAGCATTTTCATCACTGCCATCTCTACATTGCTCAGTTTACAGGGAATTCCTTTGTTCAGACATCTTCCTATTGTAAATAAAAGTGAAATCCTGTAAACAGATTGTATTCTCCAGATGTGCATTATGTAACCAAAATATAACTGCTTGTTGTTGCAATTTATGTTGCCACTCTGTTAAAGAGTAATGATACGTACACAACTACTTAGCTGTCCCAGAAAAGCATTCAACAGCCATACTCACAGCTTGATGTTAGAATATGGCTTTAAGCATATTTTCAAGAGAGATATCATTTCAGCTTTATAGGAGTGTTTGGCAACAGATCTAAACAATAGCTGCTTGGTAAATATTAAGTAAAATTCTACATTTGCATAATGTCTTTTGGATAGAAGCAAACACTTCTTACATTAGGTGAAATGAGCAATACATTTTCTATTACTTTCATATGGGGATCCATGCATTTAAAGTGTTATTACATGTATAAAACAATATTATGTTTTCAAGCAATAATCCACGCATATTCATGTTATTTTACGATTGTATAACAATCTGTAGAAGAGCAGATTAACCACTTTGCCTTCATAAACTCATTTTGCTCCATATAATTATATGCCTTGCAAACTGTATTCAGAATGTTTGACTAACTGACAAACATGAAAGAACAAAATACAGTGCATGTAACTTTGCAAAATATCTAAGCAACTGCTAATTACTATGAGTATGCCCTTGTAATGAGTTTGTTTGTTTGAAAGATCGCTATAAATAAAAAGTTATCATCTCTTAATAAGAAAAAAAGAACATTACTGCATATGTTTTATACTGGAGAGTGAGCCAACTTCTTGGTTCCAACACTGAACAAGAGAAGAGTGAAGGGAATTATAAGGATTGCGTTTTAAAGTGGTTCTAAAGGCAGAATGTTTTTTACCTTAATGCATTCTATGCATTAGTGTAAAAAGCCTTCTGCATGAAGCTCCCCCCCACCAGCCCCCGCTTATACTTACCCAAGCCCTATTTCGATCCAACCCTGTGCACAAGAGCAGAGGTTCTGTCTCCCTCCTCATTGGAAGCAAACATGCATGAGTTCCCCCATAGCAAGTGCCTTGTTATGGGGACAGTTGGCAGGGGTGGGAGTCAGAAGCAGCAGTGGGGGACTCGAGAAGAGGAGGATCAGAGTTGCTCTGTGTAAAACCATTGCACAGAGCAGATAAGTATAATATGTTTGTAATTTTTTAAAAATAAAATGTGTTCCTTTACAATCACTTTAACCACTTCAATACAGGGCACTTTTATCCCCTTCCTGCCCAGACCAATTTTCAGGTTTCAGTGCTCTCACACTTTGAATGACAATTGCGCGGTCATGCAACACTGTACCCAAACTAACATTTTATCATTTTGTTCACACAACTAGAGCTTTCTTTTGGTGATATTTATTCACCACTTTATTTTTTGCTAAATTAACAAAAAAAGATTGAAAATTTTGAAAAATGTGTTTGTTTCTGTTATAAAAGTTTGCAATTAAATAATTGTTCTTCATAAATTTAGGCCAATATGTATTCTGCTACATTTCTTTGGTGAAAATAACCAAAATGTATTATTTAGTCTGTAGGAAAGTTCACAAACTATGGTATATATCTGAAAACTGATCAATCCTGAAGTACTGACAGCCAATCTAATTTCTTGAGGCCCACAAATATCAGAACCAGGGGCAGACTGACAACTCATGGGGCCCCCGGGCAATAGGGGATCATGGGGCCCTATGTCCTTGCCCGAACTCAAAAAAGCCTATGAAAAGGTACCAGGGGCATCTCATGGGGCCCCCTACTGACCCTGGGCCCTCGGGCAATGACCGAGTTTCCAAATGGTCAGTCCGCCCCTGACCTGTAGGCAACATGAATATCTCCTAAATGTGACCCGTTTAGGAGATGATCTACTGAGCAGAAGCTGATGAATACTAACACTTTATGATATTGCCTTGCAGGGGGAAACTTTTTTTTTTAAAGAGTTTACTACTGCATTCATGGGGAATTAACTTATAGTGGCAGATATTACAAAGAGGGAAGAGACCCTAAGCCAGTGCTTCTCAAATAGTGGGGCGCGCCCCCCAGGGGGGGCACGAGGCTCCGTCAAGGGGGGCGCGTCGCCGCCCCCCCCTTCCGACAGAAAGGACACTAAGTACAGGGGTGGGCAGAGGGCTGCTGTCTCTTACCTGGCTCCCACGATGATCCATCCAGGAAGCGCTGCTCCTTCCGTCACTCCGGCCACTCCCTCACTCCTGCCACTCGGCTCCGCCTCCTCACCGGTGATTGGCCGCCAGAACTGTAGCTCAGGAGAGGTACACAGGCGGCCAATCACGGGCGAGGAGGCGGAGCCGAGCGGACCCGCGAAAATCGAGTGAGGGAAAAGCCGGTAACTGTGCAGTGCAGAGGTGCTGCTGCAACCACATATGCTGGCTGCAGCAGCACCATACTGCAACAGGGGTCAGCAAGTGTCATTGGTGTCAGTGGGAGGAATAGTGCCGCATCATTGGTGTCACTGATACCAATGATGGGGCTCTATTCCTCCCACTGACACAAACGATGGGGCACTATTCCTCCCACTGACACAAACGATGGGGCACTATTCCTCCCCCCCACTGACACCAACGATGGGGCACTATTCCTCTCCCCACTGACAGGGTACTATTCCTCCCACTGACACCAATGTTGGGACACTATTCCTCCCACTGACACCAATGATGGGGCACTATTCCTCCCACTGACACCAATGATGGGGCGCTATTCCTCCAACTGACACCAATGTTGGGACACTATTCCTCCCACTGACACCAATGTTGGGACACTATTCCTCCCACTGACACCAATGATGGGACGCTATTCCTCCCACTGACACCAATGTTGGGACACTATTCCTCCCACTGACACCAATGATGGGGCGCCAATGATTAGGTCCTAAGTAAAAGTTGGTGATCGGTTTGAATTCATTATTATTTATTGATTTTATGTATTTTTTCAGTATCATATGGTTTGACATATCCAATCAAAAAATGTTTATAGTTTAATTAAGGATTTAATTTTTTTTGAATTTCTAATGCACTTTAAATCTTTTCTGCTACAGTTAATAACGCTATTCTTTGTTGTAAATTGATCCACATTTCTTTCTTTTTTTATTCTCTTATACGTTAATAAGGATACAGTGTTATGCAGAGGTGTACTTATAACAATTTTATAGACAAATGATACTATTTACAGTCGCGCGGGGGGCGCAAAATGTTTTCTTCTTCCTAGGGGGGGCATGACAGAAAATAATTGAGAAGCACTGCCCTAAGCCCACGTGTTGCTCCAGATAAAAGGAGCTACAGTATGCGCACCAGACCTGTAATCTTTATGGGTCCATAGCTAAAGGTGAGGGTACAACAAGCACGGAGGTGGAGCAAAATGTAATCTGATGTCTGCTGTGTAGCACTGGAGTTTTAGTGTCTTGTACTCTTAGATTGCAAGCTCCAAGGAGCAGGGCCCTCCTATCCCTCTTGTATTGAACTGTATTGTTGCTGTATTGTCTCCCGTTATATTGTAAAGCGCTGAGCAAACTGTTGGTACTATATAAATCCTGTATTATAATAATAATAATAATACTCTTCACTTGAAAAGGAGTAAATGGACATTTTGAAGTCATAAATGCTCATTTATTTTAACTGTTAGATACTTTATATAAAGTGTGCTTTTTTATTATTACCATTGTTTATTAGGTTTTGTGTATTATAAATCATGTGGTATGTTGATGCATAGATTATTAAGCAGTGTGGCACCATTTTTTCATTATTTTATTGTTGCTGATGTGGGAACACATGTCACTGTGTCATCTTTAGTGCTCGTTTGATTAGGATTATTTCATTTTGTATACATATTTTATCACAAATAGCAGCAGAGGAGTTTTTGTTTCCATTTGAAGGTTGCAGTGTTACTTTGAGCACATTTGATTTATTACCACTATTAGTTTTACTTGTGTCACTAGTGGCAGAGCAGGAGTATTTTTATTGTATTGTGATACCATCTATTGGCTAACTAATAACCAATGGTTGCTAAAACTTATGTGTGAAGTGTGACAGGATGGCTTATCTGTCTCAGAGATACTGATCCACATCTATTTATCCTAATTGTTTTAGTACCCAATGCCATTCATGTGTGTCAAGTTGATAATGTCTGTATCTCTTTATTTCATGTATAAAATGCACGTTTCTTACTATCAGTTCATATTGCCTGAAAAAGAGGACAGTGTGCCATGAAGCTTGCACTACAATCTATTTTGCCAATAAATGGTATCACCCTAAATCGTAATGTCTACTAAGCTAAGAGGTAGTGATAGGTGTATTTGAAAAGCAGGTACATTTGCAGACTGTCAATGTTTTCATTTCTTTTTTTTTTTTTTTTATAAATGTTTATTAATTTATCAATCCAAATACAAATCACAATCACATTTCTATTAAAAAGACATTCAAAACAATATCTTCCTATTAGCATAAATTATTTAAATCCCTCACCTCATCCCTCCCTCTCCCCCCCCCTTCCTCCCCCTCCCACTCTGCGTTTTCTCTCTTCTACTTTACGCCATACATTTCTATTATTTCTAAAATCCATTTCAAGGGGTATTACATCCTCATATATTTCACTTTTTCTCTGTACTCTTCCCATTTTTTCCACTTTGTATTATACATCTCCATCTTATCTATATGCATATAATACAATCTTTCTGTCCCGCAGATCTGATTCATTCTGCCCATCCAATCCTCCTCTGTTGGCATCTCCTTTTTTTTTCCAAAACCTAGGTATCAAGCTCTTTGCTGCACTCAAATAATGTCATATCCCCAAAACCTTATATAATTTCACTGGAAGCTCTGTGATGTGGAGAAGACATAGCTCTGGGTCTAATCCAATATTAATTTTAGTGATTTTCTTTACTAGATAAACTATTTTCCGCCAAAACACCTGTATTCCTGGACACTCCCACCACGTATGATACCACATGCCCACCTCTCCACAACCTTTCCAACACAATAGTGAAATCTCCCCATTCAATCTATGCTCTATATTAGGTGTAATGTGCCATCTCACCAAACACTTATAATTTATTTCCACCTCCCGCATACTAATATTTTCGTGAATTAATTTAAACATTTTCCTTTGCTCCTCATCTATTTCCCTTCTGATATCTCTTTCCCATTTCTCTATATATATATATTAATTTTGTGTCAGTGTCTAATTCAATTAATATCTTATATATTTTGCGATTCCGTGTCTCCCATCTCCCCGTGCTTCTAACAATCTTTCCAATGGATTCCACTCTTTTCTAGTTCTCATAGGCTTTGGGAGACTCTCGAAGAAATGTTTCAGTTGGTAGTATCGTAATCTGTCCATTTTATTGAAAACTTCTCCCTTTTTTTTCTCCAGCTCTCCATATGATCCCAATTCCTCCCCAACCATTATATCTCTCAATTGCGCCTCCTGTTTTATAATCCATTTCCCATCAATGTTTTCCTGCCCAGGGGTAAAATATTCTGTGTTCCTTAGTGGCATTAACTGTAAATTAAAAACCCATCCCTTTTGTCTGTGTAACATTTCCCAAACTCTTAAAACGTTAAAAGTGTACGTACTTGTGCTATCATCTAATCCCCTATATTGTGCGGGCACCCATATAATCTTACTTAAATTTGTTCCACTCAGTGTATTTTCAATTTTGACCCAACTTTTCTCTGGATTATGAGTCCAATAAAAGATTCTCGCAATTATCACCGCTTTATAATATCTCTTAAAATCTGGTACACCCAAGCCACCTCTTTCTTTACTTCTAGTCAACATTTCATAGCGTAGTCTAGGTTTTTTATTCCTCCATATGTATCTTATTATAATTTTTTTAAGTTCTTTAAAATATGCCTCTGGAAGTTTGATTGGAATCAGTTGAAATTTATATAATACTTTGGGCACAATTACCATTTTTATCAAGTTTATACGACCTATCCAGGACGGGTTTCCACCTCCCACTCTCTTCAACTCCTCCTTAAGCTCGTTTAGTAGTGAAATATAATTAACTTTATACAGATTCTTAATTGAGGCTGACAGTTTTATCCCTAGATATTTTAATTCTTTATCTCTCCAAACAAATGGGAATTTGTCTTGTATTTTTTCTTTTTTGCTATTTTTAAGGTTTATATTTAGGATTTCAGTTTTTGTCAGGTTAATTTTTAAATTTGATAATACCCCATATTCGTTCAATATCTTCATTAAATTTGGAAGTGACATCCTAGGATTTCCAACATAGAACATCAAATCATCCGCATAAGCCGCCACCTGTTCTCTATCTCCTATCCATATTCCTTTTATATTTACAGTTGTGACCAAAATTATTCAACCCCCAATGCTGTAAAGGGGTTTAGGGACTATAGTGTACATTTGGAATTGTATTCAGAATCAAATCCTACAAGGACGTTGTAACTACCCAAATGCAACTAAAATGACATCAATTGTTTATGTAATACAGTAGTAAATGGTTCTTATGTGGTTTCTTCATTGCCACAATTATTCAACCCCTTAAAGACTACCACTCTGAAGAACAGAGGTTCATACAGGTGCTTTCCATCAGGTATTGAAAACACCTGTGGATGTCACCGAGCAGCAATCAAGCATAATAAGCACCAATTAGGCAGCTTTAAAATGACTGTGATACTCAGCTCCTTCTAGACATTTACTGGTGTGGTTACAAACATGGTGAAGGCAAGAGAATGGTCCAGGAAGACAAGAGAAGAGGTGATTTCTCTTCACAGGAAGGGCAATGGCTATAAGAAGATTGCAAAGATGTTAAACATACCAAGAGACACCTTAGGAAGCATCATTCGCAAATTCAAGGCAAAGGGCACTGTTGAAACGCTACCTGGTCGTGGCAGAAAGAAGATGCTGACTTCGACTGCTGTGCGCTACCTGAAGCGTAGAGTGGAGAGAAGTCCCCGTGTGACTGCTGAGGAACTGAGAAAAGATTTGTCAGATGTGGGTACAGAAGTTTCAGCCCAGACAATAAGACGCACACTGCGTAATGAAGGCCTCCGTGCCAGAACTCCCAGGCGTACCCCCTTGCTGTCTCCAAAGAATAAGAAGAGTCGACTGCAGTATGCCAAAAGCCATGTGGACAAACCACAAAAGTTGTGGGATAGTGTTCTGTGGACTGATGAAACAAAATTAGAACTGTTTGGGCCCATGGATCAACGCTATGTTTGGAGGAGGAAGAACAAGGCCTATGATGAAAAGAACACCTTGCCTACTGTGAAGCATGGTGGAGGGTCAATCATGCTTTGGGGCTGTTTTGCTTCTGCAGGTACAGGGAAGCTTCAGCGTGTGCAAGGTACCATGAATTCTCTTCAGTACCAGGAGATATTGGATGGAAACGTGATGCAGTCCGTCACACACCTGAGGCTTGGGAGACGTTGGACCTTTCAACAGGACAATGATCCCAAGCATACCTCCAAGTCCACTAGAGCATGGTTGCAGAGGAAAGGCTGGAACATTTTGGAGTGGCCATCGCAGTCACCAGACTTAAATCCGATTGAGAACCTCTGGTGGGACTTAAAGAAAGCAGTTGCAGTGCGCAAGCCTAAGAATGTGACTGAACTGGAGGCCTTTGCCCATGAAGAATGGGCGAAGATACCCGTAGATCGCTGCAAGACACTTGTGTCAAGCTATGCTTCACGTTTAAAAGCTGTTATAACTGTAAAAGGATGCTGTACTAAGTACTAAGATTGAATGTCACTTGGGGGTTGAATAAAACTGATAATGCTGTGAGCACAGAAAAGACATTTGTGGTTATTTCATTATAACTGTTATGTTATATTTGTCTGACCTACAAGTGCCTCTTTAATGTAAATGTAAGCAAGATGACTGAATGATCAAAAGCAATGTCAAACTGGCCAAAACACTCAATTTCAGTGGGGGTTGAATAATTTTGGTCACAACTGTATGTTCTTCCTTATCGTAGACAACAATGGCTCCAATGATAAAACATATAACAGTGGGGATAATGTACCATTTGACATCCTGAAAAGCTCCGATCTTCCTCCATTAACCATGATAGCAGCAGTAGGCCCTCTATATAACCCTCCAATCCACTTTCTCATTCTATCTCCTATCCCCAACACGTCCAAGGTATCCATCATAAATCTCCAACTCACTCTATCAAATGCTTTCTCAGCGTGAATTGACATCAGTACCATTGGGGTTTTCCCTTTTTTTCCTTCCTGTATGAGCAACAGTGATCTCAAGCCGCTGTCTCTACCCTCTTTCCCCGGGACAAACCCCACCTGATCCCCATGTATCCACTCCGGCATCAGATCCTTCAGTCTATTTGCCAAAACCTTTGCATACAATTTAGTATCTACATTCAGCAGCGCTATTGGTCTATAACTTGCACACTGCAAGGGGTCTTTATCTTCCTTCTGGATTAAAACTATATTAGCCTGTAAGGATTCTCCCCTCATTTCCATCCCATTTCCCAAAGCGTTCATATATATCTTCAACTTAGGTATTAACAGCTCTTTATATTTTTTATATTATTTTACTGTATATCCATCTGGACCCGGGCTTTTCCCCACCGCGGTACCTTTTAACGCTGTTTTTATTTCCTCTAATGTAATTTCTGCTTCTAGGGAGTTCAATTGTATTTCACTTAATTTTGGTAGACCTGCCTCTTTTAAGTATGTTCTTCTTTTTTCTCTATTTACTGTTTCAGTTTTAATGTATCCTGGGGTGTGATATTATATAACTCATTATAGTAATCCTTAAATACTCTAGTGATGTCTTTAGTTGAGTGCACTAGTTCACCCTTGGGATTTCTTATTTTTTCTATAAAATTCCTATTTTTCTTTTTCCTTAAAGTTCTCATTAAGTACTTTCCTGGCCTATCTCCCCATCTATACCTTTCACTTATTACTTTATTAAAGACTCTGAAATGAGTAGTCCTCTAATGTAGGCCTTGTGGGCCTCCCATACTGTTGCAACCGACACGTCCTCTGTTTCATTCTCCTAAAAAAACATTTAATTTCCATCTCGATCTTTCGATCGATCTCTTCATCCAGAAGGAGTGCCTCATTCATCCGCCATACAATACCTCCTCTCTCCTCTCTACCCCATCTTGACTTCATTGCAACAGGGGCATGATCTGACAGAGTACTTCCTCCAATTTTTACTTCTACTACGGACTCTATGAATCGATGTTCTACCAATATATAATCCAGTCTAGAGTAAATCTCATGTACATGTGAGAAAAAAGTATAGTCTCTATCTTTCATATTCCTGATTCTCCATATATCCACTAATTGACACTCATGCATCAGTTTCTTTAATAATCTCAAGGACCTGCTCTCCTCCCTCCTCACATAGGAAGTAGTATCCATCCGCGGGTCCATACAGACATTAAAGTCTTCAGCTATTATCAAACAACCCCTTTTGAAGTCCATCAATCTCTTCAATGCGCCTCTCAAGAATATCTCCGGTTTCTTATTTGGACAATATATACTAGCTATTGTATACTCAATTCCCTGCAGTTTACCCCCAAAAACAAAAATCTTCCCTCCGAATCCGTTATTCTCTTCTCCACCTCAAACCTTATATTCTTTGCGAAACCTATAGCAACCCCTTTTGCTCTTTTAATTGGTGAATCCGCATAATACCATGTCGGAAAATATCCAGTCTTCAGCCTAACCTTTGACTCCATCTCTAAGTGTGTTTCCTGTAAAAATACCACAGAAGATGTTCTATGTTGTAATTTTTTAAATAACCTAAATCTCTTCCCAGGACAACCCCTTTACATTGTAGGTTATAAATTGGACTTCTTCCATCTTACCCTACTCCTCTTAACTCCTTCTTCCTCCTACCCTTCCTCTTTCTTTCTTCTCTTTTCTCGCAGAGTGTTGCTACCCCACTACTCTTTTCCCTAACCATATCCCTCCATCCCTCCCCCAATAACCCCCTCAACCCCCCTCCCCCCCTTCGCCCCACCCTCCACCCTCCCTCCTCCCTTTCCCTCCCCCCAAATGGCTAATCATTTGTGGCCCTAATACCACGTTTGATTTTGACCCTGGGGTTGGGCTCTGTCCATGTGCGGCTCACCTTCCCTCCATTTCCCCCAATGTCCCCCTATCTATCATTTCTCTATTTCTCCTTCTAACTAGCTGCCATTCCTCTTTTCTCATAGCACATATCCCTCCTTCTTCCTCCTCCCATCCTGGAATCTCTATTTTCTGGATATTAAGTTCCTCGGGAAATCTCAGGTATGCAGTGTGTCGGGGATCGCCGCGGCGCTGGTCCCGGTGCAGGCGCAGTGCGCCACCCTGTGCAGGGACGCAGGCACTAGGTCCTGGCTGGCCGCGGCGTTTGAGCCCGCGCATGCGTAGTAGAGGCCGCGGGCGCGCGCTTGGCACCAATGACAATGATATTTAAACGGCCCTGAGCTGTCATTCAGTGCCTTCTGGTCTTTCCTTGTATCCTGTATCTGCGAACCTGTGTTAAGTGAGTTACTGACCCGGATTGTACCTGACCTTGTTGCCTTCTCCTGCGCAGACCCTTGCTTTGCCTGACCTCTCTCCTGGATGCCCCCGTTTAGATCTGACCTTCCGTTGCTGACCTGGCGTGTGACCCGACTACTCTCTGTCCGCTGCTTTGTACCGCTCCGTCCCCACAGTTACCGACCCGGCCTGTTTGACCTTGCACTTGCTCAGCCATCCATCCCAACAGGATCACCCGACCTCCTCATATTAGGCTCTTCCCTGTGGGAGCCACTGGCGAATACTGCTACCACTGACAGGTGTACTCAGTAGCCACGACCTGGTCTCAGGGTACTTCAAGTCCATCCCCACCATCAGGGGCCCTGGTGAACACATACCCTGGGGCTTAGATTCCGTGCGCTGGGGACGTCTGACCAGTGGAGTGCTAGTGGTACCGCCAGGCGGTCCCTTACACAGCGACTCCATTCTTCCATCCAATTAAGCAAGTTGAGCTACTCTATCTATACTGTATATTCTGTTTTTTCATCTGTTCTAGTAGCGGTTTCAATGATCTCTTTCTCCACAATGTCTCAGCTGTCAGGTCTGCAAAAACTTGTATATTTTTTCCTCCATATATAATACTGGTTCTTCCTTTTTATCTTCTTCCATACCTCTTCTCTGTCTCCATATTTATAGAATTGTACAACTACATCTCTTGGTCTCTCTTCCACCCGATCCCGTTGGAACCTTCCTATCCTATATACATTGTCCAATTCAAATATCTCAGTACTGGGTTTATCCATAATGGAGTTTAAGATTTTACATATTGTCCCTCTTAGATCTTCTCCTTGTGTAAGCTCAGGGAATCCTTTTATCCTAAGATTATTTTTCCTGTGCTTATTACCTTGTATCTCCAACTTATATTGCAGCTTTTTTTGTTCTTTTCTCATCTCCATTATCTGATTTTTTAATTCTGGAATAGCTTGGGCATGTTTTTTAATTTTTTCTTCCGTTTCTTCTACTCTGGAAAATAAATGTCCCAAATCATTCCGAATAATCCCCATCTCTTGTTTAATAGATTTTTCCAAATTTTTAAACATTTCTGCCATCTCCTTTTTATTCGGGATTTGTAGTTCTCCTTCATTTTCTCTTAACTTTGTTCCCTCTGATGTTTGTTGGCTATTATTATCCATTTCCTCAGAAGACCTGACACTCTTATCCAAACTGTTTTCCATTATACTCCTTTCACATGCCCCCTGAGATCTTTCTGGGGTCACATTTCCCTGGGACGTATATTTCCTGATCGTTCCAGATTGGGAGTGCTTGGGGCCACTCCCTTTACTATTTTTTCCTATTTTTACTCTTCATATTTCCTGTAGATCCAGTCCCTCTTCTCTAAGCTCTAGGGCATGTGCTATAATTAGTCCCTTGGGAGAGTTCAAGTTTTCTTCCATCCCCTTGGGAATCCCCCTTTTCCTCTATATATTCCTCCTCTGCTTCAACATAAATAATCAATATACAGGATCAATATACAGTCCAGCCACTCTCACTCACCCTCCTGCTTTTTCAGTGAGGCGGTTTTTCCAGGTTCATTATCCGCTGTCTGTCTTTTCCTCTCTAGGGGGATTCCTCCGGGTCACACTCCTCTTCCTTCACCTGCTCGCCTTTGCAGGTGGCAGGCAGGGTGCTTCTCTGTGCGGACAAAGAGCTCACATCGCTCTCTCCCCTGCCGCCATGATCAGGTTCCTCCCCCCTCCGTCAATGTTTTAATTTAACTGTATGCACAGAGGTTTATAAAATCTTCAGAGAATCCTACATTTCACAAACCTCTTCATATCAGACAGATCTATAAATAAGCATTCATGCAACATAAAAAAACAAATGTGTGATTTTCCTGATTCAGTTACTACTAGTAATAATAACAAAAGACTAAATGAGTGACTAAACCCTTGTGCCCAACACCCAAAACCCTCTCAATTGGGGTTAATTTTCACTTCCACCGATAATGTAGTGGGAAAGTTAAATTTCACTGCCATGACCACCAATGCAGTGGGGACTTGGCATTAATCTTTACTGCCAGTGACCACAAACACTGGGGAGGGGTATTTTTCTTGCCATTGACCACCAATTTTGGCTGCTATTATTGCGCTCACTGGCACTAATGCTCGGGTTATTGCACTAACTGACACCAATGCTGGGGGTTATTATTGAACTCACTGACACCAATGCTGAGGGTTATTTAGGTGTCCACTGACACTAGTGCTGGGTGTTATTATCAAATTCACTGACACCTGTGCAGGTGGTTATTATTGAACTCACTGACACCAGTGCTAGGGTTATTATTGCACCCACTGACCCCAATGCTGGGGATATTATTGCATTCACTGACGTCAATGCTGGAGGTTATTATTGCTTCTACTGACTCCAAAGCTGGGGGTTATTTGTGCACTCACTGAAACTAATGCTAGGAGTTATCATTGAGTCCACTGACACTGAAGTTGGGGGTTATTATTGAACTCACTAACATCAATACTGGGGCTTATTATTGAATCCACTGACACCAATGCTTGTTATTGAACTCACTGACACCAATGCTGGGGGTTATTACTGAACCCACTGACACCAAAGTTAGGGGTTACTATTGTGTCCACTGACACTAATGCTGAGGTTATTTGTGCCCTCACTGACACTAATGCTGAGGATTTTTGTACTCCAACCTCTGTGTGCATTGCGATACACTACAAAAAAATGCAGCAGGACCAAACTTTTGGGGCTTTGAGGTGCAAAAATATGCTGCTATTGTGGGGATCTCTGGAGGTGTCGAGGGCCACACTTAAGGCCCTCTATAATTTTTAAGTTTACCACAACTGGTCTAAATGCTCAGCAAAAGACTTGTTAATTTAAAATCAGTGCTGGCACTGGGCAAGGTTGCCCTATATTGCCATTTTCTATTCATGTTATCTGTAGAAGTTTTCTGTTCATGCTGAGAGAAATGGAAAGATGTATAGGGTCCATGTACACTGGGCTTAAAAAACACTGCTTTTAGAGGAGTTTTGCATTTTGCCTGTAGAAAGTTGCTCAATGTTTTCCTATGTGTCCAGGCACATTAGAATGTTTAGAGGCATATTTAAGCTCAACTTTAAAGGCAGAAAAAAACTCCTTCTGGATTGAATTTTGAGAAGAGTTTTCTGACAGAAAAATTGCTAAATGCTCGAAACACGCCTAAATTTGCCTAAATGCTTGTACAAAAAAGCTCTATACGAGCATTTTTTTTCCTGCCAAGATAACTGTTTTTTTTTTTTAGCCCAGTGTTCATGGACTGTTAGTATCCTGTCTGTTTTCAAAACTTAGTAATTTACAGTTACCTGATATAAAAACATTTCTTCTTTATAGTTGCAACAAATAACATACAATATCTAGATGGAAGAATTACATACTATCCCACCTCATCTGATCTCACTGTAACCAATTTGGGATAACTTTTTCCCTAAGCCCTGGTTCACACTGATGCGGTGTGGAATTTGCAGTGTTTTTAGTGTGAATTCCGCACCACATCAGAATTGCACCCCGTTCATGTGAACCGCTGCGGGTGTGTATGTTAAGTTAACAACACCCCAAAAGCGGTCCTGTAAAACACGGGGCGATGTGCAGAATTGGATCACATAGATGTGAATCCCTATGCGATCCAATTCTAGTGCAGCCCCAAAAGAGGGTCCTGCATGTTTTTGGTGCAGGTGCAGTGTGAATAGAGCCATACAAAATGTATGGCTTCAAATGCACCGCACACAAATCGCATGTGATTTGCACAGGAATGCGGTGCAGTTCCTGTGCGAATCACATGCGATATATGTAAACCCAGGCTGAGCCTGGAGCCTCACACCATAGATGCAATTGCCTTCAGCGCACTGAAGATAACTAACAAACCTGAAAGAGTTGCATGCAATTTGTAATAAATAGTATTATGCTGCATCTGTGCTATACACCAGTGATTCTGGATGTACAGTTAGCAATGTAAATCATGAGAAAAAAATAAGGAATGCACCTCTTATTTTTGGTTATGTGATGGTATTAGACACATGAATACCTTCTGTTTTAAGACAGCTATATTATGCTATAAGCTATTCATGTATAAAGGCAATTATTTTATTTATTTATTTATTTCAGGTACTTATATTGTGCTGTCAATGTAAGCAGCACTTTACATATACAGTATATTGTACATTCACATAAGTCCATTCCCTCAAGGAGCTTACAATCTAAGGAAATTTTCTACTGCTTTTACAAAAAATATGAAAAATATGTTTAACAAATGGGATGTCAATTTGAAATTTTTTTTTTACAGTAAATCTCATAAAATGAAAAATGTGCCAAACATTTATTAACATTTTAATACAAACAATGCTTATGTTTGCACCCTATTTTTAATGCCCATTATAATGTTCAATTAAGTCAGCTAACTACATTTCGAGTGCATCAAAACAAAAGGTGTGCAAACCTTTACAGTTTGTTTTCTTTAGAAAGCAGTTATAGCCTTAGCAGAAAAGCATGTTACCTGCCAGCTCTCATAGTTTGCTGTCTCCAAAACCAACCTATTTCACTGTCCCCAGTTGCTCATGTTACACTTCTCTGCAGGATCAGTCAGCTGTTTCACACCTGGACTTGCTTCCTGTTCATCTATGCAACCACTTCATAACTCCCCAGATATGTGCCCAAGGTGTTTTACTGCCCACGTGTTTAAATATTTTTGGACATCCCCTGCTAGTTTTTAGTGACCTCTGAGGTCATGATTGGGATACCCATTTATGACCTCTGCCTGTTTCTTGATGACCCCCTTGTTATCCTCTTGTCCTATTATTTTCCCTTTGTCTAGATTATTCTTGTTATCTCCCTGCCCTGACCTTTTGCCTGCTTAACCATGACCTTATCTTTCAGTTTTGTACCATGCTTTGTTTTTGCCTGCTGTCAGCTGTTGCCTAACCAACTGAGGGCCACAACCTTGGAAACATACACAGCAAAGCTTATCTTTGCAAAGTCTCTAGTGAACACTGGGTGGTTTCTTTGATACTGCACCTTAGCTCTTTGACATCTCTGATATAGTGTCTGCAAAGCTTTGCTGTCCATTTGTATAAAAGTTTAATGCTGGGGCCACTGTTCCTTAATATCAAACATAATTTTCCAAGCTAATAAGTGGCCATTTTTGGCACAAGAATAGGTCCAAGATAGTTGCAGGAGCTTCCTGTCACGCTTACCCCTAACACAGGTTGTCAAGCACTATAGCTAGCTTCTGTGTTCTTCATCTATAGCAACCCCCCTTCCCTTAAGGCAAGCAGGCCTACTGGTACTCAGTTACCCCCAGGACTTAAACACAATGCCATAGTGGCATGTTGTCGCAGGCTTGGTTGGCTTAAATCAGGTTTGGTCTCCACCCAGAGATTGACCACATCAATCACCTTGCAGGTGGACAGACAGACAGGGATGCATCATAGCCAAAACCAGGATGCTGGAATGAGACCAGCAGCTGTCATAAAACAGGCTCCTGACACTTCCCTTTTCTTTAGAGCCAGTTAAAATTCATTGTACCTTTAGAAACACCAGAAACCACCTTAGTTTTGCCTCCCCCATTTTACGGGCCTTAGGTATCTTTGAGATGACCATTACTTTCTCTAGGAATAAGTAAAAATTGACTAAAAATGTGGCATCTTGAAATGTCACAATAGCATGGCTCAGACACCTTATTCAATATACTGGATTATGGCTGTTGAAAGTGACAAACCTTTAAGAACTGGGTAATATATACTGTACACTATATTGCCAAAAGTATTGGGACACCCCTCCAAATCATTGGATTCAGGTGTTCCAATCACCTCCATGGCCACTGGTGTATAAAATCAAGCACCTAGGCATGTAGACTGCTTCTACAAACATTTGTGAAAGAATGGGTCGCTCTCAGGAGCTCAGTGAATTCAAGCATGGTACTGTGATAGGTTGCCACCTGTGCAATAAGTCCATCTGTGAAATTTCCTTACTACTAAATATTCCACGGTCAACTGTTAGTGGTAATATAACAAAATGGAAGTAACTGGGAACAACAGCAACTCAGCCACGAAGTGGTAGGCCACTTAAAATGACAAAGCTAGGTCAGCGCACGCTGAAGCGCACAGTGTGCAGAAGTCGACAACTATCTGCAGAGTCAACAGCTAGAGACCTCCAAACTTCGTGTGGCCTTCAGATTAGCACAATAACAGTGTGTAGGGAGCTTCATGGAATAGGTTTCCATGGCCGAGCAGCTGCATCCAAGCCTTACATTACCAAGTGCAATGCAAAGTGTCAGATGCAGTGATGTAAAGCACGCCATCACTGGACTCTAGAGCAATGGAGACGTGTTCTCTGGAGTGATGAATCATGCTTCTCTGTCTGGACGTGTGTGGCGGTTTCCAGGAGAACGGTACTGTATTGTGACTGCATTGTTCCAAGTGTAAAGCTTGGTGGACAGGGGATTATGGTGTGGGGTTGTTTTTCAGGGGTTGGGCTTGACCCCCTAGTTCCAGTGAAGGGAACTCTTAAGGCATAAGCATACCAAGACAATTTGGACAATTTCATGCCTCCAACTCTGTTGGAACCGTTTGGGGATGGCCCCTTCCTGTTCCAACAGAACTGTGCACCAGTGCACAAAGCAAGGTCCATAAAGACATGGATAAGCAAGTTTGGGGTGGAGGAACTTGACTGGTCTGCACAGAGTCCTGACCTTCAATAGAACACCTTTGGGATAAATTCGAGCCAGGCCTTCTCGTGCGACATCAGTGCCTGACTTCACAAATGCGGTTCTGGAAGAATGGACAAACTTTCCCATAGACACACTCCAAAGCTTTGTGCGCAGCCTTCCCAGAAGAGTTGAAATTGTTATAGCTGCAAAGGTTGGGCCAACTCACTATTGAACCCTATGTAATAAGACTGGGATGCCATTAAAATTCATGTGCGTGTAAAGCCAGGCATCCCAATATTTTGGCAATATAGTGTATATGGACACGTTCACCTCCTAACAGGATGAAAACCTGGATTTTCATAGTTAAATACAAAAAAGTCCCAGCTGCTGAATTTTTCTAATTGTTCCAGAAATGGCATAGAAATAAGCACTTTAATATTAAGAGTACTTGTCTATGTGCATATCAGCAGCTGATGCTAGTCTTTACTTGGAGAAGAAGACTAAAAAGCAAGCTGGTAATGGTTTCATGTAAAATTGCTCTGGGTATCTTCTGAGATAAGCAAAAGACCATAGACAACTTTACTAATGCATGATCCCGCTGAGTTGAATTGGATTCTAAAAATCATCTATTGCCTATGATTGTCTTTAGGGTCTATTCACACGTCTGCTCTTTCCTACATTTTATTGCATAAAAATTGATTTCAAGTAGAAATTCCCTTTATTTTTCAGTGGCTAATTCACATCTACTTTATTTTTTTACATTTTTATACAATACTGTAGCTCTGCATGCTCTATTTGTCTGCATGTACTAGTGCCAGGCATGTAATGCTAAGATGCTCTTCCTAGAGGTCACCTAATCTTGAACTAAACTTCAAAGTGTTCTTTCCTAGTATAAAGTATTACTGCTGACTTGTAAGCTATGTTGGAACATTCATAAGTTATTGTTAAAACACTTCTGTGACATGACTCAGTGGTAGAGATACTGTTAAACAAAAACACCCGCACTAGAGATACAACAACTTCACAAATATGATAATTAACAGTTTAACAAATCTGTGAATGTTAGTGTGATGAAAGATGCTGAAATGGATTTAACATTTGCATAGATGATATCAAAGATCTCATTTTAGACATTTAATGACAACATGTGTAACTCTGTGTTTAAAATCAACTTGAATCAGCAGCTAGTTTTATTAAGTGTTTCCTCATTAAGCTTCAGAATGCAAATAAAAGCCTGCTAGGCCTACAGTTATATCTGGGTTTTTCAAACACCCTCAGGATCTCACTGACATTGTCTCCAGAACAATACTTACCTTCTCTTTCATCTATATTGACTCTACATTGACATCATTAGTGTCACAGACGAACATCATCATGGTGATTGGGGACCTATACATTGTATGCGAGAAAATATCTGATGATCCACACTCATAGGTAGAAACAATATATACCTATGCTCAAATCCCAATAGATTGTACATGCATTTATCTATCAGGTGCTAAAGGTGTGTAACCACATGTTAACACTAAAAATCCAGTGAGAACCCTCTGCACACTGCAAAATATCCTTTCCAGCAAAGTTTTAAATAAAAATAGGTATTTTTAGTTCACACATATTGCAATACATGTTTAAGCTGGCCAACTGCGTTAAAGTAATCCCTTTTGGCCAGTCCTACTCTGCTCTGCCAATGCACATAATACTAGGGACACAATGCCAACACGGGGCAAACAGACACTAAAAGCTAGGACACATTGCTAAAGTTTAAATAATGACTGTGCACAAAACATTGCTCCGCCCCCTACTACTAGCTCATTTTATTACTCTAATGTTACTTAATATTGCGTATATTGTTACCTATGTCACACAATATTTGCCCATCATCTGATCTCAAGGTCATTTACCAGTTCCAAGAAAGACTTAAAGCACAGGACCTTTGCTATTGTGGAATTGATGCCAGGATGTATGGTCAAACATTGGCTTCTTCCACTTTTGGTAAGTAGCTTCAGTGGATCCTGTTCTGATGGGTTTCATGTGAGTCAAAACAGTCACCTATTTGTTATATCTATCAGAAATGCCTTCTTTTACATTTCCCCACCAGAACTCGGAGCTCAGCACCAGACCTAAAAAAGTCAAGAGGTAGGTAGAATCCACTCCACCCTCCATCTTCCACTCTGCATAATGAATGTGGTCTTATTCAGTGTAAAAAAATGCTGCTAACCCTTAAGTAAAAACAGAATGTACTCTTCTGTCATATCAATACTTGATTAAGTCAGACCAATTGCTATAGGTTATGGTAGTTATGACTTAACATTTTTTATTGAATGAGGCCTGTAATATAGAATTCAATGGCAAGAGAGAAGGTAAACTTATCTGAAATCTGCTTGGTTGTTGTGGGCTATATTACATATCTTTGCTCTTTTCACTACCTTTCAGAAAATGCTGAAAGTGCATATCTAGAAGCAGGAAGGACAGTTATAGTTTGGTTTTGCGTCATTGTTTCTGGCTCAATTACATATGTAATTTTCACTAACACTACACGTCTTCCTCTTTGGGGGTTCAAAATCAATTTCCAAGGTTTGATTGCAAATTCTTGAATATTATTCAGTTCTTTGTACTGGTGCTGGATTTGTTACCTAGATACTAAAAAGGTTATAAACCTGTGCTACCCTAAAAAATCTCTGAACTCCTGTATCAAACACCCTTATAGGGTCACTATGCTATGACCAGATATTATACAGCACTTCTTACACCACAATACCTATACACAATAAAACATAAAGTACAATATTAATCAATATTACAGTGCAACGGATGTCCACATAAGTTCATAAAGTGTCCTATTAATATTACGTGTCCCATGTTTTAAACCAAGTGCTTTGTGCTTGTTTCTCTCCAATACTTCAATGCTAGTATACAGCAAATCACTCTTTGCATCTGCATACATTTCAAACAATGCATCCCATACCATAAAGTGCTTTGCACCTGCTGTGCACAACCCCTCCAATGCTGAGAGAGTTCACCAGATACACTGACCCGTTCAAATTATGTGGGTCATATAGCACTTTGTATTCCCCTCCCTCAATGCTCTCTATCTTTCTCTATTATACTCTCCATGTTCCACAGGGTAAAAATAGAAAGGACAATATAGTATAAAATATAAAATAGGTACACTCACTGTCAGCCAGCGAGACGGCGCATGGATCTGTGCATGTGCAGAACGCCGATGCGCCCTAATCCACTGGCGCTAGGACCCGGGCGGCGGCAGCGGCCGCGCATGCGCACTCGCGTTCGTGGACGCACGCCTGGCACCAATGACGGCGCAGGGCACCCTATTTAAACCAGCGCTGCACAGACACTAGTTGCCGTATGGTCTGATTATCCTGTGTTCCTATTCCTGTGTATCTGCTGTTTGACTTGTTGCCGACCCTGCCTGATCCTGACCTCTGCTGACTATCTCCTGCTCTGACCCCTGGCTTGTTTGATTACTCTCCTGGATATTCCTATTGATCTGAACTCCTGTTACCAAACCTGGCGAGTGACCTGACTACTCTTTTGCCTGCTGCCTTCTACTGCGCTGACCCCACCATTACCGAACTGGCCTGTCTGACCACGCACACTTCTCTGCCATCCATCCATCCTGCATGGATCCAGTCATCACTGCTCAGGCCTTCCGCCTCTTCACATCAGGCTCTCCACCTGTATATACCTCTGGCGGATCCCTCTACCACAGGCGGGTGTACCCAGGGGCCGAGACATGGTCACTGTCTGCTCCAAGTCCATCCCCACCATCAGTGGCCCTGGTGAACAAGCAGACTGGGACTTAGACTCCGCGCTCTGGGGAATCCTGTTCTGTGGACTGCTAGAGGTACCGCCAGGTGGTGTTTGACACTCACATTTACCAGTGCTATTTCCCAGCAATTGGATTTGACAGCCTAGTCATGGGGTAGCTAGCTCCACCTGTTTCCTGGTGCAAGTGTGGCTTCCGTGCGTAGTGACGTCAGTGTCCATAGTTTCACCCCTATGCGTTTTGTCATCTGACTTCTTCAGGGAGTGATTGGCCTTTAGCAATGCTCTTTAGCAGACTGTCCTTTTGATGTTTTAACCTGTTTGCAATAAAAGTTTTCTGTATAGTTCTGTGGCAGAGTGCCAGCTTACTTACAGGATTTATGTGTCTGGCTTATGGGAACACCAGCTGTAGCACCAATCCTCCTCACATATCCTATACACACCTGGATAGAGTGTGGTGAGTTATCGTGTTACTAAATGGGAGTGCAACTATCAAATTGGGAATAATTAGTCTTCAACAAAAATACTCAAAGCTTTCCGAAATCTTTGCAAATGCTTTGTACAAGCTTGTTGCTCCTATAGATCCAGAAGAAAGAAAGGGGAATCATTCTTGTACAAAGTGTAATGAAAAGATTATGCATTTTCAAAAGTAGCAAAGTTTTGTAAACATTTAATAGACATGATTATTAACATTTAGCAAAGTTACCAACCCATTTTTCTCCTAGTAGATATTTCCCACACTTAACACACCTGCACAGTACAATTTTAATGACTGCTCTGTAAAAAAAAAAAGTGAACTAATCTTGTGGGCTCAACATTCAACCTGCATGGGGCTGATTTGTGGCCAGTGGATATCGGCTTATCCAGTAGACAATATTAGTTTGCTCACCTGAGGGAGAACTAAATTATAGGAGGTGATCCAATGAATTCCTGGCACAGCAAATTTTTGATTATTCTCTCATCTATACTTGGTAAGGGCTAACTCAGCTTACTAAATTGCAAATTTATTTAAATACTTAAAATAATGAATTTCAGCTTAAAGCGACCTCTTTTTGAATATATAAGATGCAAGTTAGTAAACAGGTTGTTTTTTTATTGACACTTTCTGAAGTATAGTTATTCTTATGAAGTAATTACAAGATGGTTCTAATGCTAAAAGCATGCTTTGCTTTTGTAAGCTAGGCAAAGCCACTGAGTTGTAACAGTTAGTAGACCAACAGTCTACTAATGCATAACCAACTAAATTGCATTTATTGGCACTAAATAGATATATAGATATGTATATGTGGAGATGTGTATATACCGTATTTTCCGGCGTATAGGACGACTGGGTGTATAAGATGACCCCCTACTTTTCCTGTTAAAATATAGGGTTTGAGCTATACTCGCCGTATAAGACTACCCCTCTTCCAACGCACACCAAATAAAAATGAAAAAACATCAGATTTGATTTCAATATGGTATGCTATTTCAGTATGGTATTCCAATGATGGGGTGCTATTCCTCCCACTGACACCAATGATGAGGCACTACTCCTCCCACTGACACCAATGATGGGACACTATTCCTCCCACTGATACCAATGATGGGACACTATTCCTCCCACTGACACCAATGATGGTGCCCCATCATTAGTGTCAGTGTGTGAGGAATAGTGCCCCATCATTAGTCAGTGGGAGGAATAGTGCCCCATAATTAGTCAGTGGGAGGAATAGTGCCCTATCATTGGTGTCAGTGGGAAGAATCGTGCCCCATCATTGGTGTCAGTGGGAGGAATACTGCTCCATCATTGGTGTCAGTGGGAGGAATAGCACCCCATCATTGGTATCAGTGGGAGGAATAGCACCCCATCATTGGTATCAGTGGGAGGAATAGCACCCCATCATTGGTGTCAGTGGGAGGAATAGCACCCCATCATTGGTGTCAGTGGGAGGAATAGCGCCCCATCATTGGTATCAGTGGCAGGAATTGCGCCCGATCATTGGTTTCAGTGGGAGGAATAGCGCCCCATCATTGGTATCAGTGGCAGGAATTGCGCCCCATCATTGGTGTCAGTGGGAGGAGTTGCGCCCCATCATTGGTATCAGTGGGGAGAATAGTGCCCCATCACTGGTGTCAGTGGGGAGAATAGTGCCCCATCCCTGGTGTCAGTGGGGAGGAGGAATAGTGCCCCATCGTTGGTGTCAGTGGGGGGGAGAATAGTGCCCCATCGTTGGTATCAGTGGGAGGAATAGTGCCCCATCGTTGGTATCAGTGGGAGGAATAGTGCCCCATCGTTGGTGTCAGTGGGAGGAATAGTGCCCCATCATTGGTATCAGTGGGGAGAATAGTGCCCCATCATTGGTATCAGTGGGGAGAATAATGCCCCATCGTTGGTATCAGTGGGTGGAATAGTGCCCCATCATTGGTGTCAGTGGGGGAGGAATAGTGCCCCATCATTGGTATCAGTGGGGAGAATAGTGCCCCATCATTGGTGTCAGTGGGGAGGAGGAATAGTGCCCCATCATTGGTATCAGTGGGGAGAACAGTGCCTCATCGTTGGTGTCAGTGGGGGAGAACAGTGCCTCACCGTTGGTGTCAGTGGGGGAGAACAGTGCCTCATCGTTGGTGTCAGTGGGGGAGAGGAGCGGCTGCTCCTTCTTCCAGTTCGGCCGCTCGATTTTCGCGGGGCCACTCGGCTCCGCCTCCTCGCTGGTGATTGGTCGCCTGTGTGCCTTTCCAGTGCTGGCGCCCAATCACCGGTGAGGAGGCGGAGCCGAGCGGCCGCGTGACCATCGAGCGGCCGAACTGAAAGAAGGAGCAGCCGCGCTTCCTGGACCGGATCGTCGTGGGACCGGGACCGGAGCCAGGTAAGGTACAGCAGCCCCTCTTCCCACCCCTGTACTTAGTGTCCGTTAGAGGAGGGGGGCGGCGCCGCGCCACCCCTCGAAAAAGTGCCGCCCTAACACCGGCTCACACCGGCGTATAAGACGACCCCCAACTTTTCAGAAGATTTTCAGGGGTTGAAAAGTCGTCTTATACGCCGGAAAATACGGTATATATATATATATATATATATATATAAATTTGCTTGTTATCGGTGATAACAAGGAACTAACATGTGAATTCTTAAAGAGTAATTGATGCAATTTGTAGGGGCATCACCACTACACAGACATCTATCCCACTTAGCATACCTTATACTAAACCTCCCTCAATTCTTTCCTCTTTTGACCTTGTTACTACTGAAGAGGTCACTAAAGTTTTCTCAGAAGCCCATCTCACCACCTGAACCCTGGATCCTGTTCCCTCACAACTCCTACAGTCACCCTCTTCTTCTATCCTATCCTCCCTCACTCACATCTTCAATCTCTCCCTCTCTACTGCCACCTTCCCCTTCTCTCTAAAGCATGCACAGATCACTCCGTTACTTAAAAAGCCCTCTATGGACCCCACCAACTTGAACAACTTAAGACCTATCTCCCTGCTCCCATTTACCTCTAAACTCTTAGAACACTTAGTCTACAATTGCCTGAGCTCCTACCTCACTCCTACCTTTACAGTCTAGTTACAGTCTAGTTTTCGCTCACTGCACTCCACTGAAATTGCTGTACTAAAACTCACTAACGATTTACTAACTGCTAAAACCAATGACCACTACTCCATACTCTTACTACTTGACCTCTCTGCGGCTTTTGATACTGTTGACCATCCCCTCCTCAAAAAACTCCACTCTATTGGCCTCTGAGACTCTACTCTCTCCTGTTTCTCCTCCTACCAATCACAGCACTCTTTCAGTGTTATCTATAACTCTGTCTCCCTCTCTACACTTCCTCTTTCTGTAGGGGTCCCTCAAGGTTCTTGTTAGGATCCGCCAGGTGGTGCCTCAGGCTGCCAACTGACAGACCTACCCAGAGCGTGGGGTCTAAGCCCGGGCTGTGCTTTCACCAGGGCCCCTGATGGTGGGGATGGACTTGAAACAGTCCCGGACCAGGTCACGACCTCTGAGCAGGCCCCCCAGTGGCTGAGGAGACCTCCGGGGACGTATGCAGGTACCGGAGAGCCAGATGTGAAGCGGATGGCGGCCCCAGCAGGGTAGTAACGGATCGTGGTCCCGTGGGGGTAAGCGAGGTACAGAATCGGCGGGCAAAGAGTAGTCGGGTCACACGCAGGGTCAGCAGGGTAAGTCAGTCCGTAGAATGGTCAGGGCAATCCGGGTCAATCACAGGAGCAGGCAGAGTAGTCAGGGCAATCTGGGTCAATCACAGGAGCAGGCAGCGTAGTCAGGGCAATCCGGGTCAATCACAGGGGCAGGCAGCGTAGTCAGGGTCAAACAGGGTCACTAGACAGGTGCAGGAACTCGGGAACATAGGAAGACCTTGCGGCAATTGCTGACAGTGCAGGGCATCTTTAAATAGTGCGCCCTGCACTGTCATTGGCCACCCAGGACGCGCCCCCGGGCTGTCATTGGCCGCCCGAGGCGCGCCCGCGGCTTCCACTGCGCATGCGCGGCGTCCTGTCATCTCCGGCTCGCCGGGACCTGGTGCCTGTGTCCCGGCGTGAGCCGTTGCCAGCGCGCATGCTCCGGCCGACGGGACGCCGCGATCCCTGACATTGCCCCCCCCCTTACGGGCACCCTCCGGGAGCCCCACTGATCTCTCCACCGCGGGTGGCCACGAAAGAATTCCCGGATGAGCCTGGGGGCGTGAACATTCTGGATGGGTTCCCAAGAGTTCTCCTCAGGGCCATAACCCTTCCATTTTATCAGGAACTGCGTCTGGCCCCCCCTCTTTCGAGAACTGAGGATAGTCTCCACTTCATATTCCTCCTGGTCACCTATGGCGACTGCCTCGGGAGGTCTGGATTCACGGTCCGGGAAGGGGTCCGGTCTGGATGGCTTCAGGAGAGACACATGGAACACAGGATATATCTTGAAGGTTCGCGGAAGCTCGAGTTCGTAGGCCACCTCGTTGACTACTCGTTTTACCGGAAATGGGCCTATGTACTTGGGTCCCAGCTTCCTTGAAGGGCACAGCATCTTCAAGTTGGTCGTTGCCAGCCAGACCTGATCCCCTGGTTGAAGCAGTAACTCTCCTCTTCTTTTCCTGTCGAACGCCCTTTTACTGTCCTCTTGGGCTTTAGCGATGGCTTCCTGAAGCGTCTTGTTATTGACAGAAAAGAAGGTCAAGATGTCTTGAGACGCCGGTACCGGATTTTCAGGCATCAGATCAGGGAGGAATGTGGGATGATACCCGTAATTGGAAAAGAACGGGGATTGACCCGTAGCTGAGTGATTCGAGTTGTTGTACGAGAATTCTGCGGAAGGCAACAACGTCAGCCAGTCATCCTGAAGGTAGGATGTGTAGCATCGTAAGTACTGTTCCAGCGTTTGGTTGGTCCTCTCGGTTTGGCCGTTGGTCTGTGGATAGTAGGCGGATGAAAGCGACAGCTTGATTCCCAGCGCTTTACACAAGGCGTTCCAGAACCTGGAGGTGAATTGGACTCCCTGATCCGACACTATATCTTCGGGAACCCCATGAAGCCTCACTACTTCCTTAATGAAGATCCGTGCCGTTTCTGGTGCTGATGGGGTCTTCTCCAGGGGTACAAAATGTGCCATCTTTGAGAAGCGGTCGACGATCACCATTATTGCCGTGTAGCCTTGGGATGGTGGGAGTTCGACCACAAAATCCATGGCAATCATCTGCCAGGCCCATTTGGGTATAGGTAAAGGACGTAACAATCCCCATGCTCTACTCCTGGAGGGCTTGTTCCTTTGACAGGTGGGACAGGTCTGGACGTAACGCTCGCAATCCTGGATCATATCCGGCCACCAGAACGAGCGGCGTAGTAGTTCCAGAGTTTTCGTAACCCCAAAGTGACCCGCCATTGGATGGTCGTGGCAGTGCCCTAGGACCAAGGTTCGCACTTCTTCTGGGACCATGATCCGGTCTTCCTTGCAAAATAGCCCACCGTGGTTCTGGAGGGGCGACCCAGACGGAACTGGTAGTCCTACAGAAGCGTCGAGAAGTCGGGAGCGAAGCTCCGTTTGTAGAGCGAGGAAGCTTCCGGAAGGTAAGATGGTGTCAGGTACCACTGCGTCGTCGGGGTCCTCAAACATGCGGGACAGAGCGTCTGGTTTTGTATTCTTAGTATCGGGTCGGTACGTTATAAGGAATGTAAATCACGAAAAGAAAAGAGCCCATCTTGCCTGGCGAGGTCTCAGTCGTTTTGCCGTTCTTAAATATTCAAGGTTTTTGTGATCTGTGAATATTAGGATTGGGTGTGTGGCTCCTTCCAGTAAATACCTCCATTCTTCTAGAGCAGATTTAATGGCCAGGAGCTCCCGATCTCCAATGTCATAGTTACGTTCCGCCGGTGTCAACTTCCTGGAGGAGAACGCCACAGGGTGCAGTAGTTCCTTGGTACCATTCCTTTGGGATAGCACCGCTCCTACCGCGTTTTCGGAGGCGTCCACTTCCAAAACATACGGGAGAGAAGAATCCGGATGGCAGAGAATGGGAGCTGAGGTGAACAATTTCTTGAGCTTTTCGAATGCCGTTTGAGCTTCGGGGGTCCACTTAAAGCGGACCCCTTGTTTCGTCAGTTGCGTGATGGGGGAGACCAGACCGGAGAAGTTCCTAACAAAATTTCTATAAAAGTTAGAAAAGCCGATGAAACGCTGTACCCCCTTTTTGTCGGCGGGAATTGGCCAATCTAAGATCGCCGTGACTTTCTGGGGATCCATCGCGACCCCCGCGGAAGAGAGAACCAGTCCCAAGAACGTGATTTCACGCTGTTCGAAACAGCACTTTTCTGCCTTAGCGTATAGCCCGTGTTGACGCAGCCGTTCTAATACCCGTGACACGTGACCTCGATGAACCTCCAGTGAGGGGGAAAAAATTAGGATGTCATCCAAATAAACCACCACGAAAACATCGAGGAAATCACGAAAAACATAGTTGATAAAGTGCTGGAAGGTTGCCGGTGCGTTACAGAGCCCAAATGGCATCACCAGATACTCATAGTGGCCGAATCTCGTGTGGAAAGCCGTCTTCCACTCATCCCCCTCCCTGATACGAACAAGGTTATAGGCCCCCCGCAGGTCTAATTTAGTAAATATCATTGCTGAACTCAATCTCTGGAGGAGCTCGGGGACTAGGGGTAAGGGATAACGATTCTTTACTGTTATTTTGTTCAGATCACGGTAGTCTATGCAGGGCCGTAATGACTTGTCCTTCTTCTCTACGAAGAACAGCCCGGCCCCAGCTGGGGATGTGGATGGACGAATAAATCCCTTCCGAAGGTTTTCGTCAATGTATTCCCTTAGTACTCCCCATTCCGTTTCAGACAAAGGAAATATACGGCCGAACGAGATCTCAGACCCGGGTAGGAGGTCTATGGGGCAATCGTAGGAACGGTGCGGAGGAAGAATGTCAGCTCCTCGCTTACTGAACACGTCTAAGAAGTCATGGTAGGCCGGAGGAATAACCTGGGATAGATTGGTGTCGCCATCCAAGCACAGGAGGAACCGGGGAACCACGGATCCTGTGACGTGGCAGTGACTCAAACAGTAAGGTGACCGAAATTGAATGGTTCCCTTTTCCCAGTCAATCTGGGGGTTATGGGCCCGCAGCCAAGGGAGCCCCAGAATGACTGGAAAAAGGGGGGACGCGATGGCATCCAAACGGAGGAACTCCTGGTGATGGTCTGCCATTGTGGTGAAAATGGGTGGTGTCTCCTGGTCCACCACCCCTGATTTTATACTGGACCCATCTGCCAAGAAGATGTTGAACCCCCTTTCTTTGGTCTGGAGAGGGATTTTTTGCCGGTGGGCAAAAGTCAGATCGATAAAACAACTACAGGCTCCTGAGTCAACGATTGCGGTCACCGACAATGTTCCTCCGGGGAGCTGTAAAGACACAGGTATGGCCAGGTAACTTGACTGATCATCCCTTCCTGCAGGTAAAGTAAAAGAAAAAGACGTGGACTTACTCATTTTTGCAGGACAGGAGCGCACCTGGTGACCAGCTTCCCCGCAGTACAGACATAGGTTCTGTGACCGTCTCCTCTGACGTTCCTCGACCGATAAGTGGGAACGGGCCAGTCCCAGTTGCATGGGTTCCGGGTTGTCCCCTGATTCCGTGCTTCGCAGATGGCTCCCTGGGGCTGGAGCTGTGTCCCTTGGTGGAATCCATGCCACCCTTTGACCCTGGCTGCTCCTTTCCAGCCGACGTTCCCTTAGTCTTCGGTCAATTTGAATGGCTACCTCAATCAGTTTTTCCAGGGAGTCAGGTAAGCCTACTCGTGCCAGTTCGTCTTTGAGAGACTCAGATAGCCCGATGCGGAACTTGTGACATAAGGCCGCATCGTTCCATCTGGTGTCTCCCATGCAACGCCTAAAATCGGACGCGTATTCTTCGGCTGTCCGGTGGCCTTGCCGTAGAGAGTATAGGGTAGCCTCTGCGGAAGCAGCTCACTGAGGGTCGTCATACAAAACAGCCATGGCCTGAAAGAACTCGGTCACGGAGTCAAGATGGGGGTCGTGCTTCTCCATCAGGCGGTGAGCCCAATCCTGGGGCTCATCCTGAAGGAGAGAGACTATAAACCCCACCTTGACGGTCTCAGTGGTGAACGTGCGGGGTTGCAGGTCGAAATACAGGGTGCAAGCGTTCCGGAAGGCTCGGAAGCGGCTCCGGTCACCACGGAATCGCTCCGGCAGGGGAACACGGGGTTCAGGAGCTAGGGATGTGGCAACCGCTCCGGATGCCGGGGCAGCAGGAGGTTCTGCAGATGGAGGACTCTGAGCAGGGGGAGTCAGGGGGGCTAACGACTCCATGCGGTCCTCCAGTCGGGCGCAGCGACTGTGGAAATTCTGGAAAGCCTGGGTCAAAGTTGCCAGGTGCTGGCAAATATCCTCTAGGGACGCCGGTCCACTTCCTGGCTCTGTCATGGCCATGCTTCAGGTATTTTTTTAATGATATTCTGCTGCTCCCACGATAATAGACCTTAGCTGTGTAAATTGTTCTGTACTGTGTATATATCCATTCATAGAAGCCATACACCAACTTCCATGAATTAAAAACAATCTACGAATGGAGGATGGGCGGATGAATGAAAGATCCATATCCTCCACTGATAGATTGCTTCCAATACATGAAAGCCACAGTACAGTTCCCATGAATTGTGAAGAGGGGGGCCGCAAGGTACTGTTAGGATCTGCCAGGTGGTGCCTCAGGCTGCCAACTGACAGACCTACCCAGAGCGTGGGGTCTAAGCCCGGGCTGTGCTTTCACCAGGGCCCCTGATGGTGGGGATGGACTTGAAACAGTCCCGGACCAGGTCACGACCTCTGAGCAGGCCCACCAGTGGCTGAGGAGACCTCCGGGGACGTATGCAGGTGCCGGAGAGCCAGATGTGAAGCGGATGGTGGCCCCAGCAGGGTAGTAACGAATCGTGGTCCCGTGGGGGTAAGCGAGGTACAGAAACGGCGGGCAAAGAGTAGTCGGGTCACACGCAGGGTCAGCAGGGTAAGTCAGTCCGTAGAATGGTCAGGGCAATCCGGGTCAATCACAGGAGCAGGCAGAGTAGTCAGGGCAATCCGGGTCAATCACAGGAGCAGGCAGCGTAGTCAGGGCAATCCGGGTCAATCACAGGGGCAGGCAGCGTAGTCAGGGTCAAACAGGGTCACTAGACAGGTGCAGGAACTCGGGAACATAGGAAGACCTTGCGGCAATTGCTGACAGTGCCGGGCATCTTTAAATAGTGCGCCCTGCACTGTCATTGGCCGCCCAGGATGCGCGAATCGAAATTTTCCAAAAATGGCGGCGACATGTGTGGCGACGGAGCGGGGATCTCTGGGAAGGCGCGCAGACAAGGCGCGCTGACCCATAATGCATTCATTCATGACATGTGATCACATTAGCCAATCAGCAGCCAGCCAGCACTGTGTAATGGTCGAGCTATAAATTGCGGCCATCTTAGAATTCTCCATTAGCCTCCGGTCATTCAAGAGAGACAGACCTTTCTGTATTAGGGACAGAGTTAGGGCCAAAGAGACTTTAGGGCCACAGAATCGTTACTTAGGGACACAGAAATGTTACTCAGGGACACAGAACTGTTACTCAGGGACACAGAATTGTTACTCAGGGACAGACACAGAATTGTTACTGAGGGACACAGAATTGTTACTGAGGGACACAGAATTGTTACTCAGGGACACAGAATTGTTACTCAGGGACACAGAACTGTTACTCAGGGACACAGAATTGTTACTCAGGGACACAGAACTGTTACTCAGGGACACAGAATTGTTACTCAGGGACAGACACAGAATTGTTACTGAGGGACGCAGAATTGTTACTGAGGGACACAGAATTGTTACTCAGGGACAGACACAGAATTGTTACTGAGGGACACAGAATTGTTACTGAGGGACACAGAATTGTTACTCAGGGACAGAATTGTTACTCAGGGACACAGAATTGTTACTCAGGGACACAGAACTGTTACTCAGGGACACAGAATTGTTACTCAGGGACTCAGAACTGTTACTCAGGGACACAAAATTGTTACTCAGGGACAGACACAGAATTGTTACTGAGGGACACAGAATTGTTACTGAGGGACACAGAATTGTTACTGAGGGACACAGAATTGTTACTCAGGGACAGACACAGAATTGTTACTGAGGGACACAGAATTGTTACTGAGGGACACAGAATTGTTACTCAGGGACACAGAATTGTTACTCAGGGACACAGAACTGTTACTCAGGGACACAGAATTGTTACTCAGGGACACAGAATTGTTACTCAGGGACAGACACAGAATTGTTACTGAGGGACACAGAATTGTTACTGAGGGACACAGAAATGTTACTGAGGGACACAGAATTGTTACTCAGGGACAGACACAGAATTGTTACTGAGGGACACAGAATTGTTACTGAGGGACACAGAATTGTTACTGAGGGTCACAGAATTGTTACTCAGGGACAGACACAGAATTGTTCCTGAGGGACACAGAATTGTTACTCAGGGACACAGAATTGTTACTGAGGGACACAGAATTGTTACTGAGGGACACAGAATTGTTACTCAGGGACACAGAATTGTTACTCAGGGACACAGAACTGTTACTCAAGGACACAGAATTGTTACTCAGGGACACAGAACTGTTACTCAGGGACACAGAATTGTTACTCAGGGACAGACACAGAATTGTTACTGAGGGACACAGAATTGTTACTGAGGGACACAGAATTGTTACTCAGGGATAGACACAGAATTGTTACTGAGGGACACAGAATTGTTACTGAGGGACACAGAATTGTTACTCAGGGACACAGAATTGTTACTCAGGGACACAGAATTGTTACTCAGGAACACAGAACTGTTACTCAGGGACACAGAATTGTTACTCAGGGACACAGAACTGTTACTCAAGGACACAGAATTGTTACTGAGGGACAGACACAGAATTGTTACTGAGGGACACAGAATTGTTACTGAGGGACACAGAATTGTTACTGAGGGACACAGAATTGTTACTCAGGGACAGACACAGAATTGTTACTGAGGGACACAGAATTGTTACTGAGGGACACAGAATTGTTACTCAGGGACACAGAATTGTTACTCAGGGACACAGAACTGTTACTCAGGGACACAGAATTGTTACTCAGGGACACAGAACTGTTACTCAGGGACACAGAATTGTTACTCAGGGACAGACACAGAATTGTTACTGAGGGACACAGAATTGTTACTGAGGACACAGAATTGTTACTCAGGGACAGACACAGAATTGTTACTGAGGGACACAGAATTGTTACTGAGGGACACAGAATTGTTACTCAGGGACAGACACAGAATTGTTACTGAGGGACACAGAATTGTTACTGAGGGACACAGAATTGTTACTCAGGGACACAGAATTGTTACTCAGGGACACAGAACTGTTACTCAGGGAAACAGAACTGTTACTCAGGGACACAGAATTGTTACTCAGGGACAGACACAGAATTGTTACTGAGGGACACAGAATTGTTACTGAGGGACACAGAATTGTTACTGAGGGACACAGAATTGTTACTCAGGGACAGACACAGAATTGTTACTGAGGGACACAGAATTGTTACTGAGGGACACAGAATTGTTACTGAGGGACACAGAATTGTTACTCAGGGACACAGAACTGTTACTCAGGGACACAGAATTGTTACTCAGGGACACAGAACTGTTACTCAGGGACACAGAATTGTTACTCAGGGACAGACACAGAATTGTTACTGAGGGACACAGAATTGTTACTGAGGGACACAGAATTGTTACTGAGGGACACAGAATTGTTACTCAGGGACAGACACAGAATTGTTACTGAGGGACACAGAATTGTTACTGAGGGACACAGAATTGTTACTGAGGGACACAGAATTGTTACTCAGGGACACAGAACTGTTACTCAGGGACACAGAACTGTTACTCAGGGACACAGAATTGTTACTCAGGGACACAGAACTGTTACTCAGGGACACAGAATTGTTACTCAGGGACAGACACAGAATTGTTACTGAGGGACACAGAATTGTTACTCAGGGACACAGAATTGTTACTCAGGGACACAGAACTGTTACTCAGGGACACAGAATTGTTACTCAGGGACAGACACAGAATTGTTACTGAGGGACACAGAATTGTTACTCAGGGACAGACACAGAATTGTTACTGAGGGACACAGAATTGTTACTGAGGGACACAGAATTGTTACTGAGGGACACAGAATTGTTACTTAGGGACAAAGAATTGTTACTCAGGGACACAGAATTGTTACTCAGGGACACAGAACTGTTACTCAGGGACACAGAATTGTTACTCAGGGACACAGAACTGTTACTCAGGGACACAGAATTGTTACTCAGGGACAGACACAGAATTGTTACTGAGGGACACAGAATTGTTACTGAGGGACACAGAATTGTTACTCAGGGACAGACACAGAATTGTTACTGAGGGACACAGAATTGTTACTGAGGGACACAGAATTGTTACTGAGGGACACAGAATTGTTACTCAGGGACACAGAACTGTTACTCAGGGACACAGAATTGTTACTCAGGGACACAGAACTGTTACTCAGGGACACAGAATTTTTACTCAGGGACAGACACAGAATTGTTACTGAGGGACACAGAATTGTTACTGAGGGACACAGAATTGTTACTGAGGGACACAGAATTGTTACTCAGGGACAGACACAGAATTGTTACTGAGGGACACAGAATTGTTACTGAGGGACACAGAATTGTTACTCAGGGACACAGAATTGTTACTCAGGGACACAGAACTGTTACTCAGGGACACAGAATTGTTACTCAGGGACACAGAACTGTTACTCAGGGACACAGAATTGTTACTCAGGGACAGACACAGAATTGTTACTGAGGGACAGACACAGAATTGTTACTGAGGGACACAGAATTGTTACTGAGGGACACAGAATTGTTACTCAGGGACAGACACAGAATTGTTACTCAGGGACACAGAATCGTTACTCAGGGACACAGAATCGTTGAATTAAAGAGTATGTCAAACAACACGCAGAGGAGTGGCAGAGGAGGCAATGTTTCAGGAGCGAGCAGACGTGGCAGCAGAGGAAGGGGTCAAGGCAGCACTAGTCGCAGCCAGAGGCCAGTGCTCCCGGTGTCATCCAGCGGTCGTGTCTCCACCGACAACCCTGCCATCATCGATTGGTTGGCTCGGTCGTCTTCCTCTTCCCAGGTCACCTCTGACACCTACAGCCAACGGTCGGTGGGTACGTCAGACACAACCGTTAGTTGGCATGGCCCGGGAGCAAGCCCACTGAAATCACGTGTCCTCTACCTGCCCCTGTCCTTTGGTGTTCCTTCACCAAGCGAAGTGGGCTCAGCCCCACTGTACAGTGAGGAAGAGCTAACAGAGGGCGGTCAGGAACGGGGGGAGACATCCGCCTCTTCAGCAGCCAGGCGAAGAAGTACTGGCGAGGAGAGTGGCTCGGTAGCCGGTCTAGAGACAGGTCTGTCTCCTGACCCACACGCAGCCGAGGGGGCTAGTAGTGAGGCGGAGACCCTAATTGATGATGATGAGGCTGATCGCACTTGGCAGCCTCGTCGTCATCAGGCTATTGCTTCCGCATCATCAGGAGAAGAGGGTGGCAGCTTGGCAGCGAGCAAAACAGTCGGTGGGTTGCCCAGGAGGCAGCAGGGTCGCAGCAGTGTCAGTGGAGGCAAACGGCCACGGAGTAGAGCACCAGCTCCACTGCAGCCTACCACCACGGCCAGTAGTGGTGCCGGTGTGCACGGAGGAAGTAGCAGTCAGCCAGTGAGGAGTAGCGGGGGCAAAGTTTCCTAATCGGCGGTGTGGCAATTTTTCGTCAAGCCGCCCGAGGAAGTAAACGTAGCCGTATGTCGACTATGTGGCCAGAAAGTCAAGCGTGGCCAGGGGGCCCATGTTGGCACTACAGCGTTGCGTCAGCATATGCAGCGTCGCCATTCGGTGGCCTGGGAGAACCGTGATAAAGATACGGCGGTTCTGCCTGCCCCAGCCCCCGCTCCATCACCCGCTCCATTACTTGCTCCATCACCCGATGTCAATCGCCCTCTATCAGCCAGTCAAGGCTCCAACACCTCTGCTGAGGGGAGTTGTCGCTCGTTGGCATCTTCCGCTCGTTCAGATGCTCCTTCTCCTGCTACTCCTCTTCACGGATTCCGTCAGCAGTCTTTCTTGGAATCCGTTTCCAAGAGACAACAGTTTGCGAGCACGCACCCGACGGTGCAAAAGCTGAACGTCCTCCTGTCCAAGTTGCTGGTGCTGCAGTCCCTCCCTTTCCAAGTGGTGGACTCAGCACCTTTCCGAGAAATGATAGCTTGTGCCGCGCCGCGGTGGAGAGTGCCAAGCCGGCATTTCTTTGCCAAAAAGGCAGTGCCAGCCCTGCATTCACATGTAGAAGAGATGGTGGGCCAGTCTTTGAGCATGTCGGTCTCTGCCAAAGTGCACGGCAGCGCCGACGTGTGGAGCTGTAACTACGGTCAGGGACAGTACATGTCATTTACGGCCCACTGGGTGAACGTGGTGCCGGCACAGCCGCACCAGCAACTTGGACAGGTCACGCCGCTTTTGCCTCCACGTTTGCACGTCCTTGGTCCAGAAAAGATGTCCGCCTCTACCACCTCTTCTTCCGCCGTGTCCTCAGCCGCCACCCCCGTGCCAAGTCCCATTACCCGACCGGCATATCACATGTGCAGGGCGCAACGGTGTCACGCTGTGCTGCACCTGGTATGCCTTGGCGAACGTAGTCACACAGGAGAGGAACTTCTGAGTGTAATGAACAGAGAAATCGACAGATGGCTGTCTCTGCGCAAACTGAAAATCGGAACCATGTTGACCGACAACGGAAAGAACATGGTGTCTGCTCTGCGTCAAGGAAGGTTGTGCCATGCGCCATGCATGGCTCACGTGTTCAATCTGGTTGTCAAGCGGTTCCTAAAATCCACCATCCCACTGCAAGACATCCTTAAAATGTCACGTAAACTTTGCATGCATTTCAGCCATTCCTACACCGCAAAGCACACCCTCCTTGAGCTGCAGCGGCAGAACGGAATTCCACAGCATCGCCTGATCTGCGACGTTGCAACAAGGTGGAATTCAACCCTACATATGTTAGACCGCCTTTACGAACAGCGAAAGGCCATCACCGATTTCCTGATGTTACAAGCGGATAAAGGTACTCCCCTGTGTAACTTAGATGTCAGCCATTGGCAGCTCATGCGTGACACCTGCCGCTTGCTCAGGCCCTTTGAGGAGGCCACGCTATTCGTGAGTCGGCAGAACTATGGGATGAACGACGTCATTCCTCTGTTGCACGTCCTGGAACAAATGCTGTTAACAATGGCTGGTCAGGGTGCGGTAGACGTGGCGCACAGATCTCAATGCCACATGACCCCTGTGGGGGCAGGACAGGAAGTAGAGGAGGAGGTAGAGGAGGACATTGGTGCTCAGGAATTATTGAGTGAAATGGGTGGTTTTTCCACTCAGCGGACAGGAGTGGAGGAGCAGGAGCATCTGGTAGAGGAGGAGGAGGAGACAGAGGACCCAGACACACCGTGGCAGTATGCTGCGGAGATGGAGGCAGGGAGTCCCTCGCATTCCTTGGCACAAATGGCCCATAGCATGCTCGGTTGCTTGCGTAGCGACAGCCGAATAATAACCATCAGACAGAGGGATGACTTTTGGCTGTCCACCTTGTTGGACCCTCGCTACCGTTCAAAAATGGTGGCCTTTTTCACACCTGCTGAGAGGGAGGCCAAAATAACATACTATAAAAACCACCTATGTAGTCAGTTGGTCTCTGCCTTTGTGCGCCAACGTCCATCCTCAGACACTGTGGGCCCTGTGCGCTCGCGTTCCGCTGCCATGGCAGCAGGGGAGGGGTGGGGTGGTAGGAGCAGTGGCAGCTCCACCAGCAGCGGCTGTCTCAGTCTGCAGTCGATGATGAGTAGCTTTCTTCACCAGCGCAGTGAGGAAACTACTAACCAGCCGCAGCAGCAGCAGCATCAGGTGGACCTGGAGCAGGACCTCAAACAACAGGCTTGGGCCTACTTGGACAGCACCCTGCCAACCGAGGTAGACAATCCCCTTGACTACTGGGCAACGAAACTTGACCTTTGGCCCCAACTAGCTGAATTTGCCCTTGAAAGGCTGTCATGCCCGGCCAGTAGCGTGGCATCGGAGCGCGTGTTTAGTGCGGCAGGAGGTATTGTAACTCCGCGGAGGACACGACTGTCCACCCAAAGTGTGGAGAGACTCACGTTTGTGAAAATGAATCAGGCGTGGATTAGTCTGGATTTCAAACCACCAGTTCCTGACACAACTGACTAAATCCGCCATGAATCATGCCCCAAACATGTTATTATTTTTAACATAGGCCTCTGTATGGCCTTCAATTTAAGCTGCTTACGCTTCGCCACTCTGCCATGGGCCCCTGTACCGCCTCCTCTTGCTGCTGCCAGGTCCAGAGTGTCTCATGGGTCCCTGTACGGCCTCCCATTGCTGCTGTCTCCATCGCCACACTCTGCCATGTGCCACTTTCAGGTCTCCTCACACTGCTGGTGGGTTCCATTTTGTCATAGGGTGCTGGCAGATTACGGGCCTCCCATTGCTGCTGCCAGGCCCGTAATCTGCCATGGGCCCCCGTACCGCCTCCTCATGCTGCTGCCAGGTCCAGAGTGTCTCATGGGTCCCTGTACGGCCTCCCATTGCTGCTGTCTCCATCGCCACACTCTGCCATGTGCCACTTTCAGGTCTCCTCACACTGCTGGTGGGTTCCATTTTGTCATAGGGTGCTGGCAGATTACGGGCCTCCCATTGCTGCTGCCAGGCCCGTAATCTGCCATGGGCCCCCGTACCGACTCCTCATGCTGCTGCCAGGCCCGTAATCTGTCATGGGCCCCTGTACCGCCTCCTCATGCTGCTGCCAGGTCCAGAGTGTGTCATGGGTCCCTGTACGGCCTCCCATTGCTGCTGTCTCCATCGCCACACTCTGCCATGTGCCACTTTTAGGTCTCCTCACACTGCTGGTGGGTTCCATTTTGTCATAGGGTGCTGGCAGATTACGGGCCTCCCATTGCTGCTGCCAGGCCCGTAATCTGCCATGGGCCCCCGTACCGCCTCCTCATGCTGCTGCCAGGTCCAGAGTGTCTCATGGGTCCCTGTACGGCCTTCCATTGCTGCTGTCTCCATCGCCACACTCTGCCATGTGCCACTTTCAGGTCTCCTCACACTGCTGGTGCGTTCCATTTTGTCATAGGGTGCTGGCAGATTACGGGCCTCCCATTGCTGCTGCCAGGCCCATAATCTGCCATGGGCCCCCGTACCGCCTCCTCATGCTGCTGCCAGATCCAGAGTGTCTCATGGGTCCCTGTACGGCCTCCCATTGCTGCTGTCTCCATCGCCACACTCTGCCATGTGCCACTTTCAGGTCTCCTCACACTGCTGGTGGGTTCCATTTTGTCATAGGGTACTGGCAGATTACGGGCCTCCCATTGCTGCTGCCAGGCCCGTAATCTGCCATGGGCCCCCGTACCGACTCCTCATGCTGCTGCCAGGCCCGTAATCTGTCATGGGCCCCTGTACCGCCTCCTCATGCTGCTGCCAGGTCCAGAGTCTCTCATGGGTCCCTGTACGGCCTCCCATTGCTGCTGTCTCCATCGCCACACTCTGCCATGTGCCACTTTCAGGTCTCCTCACACTGCTGGTGGGTTCCATTTTGTCATAGGGTGCTGGCAGATTACGGGCCTCCCATTGCTGCTGCCAGGCCCGTAATCTGCCATGGGCCCCCGTACCGCCTCCTCATGCTGCTGCCAGGTCCAGAGTGTCTCATGGGTCCCTGTACGGCCTCCCATTGCTGCTGTCTCCATCGCCACACTCTGCCATGTGCCACTTTCAGGTCTCCTCACACTGCTGGTGGGTTCCATTTTGTCATAGGGTGCTGGCAGATTACGGGCCTCCCATTGCTGCTGCCAGGCCCGTAATCTGCCATGGGCCCCCGTACCGCCTCCTCATGCTGCTGCCAGGTCCAGAGTGTCTCATGGGTCCCTGTACGGCCTCCCATTGCTGCTGTCTCCATCGCCACACTCTGCCATGTGCCACTTTCAGGTCTCCTCACACTGCTGGTGGGTTCCATTTTGTCATAGGGTGCTGGCAGATTACGGGCCTCCCATTGCTGCTGCCAGGCCCGTAATCTGCCATGGGCCCCCGTACCGACTCCTCATGCTGCTGCCAGGCCCGTAATCTGTCATGGGCCCCTGTACCGCCTCCTCATGCTGCTGCCAGGTCCAGAGTGTGTCATGGGTCCCTGTACGGCCTCCCATTGCTGCTGTCTCCATCGCCACACTCTGCCATGTGCCACTTTTAGGTCTCCTCACACTGCTGGTGGGTTCCATTTTGTCATAGGGTGCTGGCAGATTACGGGCCTCCCATTGCTGCTGCCAGGCCCGTAATCTGCCATGGGCCCCCGTACCGCCTCCTCATGCTGCTGCCAGGTCCAGAGTGTCTCATGGGTCCCTGTACGGCCTTCCATTGCTGCTGTCTCCATCGCCACACTCTGCCATGTGCCACTTTCAGGTCTCCTCACACTGCTGGTGCGTTCCATTTTGTCATAGGGTGCTGGCAGATTACGGGCCTCCCATTGCTGCTGCCAGGCCCGTAATCTGCCATGGGCCCCCGTACCGCCTCCTCATGCTGCTGCCAGATCCAGAGTGTCTCATGGGTCCCTGTACGGCCTCCCATTGCTGCTGTCTCCATCGCCACACTCTGCCATGTGCCACTTTCAGGTCTCCTCACACTGCTGGTGGGTTCCATTTTGTCATAGGGTGCTGGCAGATTACGGGCCTCCCATTGCTGCTGCCAGGCCCGTAATCTGCCATGGGCCCCCGTACCGCCTCCTCATGCTGCTGCCAGGTCCAGAGTGTCTCATGGGTCCCTGTACGGCCTCCCATTGCTGCTGTCTCCATCGCCACACTCTGCCATGTGCCACTTTCAGGTCTCCTCACACTGCTGGTGGGTTCCATTTTGTCATAGGGTGCTGGCAGATTACGGGCCTCCCATTGCTGCTGCCAGGCCCGTAATCTGCCATGGGCCCCCGTACCGACTCCTCATGCTGCTGCCAGGCCCGTAATCTGTCATGGGCCCCTGTACCGCCTCCTCATGCTGCTGCCAGGTCCAGAGTGTGTCATGGGTCCCTGTACGGCCTCCCATTGCTGCTGTCTCCATCGCCACACTCTGCCATGTGCCACTTTTAGGTCTCCTCACACTGCTGGTGGGTTCCATTTTGTCATAGGGTGCTGGCAGATTACGGGCCTCCCATTGCTGCTGCCAGGCCCGTAATCTGCCATGGGCCCCCGTACCGCCTCCTCATGCTGCTGCCAGGTCCAGAGTGTCTCATGGGTCCCTGTACGGCCTTCCATTGCTGCTGTCTCCATCGCCACACTCTGCCATGTGCCACTTTCAGGTCTCCTCACACTGCTGGTGCGTTCCATTTTGTCATAGGGTGCTGGCAGATTACGGGCCTCCCATTGCTGCTGCCAGGCCCGTAATCTGCCATGGGCCCCCGTACCGCCTCCTCATGCTGCTGCCAGATCCAGAGTGTCTCATGGGTCCCTGTACGGCCTCCCATTGCTGCTGTCTCCATCGCCACACTCTGCCATGTGCCACTTTCAGGTCTCCTCACACTGCTGGTGGGTTCCATTTTGTCATAGGGTGCTGGCAGATTACGGGCCTCCCATTGCTGCTGCCAGGCCCTTAATCTGCCATGGGCCCCCGTACCGACTCCTCATGCTGCTGCCAGGCCCGTAATCTGTCATGGGCCCCTGTACCGCCTCCTCATGCTGCTGCCAGGTCCAGAGTCTCTCATGGGTCCCTGTACGGCCTCCCATTGCTGCTGTCTCCATCGCCACACTCTGCCATGTGCCACTTTCAGGTCTCCTCACACTGCTGGTGGGTTCCATTTTGTCATAGGGTGCTGGCAGATTACGGGCCTCCCATTGCTGCTGCCAGGCCCGTAATCTGCCATGGGCCCCCGTACCGCCTCCTCATGCTGCTGCCAGGTCCAGAGTGTCTCATGGGTCCCTGTACGGCCTCCCATTGCTGCTGTCTCCATCGCCACACTCTGCCATGTGCCACTTTCAGGTCTCCTCACACTGCTGGTGGGTTCCATTTTGTCATAGGGTGCTGGCAGATTACGGGCCTCCCATTGCTGCTGCCAGGCCCGTAATCTGCCATGGGCCCCCGTACCGACTCCTCATGCTGCTGCCAGGCCCGTAATCTGTCATGGGCCCCTGTACCGCCTCCTCATGCTGCTGCCAGGTCCAGAGTCTCTCATGGGTCCCTGTACGGCCTCCCATTGCTGCTGTCTCCATCGCCACACTCTGCCATGTGCCACTTTCAGGTCTCCTCACACTGCTGGTGCGTTCCATTTTGTCATAGGGTGCTGGCAGATTACGGGCCTCCCATTGCTGCTGCCAGGCCCGTAATCTGCCATGGGCCCCCGTACCGCCTCCTCATGCTGCTGCCAGGTCCAGAGTGTCTCATGGGTCCCTGTACGGCCTCCCATTGCTGCTGTCTCCATCGCCACACTCTGCCATGTGCCACTTTCAGGTCTCCTCACACTGCTGGTGGGTTCCATTTTGTCATAGGGTGCTGGCAGATTACGGGCCTCCCATTGCTGCTGCCAGGCCCGTAATCTGCCATGGGCCCCCGTACCGACTCCTCATGCTGCTGCCAGGCCCGTAATCTGTCATGGGCCCCTGTACCGCCTCCTCATGCTGCTGCCAGGTCCAGAGTCTCTCATGGGTCCCTGTACGGCCTCCCATTGCTGCTGTCTCCATCGCCACACTCTGCCATGTGCCACTTTCAGGTCTCCTCACACTGCTGGTGGGTTCCATTTTGTCATAGGGTGCTGGCAGATTACGGGCCTCCCATTGCTGCTGCCAGGCCCGTAATCTGCCATGGGCCCCCGTACCGCCTCCTCATGCTGCTGCCAGGTCCAGAGTGTCTCATGGGTCCCTGTACGGCCTCCCATTGCTGCTGTCTCCATCGCCACACTCTGCCATGTGCCACTTTCAGGTCTCCTCACACTGCTGGTGGGTTCCATTTTGTCATAGGGTGCTGTATGGCCTCCCATTGCTGCTGCCTCCACCGCCACACTGTGGCTCCACACTCTGGTTTTGGCCCCGTGACTGCCGAAATGAGTGAAGTGTGCGGTGATCCTAAGATCGACGGCACTCATCTGCATGTCATACTGACTGACAGTATTATTTCTCTTCCCCAGCAGACTCCAAGGGCATTTAAATTAAAGGTACAGTGTTCTGCACTAATATAAAGGCTCTCTGAAGCCTAGAAACACCCTTTTTATAAGTTAAATTCGCAGCGAATATATTCGCCTCGAATCGAATTTATTCCTCGAATTCGCCGAATCAGCCGAATCAAATTTTTGAATACTTTGCTCATCTCTACTGATGACACACAAATCTATCTTGCTACTCCTCATCGTCTTTAACGACATGAAACATCAGACCCCGACCGCTCCAGCCTTGGCAGACTGATCATACCAAAACTCTCAAACAATGCAGTCGTGCGCTGAAGCGACTATGGCGCAAAACCAGATCCCAACTATCATTCACCCACTATAAATCTGCCTTCCACACCTACACCTCCTCCCTCCACGCTGCCAAACAAGCCTAGTTCCTGACCCTCATCAATACCCTCTCCTCCAATCCTCACCGGCTCTTCTCTACCTTCAACTCTCTACTCTCTCCACCCCCACCTCCACCCAGCACCTCACTCACTGCCCTCGAGATTGCAAATCACTTCAAAAACAAGATTGACACAATTTGCAGGGACATCGCCGCTGTTCAAACTTCCTCCCCACCTATCTCCTCTCACACAGCAACCCCCTCATCACCCCTCTCCCTCGGCCTCACCACTGTTCAGAACTCCACCCCACCTAACATCCCTCACACTGGAGCCCCCTCAACACTCCACTCCTTCGACCTTACTACCACTGAGGAGGTCACCAAGGTCTTCTCTAAAGTCCGCCTCACCACCTGCCCCCTCGACCCTGTCCCCTCACAACTCCTACGACTGCCCTCCTCCTCCATCCTATGCTTCCTTACCCACATCTTTAATCTCTCCCTCTCTTCTGGCGCATTCCCCTCCCCTCTAAAGCACGCGCACATCACTCTCATACTTAAAAAGCCCTCCCTGGATCCTACTGACCCGAACAACCTTAGACTCATCTCCCTGCTGCCATTCACATCCAAACTCCTTGAGCGCTTAGTCTACAATCGCCTAAGCTCCCACCTCAATGACAACAACCTCCTCGACCCCCTACAGTCCGGCTTCCATCCCCTACACTCAGCAAAACTGCCTTACTCAAACTCTCCAACAACCTGCTAACCGCCAAAGCTAATGGCCACTATTCAGTGCTCCTACTCCTTGACCTCTCCGCGGCTTTCGACACAGTCGACCACCCCCTCCTCCTCAAAAAACTACACTCCCTTGGCCTCAGAGACTCTGCTTTCTCCTGGCTCTTGTCCTACCTATCACAACACTCCTTCAGCATTACCTATAACGCTACCACCTCCCCCTCACTCCCCCTCTCTGTTGGGGTCCCTCAAGGCTCTGTCCTCAGGCCTCGTCTCTTCTCCATGTACACCTCCTCCCTTGGCCAACTGATACACTCTCACGGCTTCAACTACCACATCTATGCCGACGACACGCAAATCTATCTCTCGAACCCTCACCTCACCCCCTCAGTCTCCACCAGAATCACAAGCCTACTGAACGACATATCAGATTGGATGTCGCTCCACTTCCTTAAACTGAACCTCTCCTAAACCGAGCTCCTAGTTTTCCCTCCAGCCCGCGCACCCCCCCTACTGACTTCTCCATCACGTCCAACAATGCCACTATCAGGCCCACCCTGCAGGCCAGAGTACTTGGTGTCATTCTTGACTCCAATCTATCCTTCCAGCCCCAAGTCCAATCGCTAAAAAACTCATGCAGACTCCACCTCCGCAACATCGCCAAAATACGCCCATTCCTCACTGCAGAAACCACTAAGCAGCTCATCCACTCCCTCATCATATCACGACTCATTTTCTGCAACTCCCTCCTCACTGGCCTGCCTTACCACAGGCTGTCCCCGCTTCAGTCGATCCTGAATACGGCAGCCAGACTCATCCACCTTACCAACCGCTCCATTTCCGCCACCCCCCTCTGCCAATCCCTCCACTGGTTTCCGATTGCCCAATGGATCAAATTCAAAATGCTAACACTGACGTACAAAGCTGTCCATAATACTGCCCCAAACTACATCACCGACCTAATATCCAAATACCACCCAAAACGCACTCTCCGCTCCTCACAAGACCTCCTTCTCTCTAGTTCGCTGGTCTCCTCCTCCCATGCCCGCCTCCAGGACTTCTACAGGGCATCACCCATCCTCTGGAACTCCCTACCCCAATCCATCAGACTATCACCTACTCTCCTCTCCTTTAGGCGCACCCTGAAAACCCACCTCTTCAGGGAAGCCTACCCCGCCCCCTGCTAATTGCCGATCTCTCCACTCGTCCTACCACTCATTCCCCCACAGCTTTTCCTCCTGTACCACTAAACCCTCCCACCTAGATTGTAAGCTCCAAGGAGCAGGGCCCTCGAACCCCTCATGTATCGCATTGTATTATTATTGTACTGTCTTATGTATTGTCTCCCATTGTAATGTACAGCGTTGAGCGAACTGTTGGCGCTTTATAAATACTGTATAATAATAATAATTCTATTTATCCTATGAGTTCATCTCCCACATTTATTATCTTTTGTACCATCAGCCCCTCCCTCTTAGATTGTACATTCCGAGGAGCAGGGCCCTCCTAACCCTCTTGTATTGAACTGTATCATTGCTGTATTGTCTCCCTTTATATTGTAAAGTGCTGAGCATAATGTTGGCACTATATAAATCCTGTATAATAATAATAATTGAAAATCTTCTTAGTTTATTGAACACCTCTGTGATAGCAGGATTTAGATTTTCATGTAGGACACAAGTTCTATTTTGTTTAATAATTAAACCTAGACCAAGGTTAAATGTAGTAGGTAAAATATACTTACTTGAATAATATAACATTAATATACCAGCTCATACAAAAGCACAGAAGTGACCTTTTATCAAAGCAGTCATTTTTTTTTATGCTTCATGTCATTTTTGGTCATAGTTAAAAGCATTTTCTTGCAAATGATTAATACACATACATCTGTGTGGCAGGACGTAGATTAACAACAAGTTGTCCTATAAGCAAGAACAAAAGAGACTTCATAATTGCATTTCATTTATTAAATCCATTATTAGGCTTTCATCTAAAGTCTACTCTCCATGATGTGAAGAATGGCCTACATCTTGAACTTTATGTGTATTGGAAGCTAAAGCATAGGGGAGAAGAAAAAGACATATTTGTCATTTGTCAAGAACCACAAGAATTAAAGGTGTTTTTAGGATAAATCACATTTCAGAACGACTTCCGACCTCTCTTTGTTAAAGCATGTAAGAGTTTCAACACCCTTAAACAGTAGCAAAGCAGCAAACCTGGCGTGGTTTAAATTAGTTTGATAGACAGTTTAAACTTTTAAAATATACAGACTAATCATAGACTCTCCTTTGCTTAAAAATATCATATCTGCTTCAGTTTTTCTCATTCATAGCAGTAACTTTTCAGGGTATTTCGGGTGCTTGGTCAGTACTTGAGTGTCTAAAATATTGCAGTTAAAACTAAGTGGCATCATAATAAATATGTATGAGATCTTAAAACCCACTTACTTTCAGTTTAAATCAGCTAAAACATTCCAGGTGCATATAAACAAAAGGTGTTCGAAGTCTTAAGGATTATTTTACTTAGAATGCACCCACAGCCTAAGTGCAAAAGCATTTCCCTTTCCAGCATACTACAGAGTGGGAAGTTGTATTTCTGCAGAGGTCCAGCCAGGGGCGGACTGCCAACTCATGGGGCCCCCGGGCAATAGGGGATCATGGAGCCCCTGTGTCCTTGGCCAAACTCAAAAAAAGCCTATGAAAAAGGTACCAGAGGCATCTCATGGGGCCCCCTACTGACCCCAGGCCCTCGGGCAGTGCCTGAGTTTCCAAATGGTCAGTCCGCCCCTGGGTCCAGCATACTCCCTTGTGAGTCACAGCTAGAACCCTCCAATTAGCAAGGAGCATAACATTTCCTGATTTCAAAGCTATATGTCTGACCTTTGCAGAGAGACCATTGATTCCATACACAGAGTGTATGCCCTTATCTGCAGCAAGCTGGCAGGAAACAGGCTTCTCAACTCAGGGAGTGGCATCTATAGAGAGAATATAACTTAAATACTTTGCACACCTTTGTTTTTTTGCAGCTGAAATGCATTTAGCTAGCTTCGAGTGAAAGTTTGGTTGGGTTTGATTAATGTTTGTAATTGTTTTAAGAATTGTAATAAGAATTTGACTGGAGCGATCCTAATTATCCTAGTGATAATAAATGTACAATTTTTATGCAGCACACTATTTTTCCTGTTTCTTTTCACAAGATAACAAGTGCCTAAACTCATAATAAAAACTTTATATGGCATCAGAATCAGGAGGTTCATACAGTATAATGGTCTCTCAGGGTCAGGTTCCTGTCCCGCATACAGTATACTAGTATTTTGCATTTCTTCCCTACTTGAGCAGGCACTCAATCAACAACATACTCATTTCATCTTTGAAAGTCCTCTAAAAACAAAAGGACTGAGCAAGTTATTTCTTCCTGTAGGTTGGAAAGAAAGGCAGGGCCATTTAAATTATATGGGAATAATGTCTGCAGAAAAAAAGCAAACACCTTATTGGTTATTTAAAAAAGGAAGTGGTTGTATATTCTCAAAAACAAAACCAGTCTTGTCAAACATAAATTCTTTTATGGACTGCAAAGTGTAAGGGAACCAATTGCGTAACCAGACTTGAAACCATCAGCTAGAGACTGTGTTCACTGACATTGATGCAATGATTTATGACAGAATTGTATTTGAAATAGAGAACAGACAATCAAAACAATTACATCACTGTTTTTTGATAGAATAAATAAAGTCTGTGGTCTAAGAAAAGTCAGACTTATAGATACACCTGACCCACAAGTAAGCCCAAAAGCATGAATTGATTCTACAAAGAGCAGCACCAGAAAATGGCAACAAGAAATATGAAACTTAAAAAACCTGGTCAAGTAGAATCCATCATTATCACCATTATGACTTCCATCATTCAATTATGTGCAATCAAAAATGCTATTTTTTTAATTTTTCCTAACACATGATTGTGTATTTTTGCCAAGTGAATTTTCACCACACTCACTAAGAAAATGGAAAATTTGCTTCCAGTATAAAATATTCTCCTGCAAAGTGAACGCAGCCTATTTGCCTTTAGTACAGTAAACCCCTAATTGTAGTTATTCATTATTGCATATCTTTCTGTTATTTTCTATCAGGTGTTTTTAATGCTCTTTTCCTTTTTAGGATTTAGCAATTTTTTAAAATTACTGTACATAGCAGTATACCGGATGCACCAAGCCAATACAACAGAACAAATTAAAAGGTACACTTCATCAATAAAATAGTGCAAGGAATAGGAACATTTGACCAATAGTAATAACTGCATACATAACAGAGCTTTTTATTAATGAGATACTGTACCTATCATTGAGGCAGTGGAATCAATATTAATTGTTATTGCTTGTAAAGTCTATTTGCTTTGTTTTTTTGGTTTTTTTCAATAACAAACATGTTTTACCTACCTGCTCAGTGCAGTGGTTTTGCACAGAACAGCCCTGATCCTCCTATTCTTGGGTCCCCCACTAGGACTCCTGGCTCTTACTTTTCTTAGCATACCACCTTAGGAATCCACTTCCTTATGGCACACCTGAGGGCTTGATCCTGAGCTGCAATGTCATGTTCTATTGCACCTATCTTCCCTCATCACAAGATTTGATTGACATCAGCAGGAGCTAAAGGCTCCCACTGCTATCAATCAGCCCCGCGAGGAGGGAGAAAATGGAGAGAGACGCTGCTCTGCAGCACAGTGCTGGATTGAGAATGGGCGCAGGTAAGTATAAGTGAGAGCTGGAGAGGAAGCTGGATAGGATGCATTAAGGTAAAAAAACCCTTCAAAGTTTACAAACACTTCAAAGTATAACATTCGATCAATCCTGAGCACCTAGCACTATAGCATAAGATCCAGGAACAAATTTAATAATGTAGTGTTGGCTGGTGTAGCATTGCATAAACAGAAGGAATTGAAAAGAAAGAGCAGAAGAAAATGCCAGAAGTTCTGAGAACTGCCAGAGATCCAACATCCATCAACCCTCATAGCAACAGAGAAAAACAAAGAAAATCTTCCTTAAGACCAAATAACAGAAGAAAAAATTGTTCTATTCATCATAAGGTCTCAGCTTGTCAGTTGTATGTATTGTGCCTACTGTTCCCATGTCCTCTCAAAAAGTTCTCCTTTATCATTCATTATACTAGTACTACCTTTTCATGGAAAATGATCTGGGATACTCTGTTTTTCATAATCTCTAAATTACCACAGAATAGCAATTTTTTTTGAAACATTCACAGGATGAGTTTATTCAACAGGATGTTCAAGCTCATTTTAAGATACTTATTCCTATCACTGTATATATTGGGGCAACAATTTGGGTCCAGAACAATTTAACCTTCAGAAAAGTGTCACTACACATGAGACATCTGATCACACTGTTGAAAGTAAACAGAGGGGAGATATATCAGGATACAATTTAGTAATTCTAGTTGACACCTCTTTCTAGAGAAAATGTAATCAATCACCTCCATTAGAGACAGGCTTAAATTCCCATTTTATATTCTATTGATCCAGATGGGCCAGTCCTCCATTTCCACTTGGGTATCCAAACCCCTCACCTATGCCAGAAGGTGTGGTATTGTATTAGGGGAATTAACTAACTGAATATACAATGAAAAGATGATTCCCCCTGACCATGTCGGCACAAGAAGCCACCCGCTGTTGACATGACTACTAGTTACTATTGTAACTCCCTCCTCATTGGCCTACCTCATCGCAGGCTATCCCCCCTCCAGTCTTTCATGAACGCTGCTGCCAGACTCATCCACCTCACTAACCGTTCTGTATTTGCCACCCCTCTCTGCCAATCCCTCCACTGGCTCCCAGTTGCCCAACGGATAAAATTCAGAACTCTAACAATGACATATAAAGCCATCCACAGCACTGCCCCAACTTACATAACCGAACTTATCTCTAAATATCACCCAAACTGTACACTCCGCTCCTCACAAGACCTCTTACTCTCTAGCTCCCTTATCTGCTCCTCCCACGCTCATCTCCAAGACTTCTCAAGGGCGTCACCCATCCTATGGAACTCCCTACCCCAATCAGATTATCACCTACTCTACTTGCCTTTCGGCGATCACTGAAAACCTTTCTCTTCAGGGAAGCCTATCCTGCCCTCTGCTAATTCTGGAATCCTCTACTCTTCCAACCACTCCATCCCCCACAGTGACTACCTACTGTACCATTTACCCTGCCCTCCTAGATTGTAAGCTCCAAGGAGCAGGGCCCTCAAATCCCTGTTGTATCGAACTGTATTGTTACTGTATTGTCTCCCACTATAATGTAAAGCACTGAGCAAACCGTTGGCGCTATATAAATCCTGTATAATAATATATAATAATAATCAGTGGGTCATACTTCACTTTGGAGCATAACCTGCTGACATCATCCCCTCTGCACCAGCAGGACTTAGCACCAAGGATATGAATATTTGTGCCCATTTCTATTAATGAGTGTGCATTTTTTCCTGCTTTTTACTAATAAACTAAGTCCCCTTATTTGCAATTATCTGCAATTTGTGGATCATGCTCCCATGCTCTGGTGATACATGCTATTTAAGGTGTCACGTGGTGCTTCACTGGCTGATATCCTCTACTACGTAAGAAATTATCTTTATCTGTAAAGTGTGTAAGTGACCTCATTTATTTTGGGGTTCATTTTTTTTAGTAAGATTTCATACCTGTTAGGGTGGTGGAGTGAAATCTACACAAAGAGATAGCCAGTAGAAATAGGGGAGGATTATTCACTTTACAATTCAATTTTACTGGTGCAATTTACTTTCACTGATATATGGCATATTTGGACTTGTTATGAAATCATGATCAATATTCAGACATTATGAATTGTATGCATTTTTATGTTTTATCACTTATATGATTTAAAGGAATAGTGCTGCATTTTTTTCTGACTTATGATAACTACTTGAGGGAGAATTGGGATTGGACAGTCCATATTGTCATAGATGAAAATTCATGCATAGTGGGGAATGATATTATCATATGTGAAAATGAACGATGTGTATGAAAGATTTAGGCAACATATTGGGAGCCTAGTATTTTTACAAAAAGGTTTATTACTTCTTACAAAAAAATACAGCAGGCAAAATAGAGGGTTGTAAGATCCCATTTTTGGGTTCTAAGCTAAGGACTCCATCATAGCTTTGTATTCACAACCAGTAAGGTTGTTCCCTAGAAGTAGCGTGGTGCCCAGGTGGAGAGTTGGCAAATGTCTTGGAAAACACATTAGTATTTCTAAGGCTGAATTAGTGAACCATGTGTACACAGTAAACTAGAAATTGGCAACTTCATACTGAGAACAATGATATCCTGACTGGTTAATCACTTAGTTGATTTGTGGGTTGTTGAAATGCAATCAAGGCAGGTCATGAATAACTGAAGCATTCCAGAATTTAACAAAATAAAACTAGTTGATTCAGCATATACAACCCCAACTAAAAGCTACATTTTAGTTCCCCTTTAAAAGCAAAATGATTCCTGTAAAAGACCTTATCTAAAGTCAGGACTTCCAAGAGTAGTTGGGTCAAAAATTGCCCAGGTACTTGGCAAATAAATTATCCATAGAATTTTAAACTGCACCACTGTACAGAAATGACTAATCTACTAATGGTGAACAATTTTATACACTAAAATGTACTAATAATAAAATCACTTTTTCTATAGTTTTTACAAGACATATTTTGATGAGGTGGCTTTTCTTGCCACAGTACATTAAGTGTCCACCTCTTTCGATACTGTATCTTGGTACCCATCATCTCCATAAGTTCATTCAGGGATAGAAAGCAAGGACAGGCAAACTGGACTGCTGTGGGTGCAGGGACCTGTCAATGAAAGAGGTTCAAGAATGGTCAAAACCCATGTATACTACTGTTTCAATGTGCTTTTGTTAAGGGTTCTGGTTTGACATGTTTCTGAGGACATTCAGAATGCATCTGATTTGCAGTTCATCTTTCTCTGACCTGCATCAGGCATGTTTTGCATTTCCATAAACTTGTATGGGAATGCAAAACCCATTTAAAGTGAACAAAAGCCAATCATCACAGTCACTCATATAAAAGTCAGTCTATTCTTATTCTATTTTGCCCTGATACCACCAATGCTTTCTTTTGTGGTCAATCCTCTTTGGTTTGTATATATCTTATATATACCTTTTTTTTTGTAAAACACCAAACATTTGGAGACAGTGTATGAGGCAAAACAGTTGACAAGAAACAATAGGTCAGGCTCAGTGTGATCACAGAATCCTGACTTACAAACTGAAGTGTCAGGATTATATAAATCAAATAAATCTAAATAAGAGGATCAGTATAAATCATGTGTGTATGACTGTGTGCGCATGTGTCTGCATCTGTGTGTGTCTGGGTGGATATGAGTGTGTGTGCATGCGTATCCATATGACAGGTAGAAATTATGTGAATTATTCAGTGTTTCTGTAAAGCACTGTGGGTTTTATTGGCATTATATAATATAATTAATTGGCCTGAGAATTTATTTAAATTAATTAAAAACAATTTTATAAGTAATGTCATAAAAAATATGGTACCACAAGAATAAATTCAATCTTGTGGTTAAGAAGCAGATAGTAGATATTTTACTGTACCTCAGGCTGTCAGTTTATTAAAACTAATCCTGCTGAAATAAGAAAAAGGAATTTGCAAATTACATTTCATCAAAGTTGGCCCATAATTAATTCAGCACTTCCCACTGCTGCCTAAAATTAAAATTAGTGTTAAAGTATTACTTGTTAAAACACAAAGTACGTTTTTTTTTTAATTTAACAGTTTCATGGGAAAAGACACGCTAAAATAATTGCTTAAACATTTCACATCAGTTTGGTGTTAAAAATCATGATATTTCACTAGATTTCCCTTTTATCATAATGCAAATGTAGAAAATACAAGGGAAGAAAAGCAGACTTGTCATGAAATGTATGCCGTATAAGCCTCCTACCCAATAAAGTTATATAAGTAAGGAAAGTCAGGGTTAAGTAAAAAATCATCTTCACACTTGTTTCAGGTCAGTGACTCAAAATATTAATGGAAGAGGGTAAACATGACAGCTAGGCAAATTGAATTTTTAGAAGATCAGTTGGGCAATAGCAAAAGACTTTAGCTAATGCTCTATTGGTATTTAAACTGCACACTAGAAATGTAAAACGTTAGAATATGTCACATTGCAGATCCCCTATTTTTCCCCCAACTTTTTTGTTTTGCCTTCTCTGGGGTAAACGAGACCATTGCACTTCACCCTTCAAATAATACCAGTTTGGCACATCAAACATATAGACTTGTAACCCATGCATGGAAAATCACACACAGGAAGACCACCTCTAATATATGCTATATACGTTTCAGCACTAGTGAGAGCCTCAAGTTGGTGGCCCACTAAAAGTGAGACCTTTTCTTGAAACATCCACCTTGTGCTAATGGAGTCTATTCAAGTGTAGAGGGGGATTGCAATATTAATCATTCATTGGTTTATTAATTAATTCTGAAACAAACAGGCTTCTCTACATAGAGGAAACCAGCAGGGCAAAGTATTTTTTTTTTATGTATATTAATAAAATAGTGAATGTTGGAGGGAGTTCTTTATTTTACAATAAAATGAAAAATTACACAATGCTAGTGTTAAAAAATAATACAACAAAGTAAGCTGCAGACACACTATGAGATATTAATCAAAGACACAAATGTGCATAAAAAGTGCTGTTCTAACTTAATAAACTCAAATAAATCAATTATAAGTTATTTGAAATCCACTTGTGTGAAAAGTCCACTTGAATTCACAAAATAAATAAAAGTCAGTATCCAAAAAAAGTCAGATTGGTGAACCCCAAACAAACTTCAAATAGTCGTCCAACACCACAAGAAGTGTCCACCACTGAAGAGTCACAAATGGAGGTTTACCAGAAATCCATGACTCTCTTACTACAGAGAAGACATGGAAAGCATGTAGTATCGATGGTCATACAGTATATTGGCTGGATCTTCAACACATTTTTCAGGGTATACTGTTTGGCCCATGAGATCAGAGGGTATGTGATAAAAAAGGTAAAAAAAGGTATTTGTGTTTTTTTTATATATATACACAAATTTTTTGTCTTACATTTCTATTTTAAACTAAATGGATTGTTTTACAAGGTGAGAGTTTACATTATTATTATTATTATTATACAGTATTTATAAAGCGCCAATAGTTCGTTCAGCGCTGTACATTACAAAGGGGGACAGCACAATACCAATACAATGCAAAACATGAGGGAATTTTGTGCTTACAATCTAGGAGGGAGGGGATAGTGGTACAGGAGGAGAAAGCTGTGGGGGATGGAGTGGTAGGAAGAGTGGAGGAGGTCGGCAAGTTAGCAGGGGGTGGGGTAGGCTTCGCTGAAGAGGTGGGTTTTCAGGGTGCGCCTAAAGGAGAGGAGAGTAGGTGATAATCTGATGGGTTGGGGCAGGGAGTTCCAGAGGATGGGTGACACCCTGGAGAAGTCCTGGAGGCGGGCGTGGGAGGAGGAGACCAGGGAACTAGAGAGAAGGAGGTCTTGTGAGGAGCGGAGTGTGCGTGCTGGGCGGTACTTGGATATTAGGTCAGTGATGTAGTTCGGGGCAGTATGGTGGATAGCTTTGTACGTCTCATAAGTAGGAGGTCCTGAACATCACTTTACCAATTAATTTAGCAGAATGTAGCAAGTTAAGGGCCAGATAATTTGCAAGTAATCCTCTACTGATTTCCATATCACCTCCTGGACACCAATAATACAAACTAACCATTTCCCCCACAGCCCTGAATTTTAATCTAAGGAACCAAACAAGAAACTTACTGTGCTGGGATCCAGAAGAGAATTTTTAACAACATGTCAGGAAAGCCAGGAAAAAAAAGAGACATAAAATGTCAAAATAACAACCACTTTTATATTAACCCTAAATAAAGTTTCTAGTACATATAGTAGTGGGGATCTTTACAAATTAATTAAAAGGGTTTTTTTTTGTCTTTTAACAACACTTCAATAACAAGCAAAATGAACAAAAATGACAAAGTGTAGAAGTTTATATTCAAATGGTAAAAATAAACAAAACAACTGGCAAAACATATCAAAGGGAGAAAGAAGTTAGCCAGAGTTAATTTAAGGATAACTAAGTTAACAATTTTTATTTAAAGAAATGCATATGCCATATCAGTATTGGGAGAAAAATTTGCTCCCTCACCACCACTTCATTAAATCATGCGGTGAGGCAATTTTTAAGATCTCGGGGTATAGTAGGCCATGGGTAACCACCTTTATGTGAATCCACCACCATGTTTAATCCAGTTTATGTCACAACCCACAAACTGATAACACTGTTCTACAGCACAGTGTGAATGTTTTAAAAGGGGTCTTGGTTTGGTGAAGCCGACTTACAAAGCACCTTCCATTACTGTGAGGCTTATGAGGTGGTATGAGCATGGTGGGGGCAGGCCATTCACACTTCAGCCATTGCCAGAGGCGTCCCTAGGGTTGGTGTCACCCGGTGCGATAACACTTGGCGACACCCCCTCCGACAATCCCCGCATAATGGATCGGATCTGTTGATTGAGCATAATGGATTGGACTCCGATCCATTATGCTCAATCTGCAGATCAGATCCATCCTGAAGGGATCGTCGGCTTGCTTTACAACTTACCTTTTCATGGAGCGGGATCGGGTGTCAACCTGTATAGGTTGCATGCTGACTATCCCCGCAGGATGGATCGGATCTGCGGATTGAGCATAATGGATTGGAGTCCAATTCATTATCCTCCCCAATCCACAGATCCGATCCATCCTGCGGCGATCGTCGGCATGCAACCTACACCGGACCCGCTCCACAAAAAGGTAAGTTGTAAAGCAAGCCGACGATCTCCACAGGATGGATCGGATCTGTGGGTTGGGGAACATAATGGATCGAATTCCCATCCATTATGCTCAATCCACAGATCCGATCCATCCTGTGGAGATCGTCGGCTTGCTTTACAACTTACCTTTTCGTGGAGCAAGTCCGGTGTCACCCCGTGCGGTAGGTGTCACCCGGTGAGGAGGGCACCTGCCTGGGGACGCCACTGGCCATTGCAATACTTATAATTTTACTTAGTATGATACACTGTTATAACCTGTTTGGCAGGGATTCTTAAATACGAGGAATTGATTCCTTTATGTTTAAGAATGCCAATACACACAGCAATTTATAGAAAATTAAAACTACTTTCAATCAGGTTTCGATTTTAAAATTGTGAATCACTGCAAACTACCAATAGCAATGTCTATTGAAACTGAAACTTGAGCAAAACTGGTGGCAGGTTGCTGTAATCTATTCAGTCATTTATACACAAAAGTTTGGTCTTGTCTGGTTTGGTAGGTTCTGCTACTACAGTGATCACTGCTAGCTTCTGAGTCCTATGCCTGCTGCTTAATGGACACAGAAGGTTGCCCGCTGAGCATAGGCATCATTCAGAGAACACTTTGTATTTTATCAATGAATCCAAAGTGTTCTCTGATTGGACAAGGTGGATATCAAGATGTCATCTCACTGCCCCATCACTTCTTCCAGTCCGAGAAAGCTTTGCATTCATTGAGAGAATGAAAAGTGCTTTCTGAAGGGCACCCATGCCAAGCAAGCAACCTTGTGTGTTCACAATACAGCAGGACAACTTATCGACATGGTACCCGGCAGCTAGTAGCGGCGCTTCCTACAGTGATTTTCAGCTTACATAGGTATCCAGCAGGTGTGGAATACACATACTTACATTGATCCAAGCTAGACTAATGTAATTATGTAAAAACTGCCACACGTGGAACTCAGCTTTAACATTCCTATCAAGAAACCAAAGATTTGAAATCAGCAAATCCTGGTATTTGACATCCATTGCAGCAGAGTATTTGAATCTCTTTGTTAGCATGCTTATGATGATCAATACATGTTTGGTGCAGTTGAGCCTAAGTTCTACCAAGAGTGCTGGTTCTCCTTAGTACTCTTAGAACCAGCACTTTGAGCAGTTAAGACTCAAATTTAGATACCTACAAAAGTGATAGTAAAAATAGGTTTTATTATTTTTAATGAATTAATAAATGCAATAATGTGTATTTTTATTGCAGCCTAGAGTTCAGCTTGAATAGCAGCAAAGGTAGACAATTAATAAAAGGTAGACCAACATTTTGATTTTAAAAGTATCAAAAAGAAGAAAAACTCAGGGTGTAGTATTTAGGAATGACAGCAAGTACTCTTTATGTAAATTCTTACTGTGTAGACATGGCTACTGTAAGAAATCCTTCTTAGATTAGTAAACAAAAAGAATGCGTATTTGTTTCTATTCTCTTCTGGCATAAAGTTGGTTAAATATGGCTATTCAAAGTGTAACTCTGTAAACAGCAGGAGGGGAAACATTTGTTACTTAATAGATCTATCCACACTCTGAATGTTGCTTGATATAATTTACTACTGTTCAGCTGGAGTTGCATTATCAAAAGAGAGTCTTGCCTATTTCCTCAATGTTATCGAACAGATTCGGCCTCCCTGCAGTCGTCAAAGGCCTTTTAAACTCCAAAGAACATTTTTTCACACAATCAATTTCTTCCCCCAAACTTTTTTTTTTTACCATTAATAGAGATCTCTGTCTGCAATTTCTGTCCTGAAGAAAGTATAAGAAAATATGTGTGTGTGTGTAAGGGAGGCAGGCTCAACTGTTAGTGGCAATGGTAAACCATGCACAAGTCAGGGACACCCAGGAACAGTCCAACCAGGTTTGTCCTGCACTTTTATACAGCAAGGGAGGTGGGCTTTGTACAGTAATTCCATAGAATAAATCAACTGCTTATCTGAGCAATTAACTAAACTCAGGTATATTCCTAACTACCAGGGTGTCCCCTAATGGGTTCCACAAAAAAAAAAAAGACAGCACTTGTACCCTTTTAGTGTATTGTCCACCTTTTCACCCAGCACATCAGTCAGCTCACACATATAAAGGCTGAGAAAAGAAATCTGGCCACCAGGTAAAATGTGGACCTAGGAATAAAGGCTTATTCCCACCCAAAGTTTTATAAAGCCTATTGGCTCCAGGAGTCAGAACAGGATTTATTAAAATTCTGAGAAAACAAAATATTTATTTTCTCCATGTCAGTCCTAAATCCTGGAGCGATCTTCACGATGAGTAGGTTAGTAACCTAGGTGACATATACAGCATCCGCAATCCTACCAGTCAGTGCTTCATAATATATCTTCCTGAGGAAGCTTCCTGAGATGAGCTTTTAAGATGTTGAAACATAGAAATGACCTTTTCATTGAGTATTCACCTTTTGAGCCCAGTAAATGAGACCTTATCTTTTGGATTATTCTGTATGTTCATAGTGCGTTGCTGAGAACCTGGGTCCATTGTCTCTTAGGTATGTGTGCAGTGGCAACCACTAGACTATATATACCGCTTACTCCCGTAGGAGCCACTGGAATTTTGCCCAGGTTTTTCCCCAGTGGGTTGCTCCTCAGTTAGGCACATGACCAAAGCCACAGTTTTCCTCAATAACCAATCTAGGGGTGTTCTTTTTGTTGTTTTTATTTTTGGAATAACTAGAATAGGGTTGAGGGGATTGAGTGGGAGGGATACTCCAAAAACAGAGCTATGTACGCTTGTACAGTACAGTGATCTCTTTTCCATAAAGCTGAAGCAAAAGTCCTTGCATATAGCAAACTGTGGAGCTTCTTCCTTTAGAGCAACAAGAGTTCTTTCACAGAGAAATAGAAAGCTCTTCAGAACACCAGTCTATGTTCCCTTTAGACAAACACACAACTGACTCTCTAGCACAAAAGGGGTTGCAGAAGCACAAAAGTCTCGAAGATATCTCAGAGAAATCTGTACTCACGGAGTGTCCAGGGACAGTTGGTTGCCTCCTTCCAACTTCAAAGTAACACCATTCTCCAGTGATACCAGACTAGATCTTCAGATTAAAAGTAATAAGGAATGCACCGCTACATTCAAATTATAAAATTATGTGAATGTGGGATCCCAAAACATCAAATAAGTAAAATTAGATAATATGACGGTGTTAACAATACATATCAATAAGTGCTCATTAATAATATCATCAACACAAATAAAGTGAATAGCTCAAAACATGTGAAAAAACATAGGCTGCTACGTAAGTTTTAATGCAAGAATGTTATCTGTTCCTATGGTATAATTAAATATACTACACTATGGGAGGATTCCTTTGTCTCATTTGAGAGATTGATACTACAACATTTCCTGGAGAAGAGCCTGAGTGTGAATACTATATTCTGAGAAAACTGCCTTTGGAGTGTTTTTTGTGCTTGGAGGATCCGTGAGAGGGATCCACTACTGCTCTTTGATCCGCAAGGGTCGAAGGGATGAGGTGAGAGGCTAATCCAGATGGTGGTTGGATTCTCAGATTTGTACACACCCAGAAATCTGCACGAGTTTCACTTATGGTCACTAACAGTATTATTTGGAAGCACCGTTTACTGTTTTGTCACCAATTATATTTGTTGGACTTTGAGATATATTTTCGTTTGTACCATTATTATGGTTATTTCACTTCACAACAGGCACGTGTGATTACATCATATATATGTGTAATTTTGTTTTATGCATATATATAAGGATATGGTTTCTTCGTATGTTTTTTCACATGTTTTGAGCTATTCACTTTATTTGTGTTGATGATATTATTAATGAGCACTTATTGATATGTATTGTTAACACCGTCATATTATCTAATTTTACTTATTTGATATTTTGGGATCCCACATTCACATAATTTTATAATTTGAATGTAGCGCTGCATTCCTTATTACTTTTATTTCACTTAATCACTGGTATATGATTTAATGCTAGCAGCTACCTTTGGAATTTATACACACATTTATTTTATTTAATATTTTTTAGTTTCAAAAAAACACTTGGGAGCGCAGGAGGTTCACACCATCACTGTTACAAATAGATCTTCAGATTACAGCCCTTCAGTCATCTCTCTGTGGCTTCAGCATCCAGGCCATCAGGTTCCCCACCTGAGGCTTCATGAACAGCAAGCACATCGCTGTGTTGCCCTGGAGGGCAGCAGCCCTCCAGTCTAGACTGATCCTTAGCAGGAAAAGACCCAGAAGATCAGTTTCTCAGAGTATTTATGCAGTCACCCAGAAGTCCTCAAGGCCCTGCTCCCTGGGATTGGCCAGGGCTGCATAAATATTTATACTGCCATCTGCACAGCTCCACACCTATGTGCTACCACTCTCTGGAAGCAGAGGGAGCTATCAGACTAACAGCAGCTGAGAACACTAAACTGACATAATTGAAGTGGTAGTAAAGTCTTGTAATCTCTGTGTAATGTCTGTATAATGTAATAACTGTGCGCATGCGCAGGGAGTGACATCACACGCAGCCCAGACATTCAAAGTGTGGAAACCCGTAAGGAAGACCGGGTGAAGATGGAAGCTGACGGAGACCAGGGAGAGCCATGTCAGTGCCATGTCAGTGCAGCACTGGAGGGCTCAGTCTGCAGGTAAGTCTGTCATAATGTACTAATATGCAATGCACAGGGGGCATTTTTTTAAATAAAGAAAGAGACTTTACTACCCCTTTAACCTCCCTAGCGGTATGATTATGTCCATATTTCTGTGCTGAAAGCGGTACATTTTTTTGCATGGAAATATGTCATTTTTTCATTGTAGGCTTGTAATTTTTAGGAATAACTTACTGAAATCTGTCCGAACAAGAGTCTAGTAAACATTCCGGGTAGGATAAAACTTGAAACACAAAATCACAAATTAAAATTTAATAAATAATCATAAAAAATAATATAATAATAAATTGGATACAATAATATAATCAAACCAAAAACACTGAAGTTTGAAATATAGCGCCAAGTTCGCACATCACTGAGCAAAGTCGCAAAATCGTTTTCAGTGTCTGATGATGAATTTCCCCACAAATCATTATCACTCAAGTCTGCAAGTGGTTCTGATTTACTATCGCTGATCTCTAGCTGGTCTAAAACCCCTTTTGACCTAAAGGGACGATTTTTGGACTCCATGGACTTTTCTAAGTTTCCAGGAAGAAAGAACAGTCAAAATGCAGGCAGGACACAGGACAAAGCATTAGGGAGAAAATGTATGTGAAATGGTTTGAAACAGTAATGTTTTACTATGTTATTTTAGTTTATTAGAAAAAATTTAAATTTGCCGCCGGTTCCGGCCCCTGTACGTCCCGATGCTCGCAGGAACCGGAACACGGAAGCCGGTTGCCGGCATCTCCCGGAGAGATGGCCGGGGATGCTGCAGGGGATGCATCGCGGGAGTGCAGGACAAGGTAAGCGCTGCAGGGAATCCCTGAGCAACGCCGCATGGTAAGCTCGAGTGTAGCTCGGGGTTACCGCTTTTGGTACTGAAACTTTACCCCGAGCTACGCTCGGGAATACCGCCAGGGAGGTTAATCAGCTGCACTGAATACAGTGACTAGAGATGAGCGAATCGAACTAGGCGAACCGGAATTCGAGTCGAATTTCAGGAAATATTCGATTCGTGTCGAAACCGAAATTTTGCCTACTTCGGGTGCGCGAATCGAACATTTCCCGATCAGCCGGCAAAAGTGTCCCTGCAGTGAGCTCCGCTATTTCTGACAGTTCTCTGACAGAAGGAACACATGTTTAGCGGTTGAAACATTGTATCTATTAGTTTACATTTAGGATACAGATGTTTCAACCACTGTACATGTGAAGAAGTTGTGAGAGAACTGTCAGAAATAGAGGAACTCTGCACATACACTTTTTGCCAGCTTGGAATTATTCTTCTTTTCATCCTACTTCTTCTTCTTCTTCATCCTCAGAAGAAGAGGATGAGGATGAGGATGAAGAAGAAGAAGAAGAAGAAGAAGAAGAAGAAGAAGAAGAAGAAGTAGGATGAAAAGAAGAATAATTCCAAGCCGGCAAAAAGTGTATGTGCAGAGTTCCTCTATTTCTGACAGTTCTCTCACAGCTTCTTCACATGTACAGCGGTTGAAACATCTGTATCCTAAATGGAAACTAATAGATACAATTTGTATCTATTAGTTTCCATTTAGGATACAGATATTTCAACCGCTGTACATGTGAAGAAGCTGTGAGAGAACTGTCAGAAATAGAGGAACTCTGCACATACACTTTTTGCCGGCTTGGAATTATTCTTCTTTTCATTCTTCTTCTTCTTCCTCATCCTCATCCTCATCCTCATCCTCTTCTTCTGAGGATGAGGATGAAGAAGAAGAAGAAGAAGAAGAAGAAGTAGGATGAAAAGAAGAATAATTCCAAGCCGGCAAAAAGTGTATGTGCAGAGTTCCTCTATTCTGCAGATACACTTAGAGGAGCTCTGCAGATACACTTAGAGGAGCTCTGCACATACACTTTTTGCCGGCTTGGAATTAATCTTATTTTCATCCTACTTCTTCTTCTTCTTCTTCTTCATCCTCATCCTCAGAAGAAGAAGAGGATGAGGATGAGGATGAAGAAGAAGAAGAAGAAGTAGGATGAAAATAAGAATAATTCCAAACCGGAAAAAAGTGTATGTGCAGAGCTCCTCTAAGTGTATCTGCAGAGCTCCTCTAAGTGTATCTGCAGAATAGAGGAACTCTGCACATACACTTTTTGCCGGAAACCGCTGTATGGAGTGAATGTCCCAGAACTGTCAGAAATAGACTATTTATGACAGTTCTGGGACATTCACTGCATACAGCTGTTTTAACCGCTGTATGGAGGGAATGTCATGGAACTGTCAGAAATAGACTATTAATGACAGTTCTGGGACTGTCCTTCAATGCAGCGGTTGAAACATTGTATGTATTTGTTTCCATAAATGGATCCATTTATGGAAACAAATACATACAATGTTTCAACCGCTGTATGGAAGGACAGTCCCACAACTGTCATTAATAGTCTATTTCTGACAGTTCCATGACATTCCCTCCATACAGCGGTTAAAACAGCTGTATGGAGTGAATGTCCCAGATCTATCAGAAATAGACTATTTATGACAGTTCTGGGACATTCACTGCATACAGCTGTTTTAACCGCTGTATGGAGGGAATGTCATGGAACTGTCAGAAATAGACTATTAATGACAGTTCTGGGACTGTCCTTCCATGCAGCGGTTGAAACATTGTATGTATTTGTTTCCATAAATGGATCCATTTATGGAAACAAATACATACAATGTTTCAACCGCTGTATGGAAGGACAGTCCCACAACTGTCATTAATAGTCTATTTCTGACAGTTCCATGACATTCCCTCCATACAGCGGTTAAAACAGCTGTATGGAGTGAATGTCCCAGATCTATCAGAAATAGACTATTTATGACAGTTCTGGGACATTCACTGCATACAGCTGTTTTAACCGCTGTATGGAGGGAATGTCATGGAACTGTCAGAAATAGACTATTAATGACAGTTCTGGGACTGTCCTTCCATGCAGCGGTTGAAACATTGTATGTATTTGTTTCCATAAATGGATCCATTTATGGAAACAAATACATACAATGTTTCAACCGCTGTATGGAAGGACAGTCCCACAACTGTCATTAATAGTCTATTTCTGACAGTTCCATGACATTCCCTCCATACAGCGGTTAAAACAGCTGTATGGAGTGAATGTCCCAGATCTATCAGAAATAGACTATTTATGACAGTTCTGGGACATTCACTGCATACAGCTGTTTTAACCGCTGTATGGAGGGAATGTCATGGAACTGTCAGAAATAGACTATTAATGACAGTTCTGGGACTGTCCTTCCATGCAGCGGTTGAAACATTGTATGTATTTGTTTCCATAAATGGATCCATTTATGGAAACAAATACATACAATGTTTCAACCGCTGTATGGAAGGACAGTCCCACAACTGTCATTAATAGTCTATTTCTGACAGTTCCATGACATTCCCTCCATACAGCGGTTAAAACAGCTGTATGGAGTGAATGTCCCAGATCTATCAGAAATAGACTATTTATGACAGTTCTGGGACATTCACTGCATACAGCTGTTTTAACCGCTGTATGGAGGGAATGTCATGGAACTGTCAGAAATAGACTATTAATGACAGTTCTGGGACTGTCCTTCCATGCAGCGGTTGAAACATTGTATGTATTTGTTTCCATAAATGGATCCATTTATGGAAACAAATACATACAATGTTTCAACCGCTGTATGGAAGGACAGTCCCACAACTGTCATTAATAGTCTATTTCTGACAGTTCCATGACATTCCCTCCATACAGCGGTTAAAACAGCTGTATGGAGTGAATGTCCCAGATCTATCAGAAATAGACTATTTATGACAGTTCTGGGACATTCACTGCATACAGCTGTTTTAACCGCTGTATGGAGGGAATGTCATGGAACTGTCAGAAATAGACTATTAATGACAGTTCTGGGACTGTCCTTCAATGCAGCGGTTGAAACATTGTATGTATTTGTTTCCATAAATGGATCCATTTATGGAAACAAATACATACAATGTTTCAACCGCTGCATGGAAGGACAGTCCCAGAACTGTCATTAATAGTCTATTTCTGACAGTTCCATGACATTCCCTCCATACAGCGGTTAAAACAGCTGTATGGAGTGAATGTCCCAGATCTATCAGAAATAGACTATTTATGACAGTTCTGGGACATTCACTGCATACAGCTGTTTTAACCGCTGTATGGAGGGAATGTCATGGAACTGTCAGAAATAGACTATTAATGACAGTTCTGGGACTGTCCTTCCATGCAGCGGTTGAAACATTGTATGTATTTGTTTCCATAAATGGATCCATTTATGGAAACAAATACATACAATGTTTCAACCGCTGTATGGAAGGACAGTCCCACAACTGTCATTAATAGTCTATTTCTGACAGTTCCATGACATTCCCTCCATACAGCGGTTAAAACAGCTGTATGGAGTGAATGTCCCAGATCTATCAGAAATAGACTATTTATGACAGTTCTGGGACATTCACTGCATACAGCTGTTTTAACCGCTGTATGGAGGGAATGTCATGGAACTGTCAGAAATAGACTATTAATGACAGTTCTGGGACTGTCCTTCAATGCAGCGGTTGAAACATTGTATGTATTTGTTTCCATAAATGGATCCATTTATGGAAACAAATACATACAATGTTTCAACCGCTGCATGGAAGGACAGTCCCAGAACTGTCATTAATAGTCTATTTCTGACAGTTCCATGACATTCCCTCCATACAGCGGTTAAAACAGCTGTATGGAGTGAATGTCCCAGATCTATCAGAAATAGACTATTTATGACAGTTCTGGGACATTCACTGCATACAGCTGTTTTAACCGCTGTATGGAGGGAATGTCATGGAACTGTCAGAAATAGACTATTAATGACAGTTCTGGGACTGTCCTTCCATGCAGCGGTTGAAACATTGTATGTATTTGTTTCCATAAATGGATCCATTTATGGAAACAAATACATACAATGTTTCAACCGCTGTATGGAAGGACAGTCCCACAACTGTCATTAATAGTCTATTTCTGACAGTTCCATGACATTCCCTCCATACAGCGGTTAAAACAGCTGTATGGAGTGAATGTCCCAGATCTATCAGAAATAGACTATTTATGACAGTTCTGGGACATTCACTGCATACAGCTGTTTTAACCGCTGTATGGAGGGAATGTCATGGAACTGTCAGAAATAGACTATTAATGACAGTTCTGGGACTGTCCTTCAATGCAGCGGTTGAAACATTGTATGTATTTGTTTCCATAAATGGATCCATTTATGGAAACAAATACATACAATGTTTCAACCGCTGCATGGAAGGACAGTCCCAGAACTGTCATTAATAGTCTATTTCTGACAGTTCCATGACATTCCCTCCATACAGCGGTTAAAACAGCTGTATGGAGTGAATGTCCCAGATCTATCAGAAATAGACTATTTATGACAGTTCTGGGACATTCACTGCATACAGCTGTTTTAACCGCTGTATGGAGGGAATGTCATGGAACTGTCAGAAATAGACTATTAATGACAGTTCTGGGACTGTCCTTCCATGCAGCGGTTGAAACATTGTATGTATTTGTTTCCATAAATGGATCCATTTATGGAAACAAATACATACAATGTTTCAACCGCTGCATGGAAGGACAGTCCCAGAACTGTCATTAATAGTCTATTTCTGACAGTTCTATGACATTCCCTCCATACAGCGGTTGAAACCGCTGTATGGAGTGAATGTCCCAGAACTGTCAGAAATAGACAGAAACTGTCACAGAACTGTCCTTCTTCTCATCCTTCTCCTTCTTCTCATCCTTCTTCTCATCCTTCTTCTCATCCTTCTCCTTCTTCTCATCCTTCTCCTTCTTCTCATCCTTCTCCTTCTGCTCATCCTTCTTCTCATCCTTCTCCTTCTTCTCATCCTTCTCCTTCTCCTTCTTCTCATCCTTCTCCTTCTCCTTCTTCTCATCCTTCTCCTTCTCATCCTTCTCCTTCTCCTTCTCATCCTTCTCCTTCTTCTCATCCTTCTCCTTCTTCTCATCCTTCTCCTTCTCCTTCTTCTCATCCTTCTCCTTCTCCTTCTCATCCTTCTCCTTCTTCTCATCCTTCTCCTTCTCCTCATCCTTTTTCTTCTCATCCTTCTCCTTCTCCTTCTTCTCATCCTTCTCCTTCTTCTCATCCTTCTCCTTCTTCTCATCCTTCTCCTTCTTCTCATCCTTCTCCTTCTTCTCCTTCTTCTCATCATTCTCCTTCTTCTCATCCTTCTCCTTCTTCTCATCCTTCTCATCCTTCTTCTCATCCTTCTTCTTCTCATCCTTCTCCTTCTTCTCATCCTTCTCCTTCTCCTTCTTCTCATCCTTCTCCTTCTTCTCATCCTTCTCCTTCTTCTCATCCTTCTCCTTCTCATCCTTCTCCTTCTCCTTCTTCTCTTCCTTCTCCTTCTTCTCATCCTTCTCCTTCTTCTCATCCTTCTTCTTCTCATCCTTCTCCTCCTTCTTCTCATCCTTCTTCTCATCCTTCTTCTTCTCATCCTTCTCCTTCTTCTCATCCTTCTCCTTCTCCTTCTTCTCATCCTTCTCCTTCTTCTCATCCTTCTCCTTCTTCTCATCCTTCTCCTTCTTCTCATCCTTCTCCTTCTTCTCATCCTTCTCCTTCTCCTTCTTCTCTTCCTTCTCCTTCTTATCATCCTTCTTCTTCTTCTCATCATTCTCCTTCTTCTCATCCTTCTCCTTCTTCTCATCCTTCTTCTTCTCATCCTTTTCCTTCTTCTCATCCTTCTTCTTCTCATCCTTCTTCTTCTCATCCTTCTCCTTCTCATCCTTCTCTTTCTTCTCATCCTTCTCCTTCTCCTTCTTCTCATCCTTCTCCTTCTTCTCATCCTTCTCCTTCTCCTTCTTCTCATCCTTCTCCTTATTCTCAGCCTTCTTCTTCTCATCCTTCTCCTTCTCATCCTTCTCCTTCTCATCCTTCTCCTTCTTCTCATCCTTCTCCTTCTTCTCATCCTTCTCCTTCTCCTTCTTCTCATCCTTCTCCTTCTCCTTCTTCTCATCCTTCTCCTTCTCCTTCTTCTCATCCTTCTCCTTCTTCTCATCCTTCTCCTTCTTCTCATCCTTCTCCTTCTCCTTCTTCTCATCCTTCTCCTTCTCCTTCTTCTCATCCTTCTCCTTCTCCTTCTCCTTCCTCATCTCCAAGGGCATTTAAATTAAAGGTACAGTGTTCTGCACTAATTTAAAGGCTCTCTGAAGCCTAGAAACCCTTTAAATAAGTCATCTTCGTAGCGGAGAAATTCGCATCGAATCGAATTTCACACTGGAATTCGCCGAATCAGCCGAATCGAATTTTTCATTTCTTCGCTCATCTCTAACAGTGACCACAGCTAGATTTGCTTAACTTTAATTGCAGTACAGTTACACTGGTTACAGCGAGGCATGCTAAATTTACCTAACCAAAACACACGCAGATCCACTGAACACAGTGAGCCAGCACTAAATCTAACTACCCCTGGCTGCTGTACTTTGTATGTTTTGCTGTATGTTACATACTGTTTGTAGGTTTTGCATTTTGCATACTTCTGCGCTCTACACGCTGTGCTTTCCATACTCCTGCACTGTAGATTAAATACTTTAAAGTCTTGCACTTTGTGTGTAACATTCTTCTGACCTTTGCACCTTGTGCGTAGTATACTCCTAACTCCTACACACTATGCATTTTACCCTCTTGACCCTTTTACTCTCGGAACTAGACACACCTAAGTACATTTCACACTGCCCTACACAATTCTTCAGTCATGCAACACTGTACACAAATAACAATTTTATTATTTTTTGATACAGATACAGGTTCCTTTTGGTGGTATTTAAACACCATTGGGTTTTGGGTTTTGAGTTTTTTGTTATATAAAAAAAACCCCCAAAAAATTAAAAAAAAACACGTTTTTCTTTGGCTCTGTTATAATACTTTGCAAATAAATAATTTTACTTACTAAATTTAGACCAAAATGTATTCTGCTACATTTCTTTGGCAAAAAATAACCCAAATCAGTGTATATCATTTAGTCTTTCTGAAAGTTATAGAGTGTACAAGTTATGGTAAATATGTATGAAAATTGATCAATCCGGATGTACTGACTGTCTCTCTCATTTCTTGAGGCCCTAAGATGCCAGGACAGCACAAAAACTCCCCAAATTACCCCTTTTAGGAAAGTAGACAGTCCAACATATTTAGTAAGAGGCATGGTAAGCTTTTTGAAGGTGTTATTTTTGTTACAGTTTTTTGGAAAATGAAGAAATTAAGTAAAATGTGTTTTTTCACAAAGTTATAATTTTATCAAGTTATGTCTCATGCACAACATAGCCATACTTAAAATTACACCCCAAACCACATTCTGCTATGCCTCGCAGGTATGGGGAAACCACATCTGTAAGACATTTTTACAGCCTAACCACATAAAGGGGCCCAAAATCCAAGGAGCACCTTTGGGCTTTCACAGAGCATAAATGACACAAACATTAAGCATCTCATTTCCTGACTACCTATCACATTTTTAGAGGCCTTGGGGCACCAGGACAGTGGAAACACCCATAAATGTGACCCCATTTTGAAGCAAAAACACTCCAATGTATTTCTAAGAGGCATAATGAATCTTTTGAAAATTTCATTTATTGTCACAGGTTTTTGGAAAATACAGGAAAGAAAATTAAAATGCATTTTGTTTACACAAAGGGGTCACTTAACAAGTTATGTCTCACACACAGCATAGACATACTTAGAATTTCACCCCAAAACTCATTCTACTACTCCTCCCAAATATGGGGATACCACATGTGTGAGACTTTTTACAGAATAAACTAATCGAAGGCTGGGAGATAAACTGAAACACAAACATATAGATGTATATCAGCAGCCAGGTGGAGAGCCAGGTGCATGGCTGGTTCTGGGCAGCCTCAAAAGTGACCACTGGGGTGGTGGAACAGATGACTACCATAACAATACTGTACAGTCGCTCCAAGTGGTTACCATGACAATAGTATTGTGTGTGAATAACAGTATAAGGTAGGCTACAATAGCAACTATAAATGCAAGTGACAGTCTTGTACCTATAAAGTTCACACAGAACAGGAATGTCCAAAATAGACAATAATTTATTATGCTGACATAATACAAAATTCTTACATGGTGTAGCACAGTAGTAGAGCTACTAAAGGTTGGCTGAGGCAGATGTAATGTGCCGATTACCAGTTTGGCATGGTGTGGAAGCCAAATGACATTAGACTTCTGACCACAATGGATAATCTTAGAGAAACTTGTGTCACCGGAAATTACATCACTGGAAGCTGGGAATTGTCAGCCGCACAGCATGGGCTCACTGAGACACACCAGATGCCTCTGGTGTGTTCCATAAAAAAGTTCATGACTTCCTGGTATGTAGATTTTTTTTGCACAGCCTTGTCACAAAGAGTGGCCCAAATTCCAAGGAGCACCCTCAAGCTTTCTAAGGGCCTTAATTTATGTATCTAATTTCCTGACTACCTATCACATTTTTGGAGGTCCTGGGGCACCAGGACAGTAGAAACACCCATAAACTAACCACATCTGGGAAAGCAAACACCTGCAGGCATTTCTAAGAGGCATGGGGAGTCTTTTGAAAGCTTCATTTTTGCTACAAATTTTTTGAAAATGAAATAAAATAAAATGAAAAATAAATGTATTTTTTACACAAAGTTGTCAATTTAATACGATATTTCTCACATACAACAAGGGCATACTTAGAATTACAATCCAAAACTCCTTCTGAGTATGGCGACCACATTTATAAGACTTTTTCAGTGTCTGGACTGATTATGTACCAGGCATTGTATCTTGTGTATCATACAAATCAACCAGTTGTGTCAAAACCAATGTACTTAATGGTCGCTTCAATACGAGTGGTCAGGGAATACAGCTTAGTGTATCGTTACCTATAACATTCTTAGTTCCTATAAGCCAAGCAAGCCTGGCCTACTGTTATATGGCTTCCCCTAGGAATGCCATGTTCACTGGCCAGGATATACTGGAGGTGAAGGAAAGAAAGACAAAGGAAAGGAAGAAGAAATTAGTTCATTTGGTTCCAACAGTGCAGTTGTCCATAGGGGATGACTGGGATGGTCTCTTGCAGGAACATAGTCAGTCAGACTTGCAGATGGGTCATTCCACTAGAAATTCTGGATAAACCCTGGACTGGTCAATTCAGGCACAGGCAGAGACATGGTTAGCATATGGTCAATGAATCAGTTCAGGCAACAGGCAGAAACATGCTCAATAAACATGAACACTGATTCTAACTACACTGGTCTGACAACACTGTGGCTGGTGTGGTGGTGATTGGAGAACTGTAACTGGTTGCACTATTAGGGCTTATTTAAACAGGAGGTTGGAAGACAATAAAACCTTGTGGTTGAGCCATGGTTTTACCACCCCTCAACCGCAACCCCCATTAGCTGCAGAGGCATAAGCTGGGGGTCTATACCTGCCATGTCTGTGATGCTTAGCTTTGCAGATGAGGAAAGAATTATACCCCCTGTAAACCCACAGATCGTAACCCATTCAAGAGAATGGGGTTGCTTGTGCAGGGTCAAAAGGGGCTAAAGTAGGTGGCAAGAAGGCAATATAATGTCAGTCAAATGCTCTCTGAAAGCAATCCAAACATGGATGGCTCTTCAGAGAGCATTGTACATGTGAACAAGTCCTTATAGTGACACAATGATTACTGTGGAGGTTATCAGTGACACTGTAACTGGTGTGGCTGTGATCAGGGACACTTTGGTGTGGCGGTGATCAGGGACACAGTAACTGGGTTGGCAGTGATTAGGCAGAATAGGGGTGCTATTAGGGCCTGTATGACTGGTATGGCAGTGATCAGGGACACTGTAAATGGTGTGGTGGTGATTAGGGACACTGTAACTGCTGCGGCAGTGATCAGGGATACTGTAACTGGTATGGCAATAATCAGGAACACTGCGACTGGTGCAGCGGTGATTAGGGATACTGACTGGTGACAGTATGTAAAAAATATATAAATATATATATTTTTATATACTATATACTGTCTCACCAGAGTAGTGCAGTGTCCCTAAACTGATGCTGTACCAATCTGGGAATATTATCTTGATTCTTTATCTTTATCACTGTAAAAGCAAACATTTTTACTGTCATGGGTGGCTTTCATTCATAACAGCTTGCTTATTATTATGGTTGCTGTGAATGGCTACAATTATTACATGGTACAGGGCAGCTGTGAATAGCCCTGTGCCATGTGATCACTATGACCAATCACAGGGATCACAAAAGTAAGCAAGCTGTCATCAATGAAAGCCATTCGTGGCAGTTGCATTTACTTCTCATCATGTGATCACTGTGATTGATCACAGCAATCACTTGGTACCTCAGCCAATTACAGCAGCCCGGTACCAAATACTGTGATCCACAATGGTCACAGGATCATACCACTACATGCCCCAGGGGGTGACACGTGAGGCATGCAAGCAGGAAGACGCCCCTGGATGTCCTCCCAGAACTGGAGAGCACCGGTCCGGCCGTATATGTAGTATGGTTGGGCAGGAAGTGATTAAACACTCCTGATCCCTGGGCTTTCTATGCTGTATTTTTCATAGTCCCTAACTATTTTTTTGAACTTCTTTAAGGTAGGTTCAGACTGTATGTCTGTATTATGTGTGTAGAAAAGCATATGTAATGGAATAGTTGCATTTAAAAAATAATGATTGTGCTGAGATTTATTTGTCTGTTTGAGATTCTCGTTTGTGTCATTAAGGCATATTTTGTGGGTACAAATAGTATGGTATAGATGTGACATATAACTGTGAGTAAACACGCCTATACATGTTTTAGTCCCTCCCTCTGTTAGCTCATTGTGGTCAGACCCAACATTTGCCATTCTGAAAAAATTTTCATCAGAACAATCTTTCATGTCATCCTTGAATCTAATTTAGTTTGAAAACCCTCAAAAATGTGTCCATACCTGCTAGTTGACTGGAATTACAGATGTATTGAACAGGCTTTCCTGAATGAAAACTACATTCTTTTTTTGTTTTTTTAGAAAAAAAATTCCATTCTGCTTTCTTTAATTTACTTGTTGCTGCAGTTAAAAATGAACATACTGTAGATTGGACACCAATTACAAAATTGAACAAACATTTCAAAAACAAAAATGTTCAAATTCTATTGGCGTATGGTCATCTTTACTTCCCCCTTCTATCCTTATCTAGCTATTTTGTAGTGTCATGCATTAAAAAGCATGTACACAATTTAAAAGAATAAAAGAAATAAAGTTATTTTAATAATGTTATCATGCTTTTTTCAGGGCCTTAATTATAGTCTTATTATAGAGAAGAGTCACAAAGTATAATATATATTTAGATCTGGAGATGTTTAAAAACTACCCCTGGCTAAACTTAAACCTATGCTTTACATTGTTTTGCTATTGTAATATATAAATAACAAAAAAAGTGAATAACACTAAAGAGTTCCCCCAAAGCCCCCCCCCCCATTCCCGACCCAAGAAAAGCAGCAATGAATGTATGACGTTCATAGTCCATATAGTAAGGCCCTGTATACACAGGCCTCAGCTTTCACAAATACAGCACTCTTTTAAAGCATGTCAAAGGTTAAAGCAAGCTTCTTCTACTTAAAGTGCCCTTCTGCTCCAGTTTTGGAATGTTAATACTGAACTCCAATAAAACAACTAAATACACAGGTAAAATATATTTTTATATATATATATATATATATATATATATATATATATATATATATATACATATATATTTATATGGGGTGGGGGAGTAGCAACTATTTTTTGTAAATGTAGAAATGATCAGTTATCTTTGTAGCTGTCTGGATCACTTTCCCAGTTAGCAGAGAGGCAACTCTTTTACAATATACAATCACAGCCATGACCTTAACACTTTGATTTCCATATCATATTTCATATCCCACTGGCCACCTAGGAAAGGGTACAGCCATGATATATGTAATACATTTTTTGTTGTATTTTTTTTTTGTCAAGGATCAAAAAGTGGAACTTTTGTTTTAATTGCTAGCAGGAAAGCTTTTATTGCAGAAGAGACATAGAATGTGGTCTATTTATAAAACATGTGTTGGATAAATGTCACTCGCATTCATGCCCAAAAGCGGTATATTTTCTCATTGAGGTACTTTATAAAACAAATGTTTTCTAAATAGACCCATAGGTGTTGTCTGCAGTAAATTCTTAGCTTGAAAATTGCTCAAAATACAATCTTAGTATGCCTTTGTGCACATGCATGGGAGTTACATCATCTCAGCCCAGCCAATCAAGATGCCTAAAGATGTCAAATCTAGGCACAGATGGTAATGCTAGCAAAGAAAACTTGTGAACATTACATTGCTGCAAAGTAAGTAGATATAAATGTCTTCAAATTGCTGTGAAGTGCTTGTTTTTGTACTAGAAGAGTTGTCTTGATCTCTCCACTCAATTTATGTTAAAGTGATATAAAAGGCCATTAAAAAAAATAACAAACATGCTATACTTATCTGTTCTATGCAATGGTTTTGCACAGAACAACCCCAATCCTTCTCTTCTGGGATCCCCTGCTGGTGTTTCTGCACCCAAGGAGGCTTGCTACCAAGTCATTCCTCTGCGTGTCCATTCACACACAGAACCGTGGCTTGGCTACACCCCCTCTCTCTCCTCATTGGCTCACTGGCTGTGATTGACAGCAGTGGGAGCCAATGGCTCCATTTGCTGTCTCAGCCAATGAGGAGGGAGAATCCCCAGAGAGCCGAGGCTCTTGTGTACATCGCTGGATTGCAGTGAGCTGGGGGGGGGCTTCTGCACATAGAAGGTATTTTACCCTTCATGCATAGAATGCATGAAGGTTAATAAACCTTGAGCCTTTACAACCACTTTAAATGTACATTAATACTGGGAGTGTTTTTTTCCATCTATATGTCCCTCTAAAAAGTCCATGGCTACTTGATGCATATTTTACTTATACTAAATGCTGTTACCAGGGGACAACATACTTTACCTTAAATTTAAATAAATTATCTTGAAAAAGGATGCAAACTTAAAACAAAACAGTTTCAACTTGTTAGCAATTACTTAACATTTTGTGTATACATAGCCTCTATGATATATGCTCCTAGCTATGTAGGAATTAATTTTTCTGTTTCTGGGAGATTTATTCTCAGTTCAAGATGATAGTAATGTTTCTTGTTACCTGGTTAATATGGAGTCTAATAGTGCTTAGCTATACCTACTTTACTAATGAACTAAAAAGAATTCATAAAGCCAATAAACTTTTACTAACTTGAATTAAATTGTTAAAATAATTAGGTTTCCCCAAACACAGTCCCCAAATGATTTACAGCTATATTTATTATAAGATGTAGTCATGCAAGCCAGAATAATAAATGTAAAAAAAGTCTATATTGCCTATGTTCTACGTGGGCTTCTGCGTGTGTTCTGGCAATAATGTAGGAAACATATTACATTTTAAATCCAAAGTAAAATTCAAGTTATTTCATACTTTAAGTGTTAATAAATACACTTCTAAAGAAGTACATTTTCCCCTAGCTTTCACCTTTAATTAACTAGTGTTCTTTTGTTTTACAACTCCTTTCTAAAGCATATCACAATTAGAAGATGCAATGTAAAAGTAGTCTATTTTCTGGGTACTTCAGTATCCTTCCACACTCCAAAGACATGCAGGTAGGTTAATTGGCTCCTGTCTAAATTGGCCCTAGTACATGTGCATATGAATGTGAATTAGGGTCCTTAGATTGTATGTTCCTTGTACAATGTACAAGGAGTGTACAATATATATGTAATATAGCATACAAAATATATGTAAAGCACTGCGTAAATTGATGGTACTATATAAGTACCTGCAATAAATAAATAATAATTGTACAAGTTACAGAAAGGTCCACAGCTTAGCTTTTCGTCCTGGGAAATCTGTCACCACCAGTTTAATAAAATATGCTTTTATCCAAGGGGCAAGAGAGAGAGGCACATTCTCTACCAACATAAATGGTTTTTAGCAATATGCACACTGGCCTTTGTGAAAGATTTTATTATTAGGGAGCATAAAATGCAAAATGCAAAAGGTTATCAGAGGTGCATTATAAACTTTGTCAGTTTTTTTTTTAGCAGAAAAGGAGGTTAACATACTGCAGATTACTAGAGCTGAGAGCTGGACCAATGAGCCAGACTAACTCAGTTTGCCATATAAGTCTTCTACTGCTCACCCTTGAGCCTGGTACACACAGGCCATTTTTATTTCAATCCAACGTGATCAATGAAAAAAAAAAGACTGGGGAGCTTGCAAGGAGCTCACTGTGCTAACTATGCAATGTTACTACAGCAATCTCCCTGCTGAGCTATTGTGTTCTGACAAGGAGACAGCCCCTTTGCCATAATACACTGGTCATCGATCACAGCCATTGGCTGCAAGTGCCGATCATTATTAATTATTATACAGGATTTATATAGCCCCAACAGTTTGCTCAGCACTGATCAGATGCAGATCAGCTGCTGGTTTTCCAGCATGCCCATTGGACAGAAGCCAGATGTTATGCCAGCTTCTGTCAATAGGCTACTGTACACACAGGCCGAATGTCGGCCAATATGTTGAACTGGCCAATACCAATATACCGACATTTGGCCCATGTGTATCAGCCTTTAAGCCTTTTTTGACATTCATTAATCCCTCCCTCTCCTTTCTCCCAACAGATGCATCTTTCTGGTATGCTGGACCTCTAGAATTGCCAAAGGTACAGTAAAGATCAGTCCTCAGGTACCTCCAACAGGTCATGCTTTCAGGATTGCCTTCACTGTTCACAGATGATTCAATCAAACTCAATAGCTTGGTACTAATGATGGCTGTTTTATCCAGGAAAACTTACAAACCTGGTCTGTTGGGGGTACTTGAGAGCCAGGGTTCAGAACCATTGTTCTAAAAGAAAATTACTGTTACTGAGAACATGTATTTGGTATGTTAATCATGTTATGCAAAAGAGATGGCAAGATCTCTTTAATTAACTAATTATTTCAAGGAAGTGTATTTTGAGCTAGATTTATAATGTAAAGGAGAATTATAATATGCATTTTAGTGAAGATCATGTGTTAAATTGGCAAATAATCCTACAGTTTATTCCTCTCAACTTTGTTTTTTCCTATCTTCTATGTTCCTCTTGGGTCATAGATCCTTGTTTTGTTCCCCTTCACCTCATCTTATACTTCTCTTTCAAACTGTTTTATTATTAGCAAAGCTAAGGTGCAAAACAACAAACAATACAATAGCAAGGTCACTGGCAAGACATAATTATAGAGCACAACAAGAATATCACAACAGTGGAATACTGTTTACAATCAACTGTTTACAATAAACAGAGCAAACCCAATACAAAACTCAATATTATTCCAACACCATATTTGCTGTTCACCACAGTTGTCTAAGTAAATTACATAATAACATTAAAATATAGCTCCATGAGTCTCATAGGGAACTCATTTCAGGGCAACACCCAAAAAGCAGAAGAAGACAGAAGTATAGAAAGTCAAGTAAATAGAGGAGGAGAACAGCAGGCAAACGAAGAGGTGGGGGTAGGAGTGGTAGGGAGAAACCCAAAGGATGTGGAGCAGGTCTGGTTGATCAGAGTGGCCTTCACAGAAGAAATATGGGCATAGCTGGCCTCTAGAGGTCTCCTAAACTCTGAGTGTTGGTGGTGCAGGTGATTGGGAGGAGCGGGCTCGGGGATGGGTGTGATCGGGAGCATTTAATCCCCCAGGACCCAAGGTGACCATCCCAAGGCCCAGAGGAGAGTGATCCATTGCTGACCCATACTGCAGCCTACCATTTAAGGAGACCTCTAGAGGCGTCATCTTACAGCCCATACCCAGGGAAGAGCCTACCCATTTCAAGCTGCATCCTTTCAAGGACAAAGGGGACCTCTGGTGTAATTTGATGTGATTATTGCGCTTATGAATTGCGCATCTAGTGAGTGCGTAATTTTACTAATTTCCTGCACATCGCCAAATTATATGCCTCACTGGGATTACTAGAGTCACCATCCTGATTATATCTCCATTTACGCATATTAGAACTTTTATTGCTATTATACGTGGACAATATATATTAGTGTCCCTACAATTTTTAAAATTTTATTACTTGAGCCTCAGGCATTTATATGTACATTCATGTATACCTGTATTCATATAAAAAAAATTTTAGCGCTGCACTATGTGTTTTATAGTATTTTAGAAGGTTTTATGGTTTCCTTTTAGTGCATTTGCTGCTTCACAACCCCCCCCCCCCCTTCGGTTTAGCGCTCGCTGAATTCTTACTCTTTACAACCTCCTAAACTAACTGTCAAGATGAGCATGGATGATGCCCCACAATTGCTATCAATTTTGTGCACCTTAACTTTCACCAGCTAGCTGTTGCTATTATTTGCTTGGTAGTGAATTCATTTTCCAAAGTTGATAACAGCCAGCTCCCATGTGGAATGTGGGATGTAGCTCAGGTGTCTTATAAAAAAGGACCAAACTAATCATCCCCATCAAATTTAGTCTAAGGGTTTGGCGAACTAGGTGATATAATATATATGTCCTCCATCACTGCTACCTTCATGCATGCTCCAGGTAAGGTGCCAAGGAAACTCACAGACCAAAGGATTGTGTAGTAAGTTGCAAAATCCCCTCAACAAAAAGTGATATGGAATCCTAATCATGGCCGGTTGAAAAAAACACCCTGAAGTGCAGAAATAAGTTGACAGTTCATAAAACCGCTTATGAGGACATTTATGACATGTAATGGATAGTATATTGATGTAAAATCTTTTGTGGGTCTTTAGCAATTGTTGTGCAAGTGTAGCTGATAGACATAGCAGAATGGTCTAATAACTGGTAACGATCCCTTTGCTTTTTTCCCATAGCAGTCACCTATGCTATTTTCTTGCTGATTAGTGTTTTTTCTAGATGCCTGCTGTCTGATTAGTGTAAAATCAACTGAAACTGCAGCAATAGAGTGATGGAAATATAATGTCTATGAGCACTTAAGGATTTATTTTTGCTCTGTAAATTTTGATTTAATACATTTTGTTTATTATAACAGCACAGAAACATTATTGCTATTCATTGTTTCTTAATAATTGCTAACTTTTCATTATACTGTATATAAATTGTGCAATGTACATTCAATTTTAACACTTTCAAGACCAGGCTACACTTTTGGTGTGTGAGGGGTTACAGATTCTTCAGAAAAGCTCATTAGCAATCAAAGAAAACCATATTAAGAGCAGGAAGGTACTAACTGCTAAATTGATGGGTTTGCCATTAATCAGATTGACAAGCAAATCATTCATTTGCAATTCGTGGGCAACATCTGCCTTTTACAAAACACTGTATTGATTAACCAGGGAGCTTGACTCATTTAGATTAGCTTAGGGATGCACTGTGTGAAAACCTTTCATTGCAGCCAGCTCGTGGTGAAGATTTTGGGGTGAAAATATTATTTTCCCTGCTAGGAAGGTTTAGACTTCAGTGACCTAAGATTAGACCAGGGAGTCCACCATTAATCATATTTGTTTAAGATTACCAATGCCGGAGATCGAGAAAGGATGTGGAAAGAAAAAAATAATGGATTTAGTGAACATGTGTGTTTGAGCACTTACAATAAAAATAGCAACAGCTAACAAAAGTGAATTTATCATGTGACGTTATAAGTTGAAATGAGACGGTTCATTCCAATTAACTCATTAACATACTAAGCATGTTCACAAACAGCTGTCTAACACTTGGATAAAATGGAAACATATGTATGACATGAAAAAGTGACTTTTGAATGGAAGCTATGTTGCTTATTGCGACTCAGTAAGCTCATAACCTTTTGCTGCTGGTTTAAAGAATTGTACATTTACTGTATATTTATCTATGAATATATAAAAAAAATGTATGTCCCTCTGGCTTTCTCAAACCATTTTCTGTAGCTAAAAATGAGCTGTGGGTTCAAGTTGAACATGGGTTCTCAGTGAATCCAACCTGTTTGTGACCTAATGCGGCTGTTCACCACCGTAGCAATCAACTACCAGTAGTGTGCTTCCTGGCTTCTGAACTTAGGTCAAGTGGCTAAAAATGGCCAATAATGGGAACTTTCTAATGTGCCAGCCCCTGTGAAAAATATAGTGTATGCTAGGGGGTGGGGGATGATTTTAACATGTTAAAGCTTATGATATATGTCCTGCAGCCTCTTTCCAGCCTCTCAACATGAGCTGTCTACAGTCACAGGACATATTTCCTAATTGTTGTTAGCTGTATTTATTAAAGACTTTTTTTTAACAGTGTCACATTCCTGGGCAATGTGCATCAGCTGAAAAGTCTATGTTTTTTTCTTTGGGAAGGCATGAGATGGGGTGATTTGCCAGCAGGAGAGTAGGGGAGAGCACTATCACTCCATAGCACAAAGTACCCAAAAAGGGCCATTATATCAGTATCAGATGTTAAAACCTATAAGACATTTTAGTGGTGTGGCTTAAATCAACTTTATCAAACTATGCTTGAGTTCTTTCAATTGCAGCACTGGGTAGATTTTCTTATTCGTTCTCTCTGTGTGCAAAAATCCCAAAAAACTTTTATCTGTTAAATATAAGTTCACCTTTCGTAACATGTTACGCGTTACACCCATATTCAGGGTGTAACATGTAACATGTTACAATTGGACCAGCCCCCCATCCCCATTGTGACAGCTAGTGGGGGATCTTCGCCTCCCTACTAGCTGTAACAATTTTAAAAAATGCGACCATGCGGGACTCCGCCCACCTGCTTCATCTCTCATCTCAGCCTTTGCGGCTGTTGGCTTGCAGTTCTCAATGAACTACCATTGCGCTCCACAGCACCATGGCAGTTCATTGAGCCTTCCTGTCAGTAAGTATCTGCTTGCCTATATGGGGTGTACAAGCAAGCAGATACAGTGACAGATCAGAGGGCGTCCAGCATGGCACCAGTGATCAGCAGCATGGTGCAATGCTTTAGAGCAGTGGTTCTCAACCTTTCTAATGCCGCGACCCCTTAATACAGTTACTCATGTTGTGGTGACCCCCAACCATAAAATTATTTTCGTTGCTACTTCATAACTGTAATTTTGCAGTGGGAGGAGTAGTGCCACGTCACTGGTGTCAGTGGGAGGAATAGTGCCACGTCATTGGTGTCAGTGGGAGGAATAGTGCCACGTCATGGGTGTCAGTGGGAGGAATTGTGCCTCATCATTGGTGTCAGTGGGAGGAATAGTGCCCCATCATTGGTATCAGTGGTAGGAATAGTGCCCCATCATTGGTGTCAGTGGTAGGAATAGTGCCCCATCATTGGTGTCAGTGGTAGGAATAGTGCCCCATCATAGGTGTCAGTGGGGGGAATAGTGCCCCATCATTGGTGTCAGTGGGAGGAATAGTGCCCCATCATTGGTGTCAGTGGGAGGAATAGTGCCACGTCATTGGTGTCAGTGGGAGGAATAGTGTCCCATCACTGATGTCAATGGGAGGAATAGTGCCCCATCATTGGTATCAGTGGTAGGAATAGTGCCCCCATCATTGGTGTCAGTGGTAGGAATAGTGCCCCATCATTGGTGCCAGTGGTAGGAATAGTGCCCCATCATAGGTGTCAGTGGGGGGAATAGTGCCCCATCATTGGTGTCAGTGGGAGGAATAGTGCCCCATCATTGGTGTCAGTGGGAGGAATAGTGCCCCATCATTGGTGTCAGTGGGAGGAATAGTGCCCCATCGTTGGTGTCAGTGGGGGGAGGAATAGTGCCCCATCGTTGGTGTCAATGGGAGGAATAGTGCCCCATCATAGGTGTCAGTGGGGGGAATAGTGCCCCATCATTGATGTCAGTGGGGGGAATAGTGCCCCATCATTGGTGTCAGTGGGGGGAATAGTGCCCCATCATTGGTGTCAGTGGGAGGAATAGTGCCCCATCGTTGGTGTCAGTGGGAGGAATAGTGCCCCATCGTTGGTGTCAGTGGGAGGAATAGTGCCCCATCGTTGGTGTCAGTGGGAGGAATAGTGCCCCATCGTTGGTGTCAGTGGGGGGAGGAATAGTGCCCCATCATTGGTAATAGTGACACCAATGATGGGGCACTATTCCTCCCACTGACACCAATGATACTTACCTTGCTGACCCCGGCTCCAGCCTGGGCTCGCTCGCTCCCTCCCTCTCCCATGGTACAAACACTTACCGGTCAGATGTCTTCCTTCTCCGGCCGCTTTCCTCCTCTTCACTCGCTCGTGCTTCGCGGTGCCACTCGGCTCCTCCTTTCCAAGCTCCACCTCCTCGCCGGTGATTGGCCGCCTGTGTGCCTCTCTTGAGCTACAGTTCCGGCGGCCAATCACCGACGAGGAAGGATTGATCCCGGGGGTGTGTCCAGATGACAGGGATGGCATGTCATCCCGCCCACACCTGCAGACGGATCAAGGAGCGGTGTCTCGGTTCCTAAGGCCATCGGAAATATGTGTTTTCCGATGGTCTTAGGCGACCCCTGGGAAAGTGTCGTTCGACCCCCAGGTTGAGAACCGCTGCTTTAGAGGCTCCAGAAACAAAAAAATAATACATGCACATTTTTTTTCCTGCAAAAAAATGTGCATGTATTATTTTTTGTTAAAAGGTGAGCTTACCCTTTAAATAGGGGTCTTTTGTCTTTATTTTTGTTAGCTTATTCTTTTCAGCATAAGGTGATTAGAGCTCATAAGGCTGTTGTTGCTGACAAGAGATGAGTTTAAGGTTCAGTCTGAACACAAGATCAGACTGAAACTTGCCTGTTATGGTGTTTGGACGAACCAATGCATTACTAATACTTTTATACATGGCAGCTATCAATGGTTGATAAGGATGCTGGTGAGTGCAGGTGTTGCTAAAGGTTTAAAAAAACAAAAAAAAGCAACAAAAAAACAAACATGTTATATTTACCTGCTCTGTGCAATGGTTCTGCAAGGAGCAGCCACAATCCTCTTCTTTTTGGGTTCACCACTGGCAGTCCTGGCTCCTCCTACCTGCCGAGTGTCCCTAATTAAAAGCCTATTGCTATGGGGTGCTCAAGCAGGCTTGCTCCCGAGCCAAACCTCTGTGAATGGATATTATTTATTCATACACAGAGTGTGGCTTGGCCCTACCTCCCACTCTCTCCTCATTGATTCAATGTTCACACAACATCAGTAGAGTAAGACCTGGGAGAGCCACGGCTCTTATGCACATCACTGGAATCAGATTGGCTTAGGTAAGTATTAGGCGGCTAAGGGGGGAGCACCCAGAAGGTTTTTTGCCTTCATGCAAGATAAGAAACTTTCTGCCTTTAGAACCACTTTAAATTGATTGTTACCCCAGCATTCTATATTCCTGATATGTGTCTGGTATACCATGTACTTGTATTGGAAGTATCTTTTTCTTTGTATAACTTTTTTTGTGAGAAATTCTTGGTGATCCTGCTAGTCCTCCTGTTTTCCTATTTCAAAATGAACACCCTAGGCATGGAAGCTCATCCACTCCAGCATGGTCAGTTTTCTGGATGCGCTGGGAAAATAGACTGGCTGTCTTCAGACTTGTGCTGATACACTCCCCTGCACAGCCATTCACTGGGAAGATCAGCAAACTGCTCTTTCTCTGCCTTTTGCTGACATGACCCCCACTGCAGCCTCCACCCCCAGCTTTCTAAGCCACTTATGCAAATGAGAACAGAGATTATGTGATCACTTATAAAAAGAGGGTATTTATAATGGTTTTCATACCTATACACAAACATTTTGCCTTTTGTTTCTATTTTAACCCTATGGTTTATTTTACAAGGTAAGGGTTCACATATACTTTAAAAAAAAGTTACATCACTAGCCACATTCACTTACATGGTGATGGTGATATCATGGACTAAATATTGCCATGTTAAACTCCGGAGATCTGTCATTATTGGGGGACTGCAGCACAAGGTTGGATTAGCCCATTAGCTGGTTTTTCCATTGACGATTGGCAGGCAAATTTCACTGTAATTGAAACTGGGTTTACATTACAACATTGTTTTTAATGTTTTTTTTTAAGGAGTTATTAAACATATGTGTTATTTACAACTTTTAGAGGAATGAGTAGGAGTACTATGTACCTCATACCCATTCACAAAAGGCTGGATATCTGTGGGCTCCCCTATCTCAAAACGTATTTCTACTTCTGCAGTCAAATTTGAGAAAACCCACTTTTTGTGTTATGTCTTCCCATATCACAATTTTTTAAGAAAAACTTATCTCTCAGTAGAAAATGACATGGCTGACTGCAAGGTTTTGTAAACAATGTCAGAATGAGTCTATCCTAGGTCTGTTCTCATGACATCTAGCCTCTAAATCTTTAATGTCGGCCATAGACGGGTCTAAAATTGGCCAATTTTTCGGACGAAAAAAAATCTGCAGATTTTCGCACTATTAGTGGGTTAATTGGTCGGGCATTTTTTGGATTTTTTGCACAGTTTTTTTATCGTTCATGTTGGAAAATTTGCGGCCGATTTGGACGATTGGGTGGTTTTCTCAGCAATGATGGGCAAATCGGCCGATCGTTTTCCCGATAAAAAATCTGTGCGTGAGCCGTGACCTGCAAGAATAATAATAATAAGAAGAATAATAATAATAATAAGAAGAAGAAGTCTGCTAATATATTTTATATGAAAAAGTCTTGCGGTTGCAACAAAGAAGTCCGCTATTATATTTTATATGAAAAAGTCTTGCGGTTGCAACAAATGTTTTCATTTGTATCCAAATAAAAACATAATGTATTTTTATTGCTGTCACATTGTATGGTGTGCTTATCTGTTTCTGTCAAACTGGTTTCTTGTCCCATTCTTTCGTGAGCATTGGTGGCAGCATCGGCAACGGCACCGACTGATTTTTTTTCTGTTTATCAGCCAACAATTTGGCCGATAAATGGCCCGTCTATGGCCTGCATAACTCTTTGTTAGGACAGGCAGTGTTCAGATATAGTTACAATTGATAATGAATAGCTGTCTGCACAATACAGACAAGGCTAATCATGGCAAGCACAGCTGCCCAACCCCCTCATGAACAAAAATTAAGAAGCAGTTTGCCCTGCTGGAGGGTCCAGAATAAAGCATAAAGCATGTAAGCAACAATTTGTATTCATTTTATACATTATGTTGTGTGAATGGGGACATGTAACAAATATAAAGTAAGCGTTACCCCACTTTGGCTGCAAAAGTAGAAATACACTGTAAGGGGGATTTCCAGTTTTCAATTATTTCTCCACCACCATTGTCTTAACCATCAGACCAGGGTTGTGGGGAAGAGGCCCTCGTCCTCATCAGCATGTGGGTCTCCCTTTGTTTAAGGCATGTGGCCTGGTATGATTGAGCAGGGTGGTTCTTTCCTGGCCTGCAAAGCTTTGTGCCATGATTAAGGGTCTGGAATCACACCATTTTTTGGCTCTCCCCTTAAAATCCATACCAGATTCAAAGGGTGTGGTAGGGTTTATAAAGGAGAACTTTTGTTGTTATTTTTTTTGCATATAGCAAAAGTGACATATAGAAAAAAAGACTGTCAAATCACTTTTCCCTTTATTTTGTAAATAATGCATTGAGGACACATCCAAACACATACAAGATTCTTATTCTTCCTGATGAGGGTCTGGTATGTATTTTTAGGGGGTCTCGTTTCCATTATTAAAAAAAAAATTAAAAATGAAGGAAGCGTGCAGGGAAATGTGATTTGATGGCTTTTTTCTACATGTCACTTTGCTATGTAACAGAATTTGAACATACATTTTTCCTTTGTAAATGTCTTTCTTGCTATACTATTTTGTTTACATTGTAGAAATACACCACTTTACAGGCTTAGGGGAATTCCCTTCCCCAAGCAGATTTTTTAACCACTTCAATACTTGCCACTTTCACTCCCTTCCTGCCAGGCCAATTTTCAACATTCAGTGCTGTTGCACTTTGAATGGCAATTGCACAGTCATGCAACATCCTACCCATATGAACTTTTAATTATTTTTTTTTTACAGATAGAGCTTTATTTTGGTGGTATTTAACCACCAATGTTTTTTTTATTGTTTGTTAAACAAATTAAAAAAAACAAAAAATTTTAAGTAAAAATGTTTTTCTTAGTTTCCGTTATAAAAGTTTTCTTCTTCAATGATGTGCACTGATGAGGCTGCACTGATGGGCACTGATAGATTGCATTGTTAGGCACTGATAAGCTGCACTGATAGGCACTGATGAGGCTGCACTGATGGGCACTGATAAGCTGTGCTGATGGGCACTGATGAGGAGGAATTGATGAGGCTGCACTGATGGGGAGGCACGGATGGGCACTGATAGGCAGCACTGATAGGCACTGATAGGTAGCACTAATGGGCACTAACTGGCACTGATATGCTGCACCAATGGGCACATATAAGCTGCACTGATAGGGCTTCACTGATAGGGCAATCTTGGTTAATTGATCAAAATAAGTAAAATTAAACAGTCCATATTAATCCATAATTAAAACCTAAATACTGCATCCTCAATACCAGGGTATACATAACTCATAGAATTACCCTGTGGGGTCAGAGAGCAATAAATCTGTGGGGTCAGAAAGCAATAAATCAGCCTCAAAATAGCTGTGGGGTTCAGAGAGCAACAAATCTCTCTGCACCATCCCTCAACACCCCAATCACAATTGGTCTAGGTAATTCATGATAACTACATAATACTTAATAAAACAGATATATAACCTGCAGTATAAATATACATTCCAAAGCTACAAATTGTATAAATTACACAATTCCTAGAATATAAATACACTCTAAACAGAGAACCAGCTATTCTTTTCTTAAGTGGTATTTTAGTTCTCCCTATATACATCAGCCCACAAGGGCATTCCAATGCATAAACCACATGCGTGGTATTACACGTAATGAACTCTGAAATTTTAAACTCCTTATTGTTAACAGTAGTTCTGAAATTGGTAATTCTCCTAAGTCAATTTTCAACCTGCCTGAAAGCTCTACACTTGCGACAGGCAAAAAAACCTTTACAATCCCAAAACATTTGTTGTTTTTTTGGGGGGTCGAGCACCTTTTTTACTACCCTATCTCCAAAATTAGGGGCTCTACAATAAATGAATGGTGGATTTTTTTGAAGTAAAGGTCCCAGTACTCTATCTATGCATAAAATATGCCAGTGGTGTTTAAAGATGGCCTCTACCTCATTAAATTGTGCTTGAAAGTCAAAAATAAAACCCCGCTGTTGTTTGTTATTATCGGGGTTCACTTTTTCTTTATTGCGTAACCACTCAGTATGTTTAATAACTCCTGTATTGTTTGCTCTAAAGACTCCTCCTTATATCCCTTTTGTATAAACCAATTTTTTATAATTTGAGATTGCAATAAAAAGTCAGAATCTAAACTACAGTTCCTCCTGACTCGCATTATTTGCCTTTTAGGTATATTTTTCATCCATAAAGGGTGATGGCTGCTTCCTATCAATAGGTAACTGTTCTGGTCTGAATAATTATAGAAAAACGCCACACCCTCAATTATGTATAGCAGCAACTCCAACTCCAAAAAGATTTTTGGCATCAAATAAAATAAACATAGGAATGCGCTAATAATAAATAAAAAAAACAGCCAATTAAAGTGTCCATAAATTAATTTGTGAAAGTCCAAACACCATAAACATATCCAAAAAACGTCATGTGAAAAAACATAACACCGTGATCAATCCACCACCGAATAAATTGGATGAACTCACCAGAGCTATATGCTGCTCAAATTATAGACCAGCATAAGCGCTATTGCTCTGGGAGCGATGAATGTAGCAAATTCCAGACTCTTTGATGTAGTATTCTGCAATGGTAATATTCAGATAATTGGAAACACCCTTCTGTAGTATAGGCATATTCCAGATATTCAGGAGGAATGCTCTGCAGCCACTCTTTCATGAATGAATAATCACCATATCTCTATAAGCATTGGGACCATATTTAGGGACAAAGAAAAAACATAATAGTGCAGCATGTCTTAAAACAATACATGTTTATTTTAAAGATCGTGACACTCACAAACAAGGTGTCTAGACCGACACCAACATCAATCGCATAAGCAGTGAAAAGCTTCGCTCACCATGGGTCACCTCCAACAATCACAGGAAAAAACATAATGACGTCAGCATCTGACTGGCCCCGCCCTACGTGTTTCGTCACCACAACGTCCTCAAGGACGCATAGGGTGGGGCCAGTCGGATGCTGACATCATTACGCTTTTTCCTGTGATTGTCGGAGGTGATCCGCAGTGAGCGGAGCTTTTCACTTTTCGTATACAATGATGAGACTCCTACTTTTACTAAATAAATGTGATCTCTCAAATCAACAACTTTTAACAGCTGTAATAGATTTTTTGTGTCTTTCAGGTATGCTTTAGTTTCAGTTACACTAGTCTGTAGGAATGTATCTAAATTGACCTAATCTAGCTATTTACAATTGGTCAAGCAGGGGGATTCTGTGAATTTTTGTGGATTTTAGGTAGTGTATAAATGGAAGGTAGGTTTTGTGAGTACACTAGTTCTATAACCATATTCCACCACCCCTTTAAGCTCCTCTCTATACCTATGTGTGGGATCCTTATCTAACTGCACATAGGTATCCTGATCTGAAAACATAGTTGCCAGCTGGGTGTGGAAAAAAGTGCTATCAAGCAATACCACCTCTCTCCCTTTCTTAGGGGTAATCTGTTCAAGATCTCTCAAGAATAGATATTTAAAAACTTCCACATTTTGATTCCCAGAAATCTGAGGGTTATACAAAGATTTATTTTTAAGATCACTATTCATCACTGATCCTGGTGGGGCAGTCTTAGCCACAGGTCTAATTCCATCTCACAAAAAATACTTTTCATATTAAGCTTAAGTATCTACTTAGGCATATCAATATACACATCAAATTTGTTGATTGGGCATTCATAGCACACTTAAGGCATGTGTTTTCAGAATATTAATCTCTTTATACGTTAATTCTACTCCACTTAAGTTATAAATCCCATTTAGTCCATCTCTCTCCTTTTTTTGTTGTTGGACCTTTCTTCCGGACCTACATCCTCTCCTCTCCTTCTTATCCTTTCCTCTTCCCTTTGCACTTGTCCATCTTCCCTTGGAGGTCCCTGCCAAAATTGTGTACTGGGTGCTTGGGGTCTGTACTGATAACCTGGAGGTCTCCCTCTGCAGGGAAAACTTCCCCAACCCCTGATTATTCCACCCCTCCAATTGCCTAAAAAGGTCTAGGGGCATATTGTACATTTTCCTCACTATAATGAGACAATGGTTCATATTTATTATGAATGGGGACACTATAAACATCTTGTATAGGATTCAGACCCTGTCTAAATTTAGGAAATTGTTTATCTCTATGTCCAAATTGATTTCAGGGAGGTGGTGGTTTATTACTCTGTCTATGTTTCCCCTGTGACTTAGGCTGAGTAGTTTTATTAAATTCATTGCTCCTCGCAAAATGTTTGTTTGTTTATTTGTTTTTTACATTGGTAAATGTCCCCTAAGAAATTGCCCAGACAACATGCACTTTTGTGCAAGTCCCTTGGCAATTAGCCATAACAATGGAGAAAATTGATTTGACAGGTTCAGCTCCCATTAACTTAATTATGGTTTAGATTCGGCGTCTGAACTGTTGATATGTTTGGCTGAACCTCCTCAAACCTTTTCCAAGCATATTCAGTTTGTCCCTATTGCTGATAGTCCACCAAGAACATTTTTTCACATTGTTTGATAAAAAAATTGAATGCAAGAACAGTGTGCATCTACATCAGCAAATGTAGCAAAGAATTTCTATGCACTGTATCCTCGGGGGGAGATTTTTGTTTTCTCACTTTCATTGTGACAGTAGGTCCACAGAGATTTTTTTACATTGGGAGGGGTGAAGCATCTCCCTTAACACCTCCCATCAATGTCCTCTTCCTCCTCACTTCCAGTTCCCAAACCCTCCACCTTTTCATCACCAGCATCCAAACATTCTTCTTCCCCCTCACTGCCAGCACCCCAGTCCTCTTCTTCCTGCTTCCCAAGGGCATTCCACATGCTGGTGGAGGGCAGGGATGGCCTTTTGTACAAATTAATGGTGGCTGGCATATGGCCTTCTAGGCAAAATAATGGTAATTGCTATGGTGTAGCACAGGACACAAAAAGGTGAAAACAGGATGTTAGAAAAATCTGTCATGAAGATACTGGGTGATTCTGAGTGATTTTAGAAAATGTCTTTCTTCCATTTCTACAACAGCACTGCAGAGTTCTGTGGACCGGTCCAGGAAATAGTAACTAAATAAATGATGCCAACTCCTCAGAGCCATTTGGTGGGGATATGGGTTTAGGTGAAGAGGAGGAGGAAAAGTGCACAAAAGCAGCAGTGACAAGTGGCTGCTCTGCACCCTTTGAGGAGGAAGAGGAAAGGGGCACATTATAAGCCCAGGAGGTGGAGGAGGAAAATTTTGTGCATTAGCAGGTCCAAACTAAATGGCTGCTATGCACCCTTGAGGAGGAATAGGAAAGTTGTGCAATAACAGGCCCAAAATAAATTACTGTTATGCACCCTTGAGGAATAGGAGAAACACTATAGAGCTCTCTCTCTCTTTGCTGCCTATTCAAATACTCATGTACTGTCCTAAACTATCTGTTGAAATGGGGATGGGAGGGGTTTTAGAGAGTGAGGGGCTGCCTTTACAGCACTCTCCCATCTGATCGGGGTGTCATGTAAGCAGCATCTTATTCCCTGGACACAGTGAGAGGAAATGACAATGTTTTTCCTACTGTGTGACATCAGAAACCAGAAGTGAAGAGGATTTTGACACTTCCAGTTTTGGCTACTGGCTTCTGAGATGGTCTGTTGGGGATTGCCTTTACCTACTAATACACTGGCTCTGACATGGGAGCAAGGTTGGTTCCACGTCAGGGGCGGACTGACCATTTGGAAACTCAGGCACTGCCCGAGGGCCCAGGGTCAGTAGGAGGCCCCATGAGATGCCCCTGGTACCTTTTTCATAGGCTTTTTTGAGTTTGGGAAGGACACAGGGGCCCCATGATCCCCTATTGCCCGGGGGCCCCATGAGTTGTCAGTCTGCCCCTGTTCCCCATTCTGTTCAGGGGTCAGGGGTCTGTGTCAGGAAGGAGGTTCCCCTTTTTTGCTCAGTTGGTGTGCTCACTAATTTCATCCATTCACTGTGGGAGTCCCTACATGCATCCAATTTTGGGGTGATAATATTTATGGGGCTTTCCTCTCCTATGGCCACAGATGTCTATCTGTGGTGAGACTAATTGTGCAGGAGCCTATTTGCTTGGTTATTTTGGGTATCAGTTCAATTCTTCAACCATTCAGCACTTTTGTGTACCCTGGTGGCATCCTTTGCAGTATTCATAAGTCTCATGAGGAAGCCAAAATTGTGGAGAAACATGTAGAGCTGAATTTCAATGCACAGACCCCTAAGCCGCAAGGAAATTTTGTGGTGGTTTTATATTATATACTGTAAAGTGTTGTTTTAAAGTTTTGTAACAAAATTATCAAGACTTTTACTATATTCTTTTGGAGTTATGTTTTTGGCATCCTGAAAATCCCCTTTCTTTTCCTATAAAATTTTTTATGGTTTTGGTTTGCTTGTTTACAACCCATTACCAGCTTGTGAATAAGCAGATCAAACTGGTCTTGGTTTAATCTGCTGCTTTGGAGGCCAGAAAAAAGATTTAGGCTCTCCTGGACCCTAGATTAGGAGGACCTGTCACAGCTTATGCTATCACATGGGATGTTGTTCATCCCTTGTGACAGCAATAAAAGTCAAATTAAAACTCTGGTGGTTCTGGCACTGCAAAAAATGGGTGGGGCCCCACATCCAAAAATTTGAAATATACAAAAGAACTTTTAAGGTGCCCTATACAGTAACACACACAAGACACTAATTGTAAAAATATCAGGGAGAATAGCTCCCCAATTTTCCTTTATTGATACAAACATTCAAAACAATACAGATGTATATAAAAAAAAATCATAACATAGCAGCAAATGTTAACATATAATGATTTAGTCCAAAATTACAATGGTCTTGGAGCATCTGCTCTTAAAAAATTCAGTTCAAAGTTGACTGCAATATCTCAACATGTTTTGCAGGAAATTATACCTGCTTCCTCAGGAGGATTAAAACTGTTTACTGTAAGTAAAACAAATATGAAAAACATACATCAATATTTACAGAAAATGTATAGAATATAAAATGTACATAGACAAAGTTATAGTCTGTGGTAGAACCTGATACATACAGTCAAACTGTATGGAGATGGTTGTAGCTCCAGTGCACTCATATATGATAGCATTACATCAAACAAGGGGGAAAAAGTCCAGAAGATCACCCAAGAGTGCAAGTATCCCCCATGTGCAGGTGTGGGGAACACACATTCGGATTGGTTTGATTGGTTTGTTTTGTATTGCTTTGTAGGATACCTTTTCCCCTGTTGGGGTTCATTTTGGGTCTCGATGTGTGCCCCCCACACAATGGGGGATACCTGTGCTCTGCATTCTTGGATTCAGTTATTCATAAAGTGAAATAGTTCACTGGGTGCTTCAAAGAATTCATGGTTTGATTCATGAATCCTTTGTGAAGTCAAGACAGGTCTAAATGCCAAAAACTATCCTCTTATGTGTCCTTACTGGGAATAAAAAAAATGGCCAGGAGAGGATGTGCCTACCTGCTGAAAGTGATATCTTGTGCTCTCAAGACAAAATGGGCTTTCATATTACCTATCCATATTCCTTTTATAACCAATAACCAGTTTTGTTACGGTTTATTTAAAAAAGAAAAAAAACATGTTTGTAACAAGGCAAGAAAGTTGATCAAGTTCAATGACTTATGTTATTTGGTGTTATTCCCAAAGTTCTTGAGTTCTTACTTTGTATTTGGTTGCTAGGGATGAGCTTCAGGTTGGAAATGAGTTCAACCAAGAACCACCTTGTTAATAAATTGGTTGAGTACCTGGATGGGCCTCTAATGAATTTGCTGGGGGACCCCATGCTGTTTTTTTTTTTCTTAAAAATAGTATTGTTGATGAATGACAGATCCCCTGATTTGTTTTAAAACAGAGGCTGGATGAAGATTTGTAATTTAGTGGTTGCGGTGCTACCACAGATAAATTACAAATTCCTGGGAGCAGTTTTTTTTTAAAAAGGATTGGGGTTCTTTCTTCTTGCATGTAGGACAGCCCATAGAAATTAAAGGGTTGCTGTACATGCAGAATACAGCCACACAAATGTAAACCAAGCATCCTACTTACTGCATCCATAAATTCATGTGCAGGTGTAAGGCTTCCCCAGAGCATACTATTTAAAGGATTTGTGTATTTTTAATGTTGCTCTTTAAGCCACGTTAACAAATTTTTCACACTAAACTGTATGTTTTAAGTTTTTTTTCATTGGTACATGTCACATATGGTATTGTCCAGCTACCTACACTAATTTTTAAATAAAATCCAGAAAAATTACTCTTGAAAAAAGCCAGAAAAATTAACTAGATTTCAATGAGATTGGGCACTGTGTTTGGCATTTTGCAACCTTCTTGATGGATTTGATGAATGTGTAACGAACCAAACTTTTCCCAGCTCACTCATCACTACAACTGCATGTTTGTCACCCAGCATGAAAGTCTACTGTAACAAATGAAGGATGTGGAACTCTTGCAAAGTACGTCATTTAGTTTAGCTACTTAGTGGTGATTGTAAAATGACAGGAAGGATAGGAATATATTTTTGTTCTGCAAAGTATCACCAGCTAGATACTGCTGCAGGCATCATACTGGTATAACTACTCAAGTCCAGTGATGAACCAGTACGTCTCTGGTCCTTGTTGGACACATATGTTATGGGTTTTTTTCTGTGGCCTAAGGGGGAATGAAAAAAAAGAAGAAATCTCTGCTAGAAAAAGTGTGTGGTATGCTCACCATTAGAATATACCACCCTGCATTGACCCACTTCTTACAGTTCCTCTATTCACATCAATCGATGTGGATGAAGAAATCTCTGCCAAATTTTTTTTTAAAAAAATCTATGCCACAGCATAGGATCAATCCAACCACTGACCACCACAGACCCCCATATATCATCCAGCAGTGCTGCATGCACTGACATATATTCTGAGAGTACGCCCTGTTGCTGTCAGAATACATAGATTGGTGCTGCAGCTGAATGATATTCCTGCAAACAAAATAACAACGGTTAACAATAAAGCAATAGCAATAGAACAGTAGCTCAATAAATGAACAACTTTTTTATTATAATTTGTGCCAAAATATTATAAAATATATATGCTGAAGGGAGGATTGAATAGGAGCATTCCAACCACTGGCCACCCCAGGCCCCCCATGCTTGGGCATATATGTTCTTTTTTAACTGCGGATGAAAAATCTCATCCAGCAGTGTTGCACATATTGACGTATATTCTAAGAGTACACCCTGTTGCTGTCAGAATAAACAGATCAGTGCTGCAGCTGAATGGCATTCCTGCAAAGAAAAAAACAATGGTTAACAGTAAAACAGTAGCAATAGAACAGTAACTCAATAAAACTACAACTATTTTTGGCTTTTTTATTCTTTATTTATTTTTGCTTTTTAATTTTTTTATGTTTTTAATTTTTTTTTTACTTTTAAAAAAAACTTAAACATTCCAAATTTTAGAGGTAGCCAGTTTTCTTCATGTCTTCATGTTTCAAGACCCTGTGTAAATATGTGCCCTAGACTGTGCCATGCTGTATCCTTAACTAATACTTCACTAGTGTGTGGTAGTGACAGAAGCAGTCATTGAGGCAGAGACTAAATTGTCTAAATTGTCCTAGTTTCATCCCTGGTCATGCAGGATCTCCTGCATGGTAGGGGTTGAGGAAAGACCTGGCAACCTACCCTGTAAAATAATTGCTAAGAGAATTCATGGAAAAAATCACTTACGAGTGACGGTCCATGCAATCGCCAAGGGTCAGATACGACTGAAATGGATAGATAGATAGAGATTAGACAGACACTTTTTAATACCAGCATCTGGCTTTACTGGAAACTAAGTATGGCTTCATCATCTGGTCATTGAAGTTCACCCCTCCCATGTCAAGATTATATTCATGGACATAGAGGGCTTCTCAACAAATCCAGCTGCTGTGGAAATTTGGATGGTCATATCTGCGTGAATGGCAGACAGGACAAAAAAAATCAAATTTGTCCTTTCACTTCACTATGAGCAATTCATCATTTTTCAAGAAGGCTTTCTCCCTTTCTAAATTAGGTTGCATGGTGCCACGTGCAAGTGTACTGCACTTATGGGACTTGCCACGTCACCAAGTCATACCGCAGTGCTTGTATGTATAAGACCAGGATGTACTAGGCTGCTGGTGCTCGCCAGTTCACCGAAAAGGGAGAGTGACACCACTAGTACTGGCTCTCTGCTACATATGAGAATCATCATGCAATTCTAACACCTCGGCAACCTGGGAATGGGGTCAGATACGCCTGACCTTAGCAGGGACCTCTGCTCCTTCATCTAAGCTATCTGTCGTATTCTGAGCCTGATTCTGTCAGTGGGGCTTCCCCATCACTCTCATCTGACATACTCAGAATCCTTTAGGCCTCTTTACTGGTGTACCTTTAGTTGGACATTTTGGCCACTAAATTTATAGGTACCTAGTGGAACTCATGGGAAAAGAGCACCTGGCTGTCAGGGACTGCTTGAACCGCTACAAAAACATTTACCTGCTAGTGCTAGCAGAGTTCAAGCCTGATCTTGCTAGCCCTGCAGTTTTGTGTGCAATGTATCAAGTGACAGTGATCTACTGACAATGCACTTGCTGGGGAGGAAGGGGGGGTTATGTGTAGGGGCTAAGGGCAGATGCTGGTAGGTGTTGGGGCTGATCCTGCTAACGCTGTGTTTTTGGGATACTATAATATTGTGAACGGAGGTATAGTTCTGGTCTGATCAAAGATATTGATCCATTCAAACACTATACTAGCAATGGAGGTTGTGTGAGCTTGTTCCTGGCAATCAAAGGGTTAAAAGTGATGAATGATGTAGTGGAGGGCAATCTGATGCTATCTGGGATGGACGATAACTGATGATAATGTTATCTGAAGTGGTCTGTGACACTAATACAGTGATCAGTAAAAAATATCTGTACACTGTACTAATGACACAGGTGACAGGGCTGTGAAAGGGTTAACTGGGGGGACAAGCAGGTAGTCTGCCCTGTAGCAGTAAAACTGATATAGGGCTGAGTTGATCTGGCTAAATATACACTTATATGTGGCCCTGTAGGATAAAAAGCTGCATCCTGTGTCCCCATGTCCTACTCCAACCGATTCAGTGCTGACTGCAAAATATTTCTGGCTGTCATCTCAGCAATGTATTTCTTTTTTTCTAGATAAAAGGTGCTTTATCTCTTCCTCTTCCAGTGTAGCCAACCAATAAGGTTTACATGCTGTGCAGCTTGTCTGTGCTATATTTCTTGAACTTATCTTGAAATAATCCACTGTCTTTTTCAGTTCTTAGTAAAAGTGTCTTGGCTCTGACATAATACACTGTTATTTTTTATTTCTTGATTTAAAAAATGCCTTGAGTCTCTCTCTCTCTCTTTGTCTTGTCTCTGACATAATGCACTATAATTTTGTATTTCATGATACAATCTGACTATTTTATGCCTTTTCAAATGCACCCTTGTAGAACTGCTTACCTGATGTGCAGAGTGTGTGAGCTATATTTCTGGCTCTTGTCTCCAACATAAAACACTATAATTTCTATTCAATGGCAAAACCTGGATCATCTTCTTATATAGCAGTGGCCTAGTAAAAACACTTCCATGAGGTATAGCACTGTCATTTTTATATTAAAATACAAACCTACCTTATTTATCCTTTTTGCATGCTGCCTAATCAAGCTGTTTACATACATAATTGCATGTGCCAGTGAAATCGCATGCTCAGCGATATACATATCTATAGTACTATTGCTGTATTTATACATAGCTGCACCCAATGCATGTGCATGCGTATGTGTATGTATGTGGGGGCAGGGGATGCTTTAAAAAGGAGTTTTTTTTGTATGCCATTGTATGTAATTTTCTTTTTAAGTTTTTATTCACATAACATAGCTATTAGATCCCTGATGTCTCCACTGTTTTACACTGAAGCTATTAGAGCTCAGATTATGCTCCATTAGCTCCTTACCCTGTCAACACTGCCAGGGAATGACAGTTCTAAACCAGGGTTCCCTGAGCTCCCTCTGCCGCACCCAGCCTGGCCTCAGGCCTGCAGGTGTGGCAGCAGAGCTTGGGATACATAGCAAAAGGAGCAGTCTATTCCAGTGCCTGAAGAAGTGATCAAATCATTGGAAGTGAAAACATAATTTCTAGAATGCCAACATTTGTTTTGTACGCATGTCTTTCAATCGTTGGTTGCAACAGGGTAAAGTTGTCTTGCAAGCATGTATTTGAAAAAAATTGGTGTTTTTCCCATGTCAACCACTGGAAAGATTTAAAACACCAGCCAGTTTTTCTTTTGCCAGTGTGTCCCTGCTAGGGAGATTTTCTGTTTACATTCTGTGAAGTGATCCAAAATCTCCCCAACATGGACACAGATAAAAATAAAAATCATACTTTTAGTAGATTGCAGAAAGGTTAGAACCTCTGGCAGTGTCTGCATTGCTCCTCATGCGTTTCTGTCTCAATGACAGCAGAAACCCCTATTACTTGTATGGTTATCTCAGGGACAGTGAGGGAAAATCTCCCCAATGTGTTCAAAGACAAAAATAAGAAAAAATTGAGGTTTTAACTCTTCCCCACTCCATCCAAAAAATTGGCTAGGGTTAGGCTTTAATTGTGTTACAGATATGAACTTACCATCCAGCACATTTACAAATGGAATTGTCTGTATGCACCTGTATGCACAATGTTAAGAGCAGCAGTGAACTTGTAGCGAACAGCATGCAAAGTACATCGACACACAGATGTGCACTTCTTGTGTACTGGGCTGGTGCAGGCCTGGACTGCTCCAAAGATGAAATTAACAGACACCTTTATTCATAATGGTATGTTTATTATGCCTTATTTATTCTGCACAAATATTCCCTGTAAAGCATTCCTTCTGAAATAGATCTGATGCATTAGCAGTTGCACACATTCTAATGTGCCTATTTTGATTTGTATGGGAGTGAAGACTTTAGGTTGTGATGCAGCACACCGAAATGTTCACAAATCACTTTGGTTTGACAATGCATTCCTTGCTTACTGTAACCACTTCAGCTTTCAACTGTGCTCCACCTATGAAACACAGGTATTTCTACATTTCCGTTGGGTGTATTGATTCGGCAATAAATTTGTCATTACTTAAGATAACAATGAAATAACTATCTATCTATCTATCTATCTATCTATCTATCTATCTATCTATCTATTGTGGGAACTCGCTTCAACGTGGTAGAGCTCTTAAATGCACACAGCTACTCGCTTTCTTTTAAGGGCCTTTTTAGCCCACTTTTATTTACATGAAAGTTCAAACAGAAGTTTCCCACACAGGGGTATCGATCATCCACATAAACAACGGTTCAGCCTCCTGGCTTATACTCAGCTTGTTGTCTGTCTTCTGCAGACTTCTTCCCAAAATATGGCACTAGCACACTGCTGGCCTCTAGCAGCCCCTTGCTGCTTTTGGCTTCCACCTCTCCTAGGTGAGGTCCACCTGACTTCCAGGCAGTGACCTCCTGTCTTCCAAGTGTAGCCCTCCTGACTCCTATCTGCTGGGGTGGAGCCCTGCTGACTCCTAGCTGCCGGAGTGGAGCCCAGAACCCTGGTCCTGGCTCTCTCTAAAGGCCTGCACACACCTGTGCAATCAGTCTCCTGGCCTATCCCAAAACCTGGTCCCAGGATTGGAGATTTCATCCCTCCCAAATCGCTTTGAAATCTCCAGGCTCCAGCTCCCAAAATGGACCTTACAAACAAAGGAGGAAAGTGAAAAACCACTTTCCTCCATATCAAACCTTTACCCTGGAGCCCCTCAACCTGCCTTGTTGAGAATCCAGGGTGACAGATCGCCACACTGTCACACTATCTATCTATCTATCTATCTATCTACTGCTCAAAAAATTAAAGGAACACTTTGAAAACACATCAGATCTCAATGAGTAAAAATATCATGCTGAATAACTATACTGATATGGACTGGGTAATGTGTTAGGAACGTAAGAATGCCCCATCGTCTGATGGAAAAACAAAATATCAACCTACAGAGGACTGAATTCAAAGACAGCCTGAAAATCAAAGTGAAAAAATTGTGCAGCAGGCTAGTCCATTTTTCTGAAATGTCATTGCAACAGCTCAAAATGGTACTCAGTAGTTGGTATGGCCCCCATGTGCTTGCATGCCTGAGACGATGGATGGTGTCCTGGGGTATTTCCTCCCAGATCGGACCAGGGCATCACTGAGCTCCTGGAAAGTCTGAGGTGCAACCTGGAGGCATCAGATGGACCTAAACATGATATCTCAGAGGTGTTCTATTTGATTTAGGTCAGGCACACATGAGGGCCATTCAGTGGTATTAATTCCTTCATCCTCCATGAACTGCCTGCATACTCTCGCCACATGAGGCTGGGCACTGTCGTGCACCAGGAGGAACTCAGGACTTACTGCACCAGTATAGGGTCTGACAAGGGGGCCAAGGATTTCCCGATACCTAATGGCAGTCAGGGTGCAATTGTCTAGCCTGGAGAGGTCTGTGCGTCCCTCCATGGATATGCCTCCCCAGACCATCACTGACCCACGACCAAAACGGTCATGCTGAATGAAGTTACATGCAACATAACGTTCTCCATGGCTTCTCCAGACCTTTTCACATCTGTCACATGTGCTCAGGGTGAACCTGCTCTCATCTGTGAAAATCACAGGGCGCCAGTGGCAGACCTGCCAATTCTTGTGTTCAATGGCACATGCCAATCGAGCTCTATGGTGTCCGGTAGTGAACACAGGGCCCACTACAAGACGTTCGGCCCTCAGACCACCCTCATGAAGTCTTTTTCTGATTGTTTGGTCAGAGACATTCACACCAGTGGCCTGCTGGAGGTCATTTTATAGGGCTCTGGCAGTGCTTATCCTTAACATTGAGAGACAGAATAGCAACAAAAAATTCAAAAGAAATGCATGGCTAACAAATGATGCACTGATTTGCATGTTCGTGAGGGAAATACATATTTGATCACCTATCATTCAGCAGGATTTCTGGCTACCAGGTGTCTTTCATACAGGTAACAAGTTGAGATTAGAAGCAGTCTCTTACAGGGGGTGCTGCTAATCTCATTATGTTACCTGTATAAAAGACACATGTCCACAGGAGCAATCAAACAATCAGATTCCAAACTCTCCACCATGACAAAGACCAAAGAGCTGTCCTAGGATGTCAGGGACAAGATTGTAGACCTACACAAGGCTGGACTGGGCTACCAAACTATTGCCAAGCAGCTTGGTGAGAAGGTGACAAGAGTTGGTGCAATCATTCGCAAATGGAAGAAACACAAAACAACTGTCAGTCTCCCTAGGTCTGGTGCACCATGCAAGATCTCACCTTGTGGCGTGTCAATGATCATGAGAACAGTAAGGAATCATCCTAGAACTACACGTGAGGATCTTGTCAATGATCTCCGGGCAGCTGGGACCACAGTCACCAAGAAAACAAATGGTAACACACTACATAGACAAGAATTGAAATCCTGCAGTGCCCGCAAGGTACCTCTGCTCAAGAAAGCACATATCCAGGCCCGTCTGAAGTTTTCCACTGAACATCTGAATGATGCAGAGGAGGACTGGTTGAAAGTGCTGTGGTCAGATGAGACCAAAATTGAGCTCTTTGGCATCAACTCAACTTGTCATGTTTGGAGGAGGAGAAATGCTGCCTATAACCCCAAGAATACCATCCCAACTTTCAAACATGGTTGTGGAAACATTCTGCTTTGGGGGTGTTTTTCTGCTAAGGGGACAGGACAACTGCACTGCATCAAAGGGATGATGGGTGGGGCAATGTACCATCAAATCTTGAGTGAGAACTTTCTTCCCTCAGCCAGGGCATTGAAAATGGGTCAGCATGACAATGACCCAAAACACACGGCCAAGGCAACAAAGGAGTGGCTCAAGAAGAAGCATATTAAGGTCCTGGAGTGGTCTAGCCAGTCTCCAGACCTTAATCCAACTGAAAATCTGTGGAGGGAGCTGAAAGTTCAAGTTGCCAAATGTCAGCCACCAAACCTTAATGATTTGAAGAGGATCTGCCAAGAGTAGTGGGCCAAAATCCCTCCTGAGATGTGTGCAAACCTGGTGGCCAACTACAGGAAACGGCTGACCTCTGTGATTGCCAACAAGGGATTTGCCACCAAGTACTAAGTAATTTTTTGTGAAGCGGATCAAATACTTATTTCCCTCATGAACATGCAAATCAGTGCATCATTTGTTAGACATGCATTTCTTTTGAATTTTTTGTTGCTATTCTGTCTCTCAGTGTTACAATACACCTACCATTTGATTTTTAGACTGACCATTTCTTTGTGAGTGGGAAAACATTCAAAATCAGCAGGGGATCAAATACTTATTTCCTTCACTGTACAGTATATATATAATATATTATAATCCATAGACAAAAAGAGACACAGCATTTAAAAAACTTACTTTTTTATTTGATCAGTGTTAGTTTAAGAAAAAAGTTGGTTTTACTGCAGATAAAAAGTACATATTTTATTCTACCATTTGTTCCATTTGAAATGACATTTAAATTATGATTCTGGTACAAAGAATTGCACAGTTATTCACAAAGGCTTTTTTTTACAATGTTATGCTTTTTTCTAATGCAACACTGAAAAGATTAATAAACAAAATGAAAAAAATTAAAAAAGTTTATATTACTGTTAAAAAATAGAAATAAAAAACAGCAGGAAAATATTAGCCATGGAGAGACAGGAAAGGTATTACTTAGGATTGATTGGGTAAACTAAGGGTTAATGTAGGGTTAAGTTGAAAAAATATTAAAACAAATATTTTTTTTTAACTTGTCAGTTTGCTTTAACTGACATCATATGCAGATGGAAGCTCATCCTTTTGATCTGTAGTTGATGTCTGCCAAGTGTGGCTAGGAGTGGCTATCTGCTGATTGACAAGCCTGTGATCCAGCAGTAATAATGCAAATTGCCAAACCTCCTGCAACATCTTCTAATCCCACTGTAGTACAAATAGGTACAGATCACATGAGGGTGACAACACTTCTCTGAATTAAGAAGCAGTACAAAGTGTTGTCACCTTCTCACTAGAAAAGCTGCATGAGGTGGACTTCACTGCCAGATCAATAGAAAACTGTAAGTGCAGATGCACTTACAAATATGTGAAGAAAGTTTTTTATGTAGATTGGAGGCCATAGTTCTACTTTAACAGCATTTTCATATGGTGTTTCCAGTCATGAGAAAATTTAAAGGAGAAGCACGGCCATAGCTCTTTTGACATCATTCAGCTGATCCAGGCTCAGGAAAGATCCAGGGTTTACAGTCGGGAGCCACCAAGATTTGGTTGGACCAGCCGCTGGCTAGCCTCTTTGCAAGCCGTGAAAGCCTGAGCTAGCTGTTCCCATCCACTGTACAGTCCTGTACTCCAGTGAGTGCTGGAGGGGCAGAGCAGAGAGCAGTGACTTACAGTCACCAGCTCTCTATTAACTAGACTGAGAACCAAGTGGCCTTTCATCGCTAAGTTCTCAGTCTTAAAAGTGGTGGGGATCAGATGCAGCTGGGATTGATGCTGCATCCACCTAGGTGAGTACAATTTATTGTTTTTATGTTACTCTCATACTTCTTTTTTAAGGCTCATTTACACAGCCTGCATGCTCTGCATTTAGTGCATCACACTCTTTACTTTTTTACATTATTTAACGTGTCATAAAGTAAAACTTCATTTCTCCTCTTAGCAGCATGGTGCATCTCACTTTTTGGTGCCTTTCGGTGCACTGCAGTAAAACACTACATCTGCATTTTACTGCAGTTCTCCACACCATAACTGCCAACTGCATTTTAGTGTGAAAGGAACGAATAGCAAACAATTGTTTTCTATGTGCCTTCATGGTGACTGGGGTTGATTCAGTGGCATTGATTTGTGAACACTATAGACAAATACTGTAGATGTTTTATTGCAAGGGCTGATTACACCTGTATCCAATGCTCTGCATAGTTATCAAGGAATTCTCTTTGGGAGCAGAGTATGTAATGGTCAGTGGATTCACACAGATATATAGCATTTTGTTAACATAGTTATTAAAGAAAAACACTTTTCATTTCACTGTTATGACTGCAATCTTTAACTTGATTCTACCAGCCAGAGTACCAGGAGGGAAATGGGGGAAACACTAATGTATAGCAACAAAAGTAAAGAATCAATCTTCCTAACAGTCGGTGGTTCTTTTTTTTATTGAATGCTTTTAGTTTCCTATGCATATGTGTGCAACCTTTATTCTGCTTTCCTGCTCAAAAAGACTAGTTTTATCTAAAAGGTCAATTCATTCAGCAGGGCACTTGGTAGTATTGAATATAATTATCCCATCTTTGCCGTGTAGAATTCATGCTTGAGTTCATTCACAAAATAGAATGCAGAATAATTAACTCCAAGCCTCCGCAATCCTCCATTGAAAATGCTTCAGGTATCATTCGGCCCCACTCACAATAGAAGAATTTCATTTAAGTACATTGTACGTATTAACCCCTATTCAGCATCCAATTACTCTGAATAAGTGAATTGTCTGTTTCAGGAATGTAATTTGAAAATGTTGTCATGCAATCTGCAGCAAAAGGGGTCTTTTTTCATTAATCTAACTCTCATTTAAGGAGAAAGCCTGTAGGTTATTTCAAATCTATTAGTTTTAAATACAGGTGATTACAATTCTCTGGCGCATAATATGGCCAAAAATGTCTATCAGAAATGACGGTAGGCTTTTTAATAATGTCCACAAAAGGGGTTTTGATTAGTCTGTGACCTGTTCAATAATGTACACAATTCAATTTACAGCTTGACAAGTGGTTAAAATGAGTCAAAAGTATTAATATCTGTTATTACAAAACAGGGCAAAGAATGTAATAAAATATTCAGAGTTTCTGTTTTGGCCTTATATCACATTTGATAAAAGATTTGGTATTAAATACATCAACAGGCCTGAGATTAAATGAATGGTAGAAAAGGGCTAATAAATGCGTTAAATATAATAACTGATCTGGATCAGGCCAGTTACCAAAAGGCAAATATGACATAAAGATTAACATAAGAATTTTTAATAGCATAAAATACACATACTCCCCCTCCCCACCCTCACTGAAATGAACCCGTACTAGCATACAGTACAAATGGGATGTTATGCCTAAGATTGAATTGAATTGAAGATTGGATAGTATACTGTAAGATTTATCAGTTTGCTTCCCATTAGTGAGGCTTTTGCTCAGTTTCACCTACAGCAGCCACCTTTCTCTTAAAGTGGAACTGCACTTCATCTGAGTACCACAAACCAAAAATGCTAGAGATAAAAATAGCTGAGAACCCTCCCTCCCCTCCTGAAGACTCCTGGGATGTATGACATAATTTGCCTAGGCAAGTAAATATGAAATACTTTCCTATCTATTTACTAATGCTAGCAGCATAAGGATTGGAAATAGTCAATGTTGATTGAAAGAGTTCCTCTTTAAGGATCGTATGCCTACCTATACTTCATTGCCCCTAGGCACAGTGCTATATTCGCAGAACTGGGATGCTCCCCAGAAAACCCAAAGGCAGAGAGTTCACACAATATATCATAGCAGATGGCTTCAAGATGCATAAAAGGATTCACAGCAGGTACAGTATGTAGGAATGTCCAGGACTTGGGACTTTCTCGGTGCCAAGTCTGCAGTGGTCAGAGCTGGCTACCAGAGGCAGAGTCAAATATCTAAGCAGGGATCTGGGCAGGTGTCAATCAGTAGCATATCTGTCATCCAGACAAGGGCATGCAGGGATTGATATAGTATCTATATCCAGGCAAAGTATCAGGTCAGGCAGCAGTCAGTAGAATAATCTGTGTCCAGGCAAGGGTAAGTAACAGGACAGGCAATAATCAGTAGTGTTTCCATTATCCAGGCAAAGGTCTGGGCAGGAAGGAATCAATAGAGTATCTATAGTTGGGCAAAGGGTCAGGTCAGGTGGCAATCAGAAGAACAATCTATATCCAATCAAGTACAAATAGCTTAGGAACAAAATATCCCTCAGAAAAAGCAGACTTTATCGGCACAACATGAGGCGACTTGTAAAATCACAATTTTTATTTTCAAGTATTTAACATAAAAGAAAATATGTTAAAATCAATACAACAGCAGCTCATTGATTAGATTTGCAATAACACAATACCCAACCATGAGAAGAAGTGCTGCACTGCACATACCATTATTGCATGCCACAATAGCATCAAAGTGTAAAATTAGTGATCATAAATATGATAAACATTGCTAAAGATATCACCAGTATCTCCATACTCATATACATCAACGTGTTTCGCGAAGTTTATCCGCTTCTTCAGAATTCTTCAGGATAAGATTGGGTAGATGTTGTCAAAAACTGTAGAATGTAACACACGTATAATTATACAAACATACTCATATTATTATATTAAACATGTAATAAAGCACATAACAAAATATTGATGCATGCTTGCCTGATGAGGGCATTTTATAAAACACAAATGGTCAGATGGTAACCGAGTCTTGGGGGCAGATGCAGGGGCACAAAAGGGAGAGCTACCCTATAAAGCCCACGCCAAATGAACTACTGGACAGTTCGCGTGCCGATACCATATGCACCACTGACACAGATAACTAGATGAGAAATATTCATCTAGTTAGGAGTTTAATTGACTTAATGCTACACTGTGATTAAAAAGAGTTCCTTTAATTTTTTTGAGCAGTGTAAGACAATGTTCTGTGCCATGCTTTTTGGTGCTGATAAAGGTTGCCACTGGTAAAAAAAAATACCAATCTCATGAGTTCTTTCCTGTTATTAACATTGGCAAGAAATTCCAATTTTACTGGCCAGGTAGCAACTATAGTTTCAATGGTGTTGCACCATCAGGCTTTAGTGATGGAAACTTGTCCCTGTTAAGTGTAGTTAAATACAGGGACAGACTGACCATTTCGACACTCGGGCACTGTCGGAGGGCCCAGAGTCAGTAGGGGGCCCATGAGATGCCCCTGGTACCTTTCATAGGCTTTTTGGGGTGTGGATTGAGTGTGGGCAAGGACACAGGGGCCCCATGATTTTGTATTGCCTGGGGGCCCCAAGAGTTGTCAGTCCGGCCCTGGTTATATAGTTAGGTTTAACATTTTATCCATTGCAATTCAATCTAAAAACTGGAGAAGATGCTAGCGTGGACACAGGTGAAAGAGTTCATGATTGCTATGACATCAGAACCACTCATCATGGTGCTAATGTTATATACTGGTTCTTAAGTAGGAATGAGTAAATGGGTTTAGGCTTGGTTCATGGGCATTCGTCGTACACATTGTAAAGTGTAAAAAATGTTAACTTTCATACAAACCCAATTGAAGCCTACAGAGGAAAATCTTGAAAATAAATTATGACCATTTTCATAGCTAATCAGTAAGTGATTATCGAACAAATGGCATGAGGATCTGGGCATTGCCATGGGGGACATGAACAATGGAAAAAAGAAGCTTTGTAAATAGTTTTTTGCGACAACAACAATTTTTATTCAGTGGTAATAGATCTTAATTGAGCAGAGAAAGTAGCATCTACAAGAGACCTAAAACCTATAGGAAAGCTATACTATTAAAAAAATATTTTCATATTATAGTTTATGAGCCTCTTTTTTCTCACTACCATGCTGGATTGTCTTGAAAATTTAATAAAATGTCAAAACAATTAAAAAAAACTTCAAAACCACAACCTTACATGGCCAAAACCCAATCCCATTCCTGTGTCCTCAGATCATTCCAAAGTATTCTAAATATAGACTTCAGTTATGTGTCAGTTAGAAATTGGCTAGTGTCAGGACACTTTGTGAGCATTTAAATAGGTAGCAAATAGAAAATGTACCACAGTGTGGTCCTCCTCTTCAAGGCCTGTAGAGATCTGTTGATGGAGTCCATATTCAAACTTTTCTTCCTAAGTGCTGCTGATGTGCTCTTCCTCCCCTCAGGCATGCATATCAGCCCTTTCTATGGCCTCCTAATGCTGCCATTTCCCCCTCCATAAGGGTGCATAACAGCCATATTTGTGGTCTACTAATGTGCCCTTCCTTTTTTTCCTCTCAGAAATACGGACAGACCATTTTGACTTCTATTGCATGCTGTTGTTCTTCTCTAGGTCTCTAGAAGTAATGTTGTATGGACAGCTACTGTGGCCATTTCCTCCTTCTTCCCCATAGTTCTACATATACCTTATGTTATGTGGCAACATGATGCAGGCTATTTCTGCTCCTCTAGGCATGCTAATGTGCCCCTTTTTTACTCTTCCTCCACAGACATGCATATAGGCCATTTTGTATGGACTCCTATTGCCACCATTCAAAAGAGGGCTCAGAATGATTCACCTGGAGGAAACAATGAGAGGCAACTCACAGTGAGCACTGAACTTTACTCTGTATCCTGCTGTAGTGACCCTGTGCACTCCAGCCTGTATCCTGCTCCAGTGACTCTGTCTAATCCAGTCTGTACGTGTTCCAGCAGTAAAACCATTAACCTTTGTGGGATTCTTGTGGAAAATCAGGGAGCTTCTTAGCCACTTTACCTTGGCCCTTTTAAGGGTCCTCACCAAATATGCAGACACACTAAGTTCTTTTGCTTTGTCGCCACCAGGTTCTATTTTTAACAGGATACAGACCAGCCAGCTTAAAAAAAAACAGCATTACAGTGCATTTGCTTCACTGAAAGAAGCCACCAAAATATTATGCTAGGTCCACATATTGAGCAGGACCTGTGCCAGCCAGCTTTTAATAAAACAACCAACATTATAGTGAAGATATGTAACTGAAAAAGCCACCAGATTATAATAGTGATTACATGTACAGTATTTAGGCACTTATACTAAGCCCATTTTGAATAAGAGAGACACTTGCCAGTTTTTAATCTAATAATCAACGTTAGAATGTATTTATTGCACTGACGAAAGTCACCAAAATATTGTAGTGACTAAGTGCACATTAAAAAGGCACTTGTACTAGGCCACATTTTTAATAGGATCCACCAGTCAAAATACATTTGAGATTAGACTTTTTTTCAATAAGAATATTGTAGGAACTAGAGTACATGCTCTAGTAGCACATTTTTACTAAGCTACATTTTGAACAGGACCCGAACCAGCAAGCTTTTATATCAATAATCAATATTAGAATGTATTTATTTCACTTAAAGCGGAGCCCCACCCAAAAGGGGACGTTCCGCTTTAAAGACTGGTCCCCTGCTCCCTATTAAGGGTTTGCACCAGTAGGAAGCAGGGGGGTGGTTACCTGAAATTGACAGGTTTCCGCTCCCACTTCCGTTGCAATTGCCTAGGCGATCGGAAGCGGAAGTTGTCCTCCTAGCCTCCCTCCCCGTAGTCTTCTGGGACACGTGACAGGTCCCAGAAGACTATGGGGCTATTCAGGAAGCGCAGAGCTACTTGTGCATGCACAGTGGGCACCTGGCTGTGAAGCTGCAAGCTTTCACAGCCGGATGCCCACACTGAAGATGCCGACTCCTGGAACATCAGGCGGCTGGTGAAATGGGCTGCGGAGAGGACACCGCGGGACTGAGGGATAGGTGAGTGACTGTTTTTTAAAAGTCAGCAGCTATAGTTTTTGTAGCTGCTGACTTTTATTATTTTACAGTGTGAGTGGAACTCCGCTTTAAAAGAACTATCAAATGTTGTAGTGACTACAAGCATAGTATTGCAGCACTTTCACTTGGCCACATTTTTATGAGGACCCACAGCTTTTAATAAATAAATACGACATTAGAGTGTAATTATTTTACTGAAAACAGTCAGCAAAACATTGTAATGACTGCAGAGTATTTGGGTACTTTTGCTAAACACTAAACCCCACCCCCTTAAAAAAAAATAACTGAATGTAAACAGGAAACATGAAATAAAAAAACACACACAGAGACAACAGCCAAACAGTAACTCCAAGTGTCCTCAGCACACTAACTGTGAAAATAGGACTTTCCAGGACCACCGTATACAATGGCAGATCTCTCCCTGTGTAGAATTTGTTTTCTTTCCCTATATGCTTCAGTACTGTCCAACAGTGAGTGAGTGTGAGTGAGTGTGTACTGTATGGGATTTACTGTATATGTGGGGCAGCACAGTAGCTAAATGGTTAGCACTTCCGCCTGGCAGTACTAGGGTCGTCGGTTCGAATCCCAACCACGGCACCACCTGCCTGGAGTTTGCATGTTCTCCCTGTGCCTACGTGGGTTTCCTCTGGGTACTCCGGTTTCCTCCCACACTCCAAAGACATGCTGGTAGGTTAATTGGCTCCTGTCTAAATTGTTCCTAGTATGTGTAAGTTTGGGACCTTAGATTGTACGCCCCTTGAGAGTTAGGGGCTGATGTGAATGTACAGTATATATGTAAAGCGCTGCGTAATTACGGCGCTATATTAGTACCTATAATAATAATAAGTATATATGGTAATTTTCAGCAATCACCAGAAACAACAACTATGTTTTAGCTCTCCCTGAAAACACTCTGAGATATCTCTCTAAGTACTCCTTGTCTCCTCCAATACGCACTGACAAAAAGCTGCTGGAAACCTTGACATTCTTAGGGAGGGGATGGCCCATAGGAAAACCCTAATGATTCTTTTTATTTATTTCTTCTCTTTTCTATTTTAATTTTCATATGCAAAGGATTGTCAATACATACAATTAATTATTCCCATTGTATAATCCTCTTCCCTCTCCCCCCCCCCATCACCCACCATGACCCTTCCCACTTCCCCTGGATCCCTCTCCTAGAATTAATATATTTTTCTATACAACAAGCAAAGGTATACAAAAGAAGAAAACAAAATAACATACAAAATCTCCTCTGTTTGCCAGCATGCTCCTTATTTTTATTTTCATACAGTATCTCTCTGATCTCTTAAATTGTAGCCAGTCTTTCCATATGGCTTTCAGCATATCTATGGAATCTTCACACACATGCATTATCTCTTCAACTTCATATATACCAGGGGTCTCCAAACTTTCTAAGCAAAGGGCCAGTTTACTGTCCTTCAGACTTTAGGGGGGTCAGACTGTAGCAGGTGGGAGTAGAAAATGCCCCAGGATCAGTGCCCCATCATTGGTTTTAATAGGAGGAATAGTGCCCCATTGTTGATATCAGTGAGAAGAATAGTTCTCCTTTATTGATATCAATGAGAAGTATAATGCCCTATTGATGGTGTCAGTAGAATAGTGCTCCATCATTGGTTACAGTTCGTGGAATAGTGCCCCAAGGGCCAGATAAAAGCGAGAAAAGGGCTACATCTGGCCTCCAGGCCGCAGTTTGGAGGCCACTGATATATACCAACAATCTTCGAGACCCATTCCCCAGGATTATGTGTCTTTTTCATTTTCCAGTTCTTAGGGATTAACTCTTTAGCTGCATTCAGTTAATAAGGTAATAAAGACTTCTTGTGCTGGGCCACTGGTTTTTCTGTACAGTGAAATAGACATTTTCAAGGATCCCACCCTACCTGTTTGCCTGTTATTTCTTGTATATCCATAATTCCTTCCCAAAATACTTTTATTTTTGGGCAATACCACCATATGTTTCCCAGGGTACCTAATTCTCCATATCCCATCCAACACAAAGAGGATGCCTCCCCTTGACATTTCTTAACCATTACTGGGCTTGTATACCACCTTGCAAAAATCTTTAACCACTTCAATACTGGACACTCTTACCCCCTTCCTGCCCAGGCCAATTTTTAGCTTTTAGCGCTCTCACAGTTTGAATGACAATTGCGCAGTCATGCAACGCTGTACCCAAACTGAATTTTTATCATTTTGTTCACACAAATAGAGCTTTCTTATGGTGGTATTTAATCACCACTGGGGTTTTTATTTTTTTGCTAAATTAACAAAAGAAGACTGAAAATGTTGAAAGAAAATGTTTTTCTTTGTTTCTGTTGTAAAATTTTGCAAATAAATAATTGTTCCTCATAAATTTAGGCCAAGATGTAATCTGCTACATTTCTTTGGTGAAAATAACCCAAATTAGTATTTATTATTTAGTCTCTAGGAAAGTTATAGAGAAAATTGATCAATCCTGAATCACTGACAGCCAATCTAATTTCTTTAGGCCCAAAAATGTAAGGACAAGACAGATATCCCCCAAATGACCCCTTTTTGCAAAGTAGACAGGCTTGGTGAGTTTTTTGAAGTTGTAATTTTTTGTAATTTTTTGGAAAATGAAGAAATTAACCACCTCCCATCCAGCCGTTGTATATAAATGGCTGGACGGTGGCAGTGCAGGGTCGGGTGGCTGTTTATAAACGGCCTCCTTGCCCCCTGCTTGTGCACATTCCCTGGGAGCGCGCAGCACTGTGATCCAGTGCCCGCTATGTCCGGAGGACACAGTGGAACAACGATCGTCGTACGGGACCTCTCTGCGAGGTCCTGATCTTGTGATCACTGATTGGCCAATCAGTGATCACATGCAGAGTAGTAAGCAAGATGTCACTTCTGACATCATTGCTTACTACATGGGAAATCTGTGAATGATCACAGAGGTCACATGGTAAAAGGCTATTCACAACAGCCTTGTACCATGTGAGAAGCTGTGACCCATCACAGCTCACACAGTAGTTCTCAATAGCTGCAAGAATGCAGCCAGAGAGAAGGAGAAATGATTGCTCTTACAGCCTATATGGGTGTAAAAGCAATCAGTGTAAAAAAAAAAAAAATCTTCATCACCCCCCACAAGTAGTACAGTGTCACTATGGTGACACTGTACTGCTAGGGTGACAGTATGTAAAAAAAAAAAAAAAAAAAACATAAATAATAATATAAAAAAAAAATAAAAATGTAAAAAAAATGTTTAAAATTATAATTTTTGGTTATAAACTAATTTGGGTTATATTTTTTTTACTAAAAAGATAACAGAATACATTTTAGCCAAGATTTATAATGAAATATTATCTATTAGCAAAACTGTATAAGAAAAACACTTTTTTTCAAAATTTTGGGACTTTTACGTTTACATAGCAAAAAAATTAAAATCCCAGTGGTGAATAAAACCACCAAAAAAAAGCTTTATCTGTCTCGAAAAAATGCTAAAAAATTAATATGGGTACAGTGTTGCATGACCGCGCAATTGTCATTCAAAGTGTGATAGCACTGAAAGATGAAAATTGGCCTGGACAGAAAGGGGGTTGAAGTGTCTAGGCTTGAAGTGGTTAAATAATAAAATTTCACAATTTTTTTTACATACTGTCACCAGTGCAGTACAGCATCATCGTATAACTGGTGTGGCGGTGATCAGGGACACTGACAGTATGAAGAAAAATAAATAAATATAACATAATATCTTTTATTTTTTTATGACTTTTTTCTTTTTTTAAGGTTTTTTTCATAATACACTGTGACCAGAGTAGTATAATGTTACCATTAAGGAAGTGATCAGTATTTTTTTTTTTTACACATTATGATTGATTATAGCAAAGAATTTCTTTGCTATAAGCAAGCATTTAACTGAATGATATCGATTCATTCAGATGTTTTTGTTGTGATTAGCTGTGATTGGCCACAGCTAATCACATGACACAGATGGGCAGTGATTGGCCTAATCTGTACATGTGATCACTGTGACCAATCACAGCTAATGACACAATTGTATTCAATGGATGGCATGAAAGTAAGCCATCCATTGTTTACAAACGTCATGTGAACTGCTGTGAATGGTCAAAGCAGGTCACATGATACTGACAATGGGGCAGTACACAGATCTGTCATCGGTTGTGTCCAAGGTACACAACCAGTGACAGATCTCACCACAGCCCGGCCTTGCAGGCACTCACAAGGTGCTATCATATGATGCCCACCCAAACTGATGAGAGACCTGCTCGGCCATCATTCTGCTATTGGCCAAGTGGGAACAGGTTAAACTCATCTCCTTTGTTTTCAGATCTACCAAGGAGAATCTCGCCAACTTTAGTGTTTTTAGTCTCTGGTGTTCATTCTCCAGCTTTTTCTCCCTATGGGGGTACTTTCAGCTTTGTCTCTCTAATTAGTATATCATAAACACGAGAAATTAAGTGTTGAGCATTTCCTGGAGAGCTGAATAATTTTTATATTGGTAATAAATTGTCTCCTGAACATATTGGATGTGGTAAGGAAGCTATAAAGTGCTGTATTTGCTCATATCTCCAACTTTCTAATGATACTGTACCCATTTTCTCTGCAACTCTTGAAGTGAATATAAAATGCCTCCATTCATTATGTCTCTTAACTGTAGTGTGTTTCTCTTTGCCCAACTTAAAAAAAAAACAAATATTCTTCCTTCCCTGGTAAAAAAAATAACAAGTATTTAATGAAATTAATGGGGAGTTGTATTCCCAATTAAATTGTTTAGGTGCAGCATCCAAAATCCTGAAAAGCATTCTAGTAGGTGGACTAGTGTTTCTATTTAACTCACAAAAGTTTTGTGGAATGCATGTAACTTTATCTAGTGCTACCTTACTAAGTGCAAATTCTATCCCCACCCAACTTTTATTTCAATTATTATTCACCCATTCAACCATAGGTGAAATTCCTATGACTTGGTAGTATCTTTTGAAATCTGGCAGAGCCACCCCACCTTCTTCTTTTACCTTTACCTACACTGCATGTGAAATTCTTGGGTGCCTATTCTGACAAAAAAATTTCAACACCACTGACTTCAATGCCTTAAAGTACCAATTTGTGATAATCTGAAATAAATACAGTACTTTCAGAAGAAATCGTCACTGTATTTATTCTACCTAGCCAGGAAAGGGGTCTACGTCTTAGTGAATTCAATTCTCCCTTCATCGAGTTTAACAATGGGATATATTTTGCTCTATACAGTGTGTTTAAAGAAGATGTTAATTCTATCCCTAAGTATTTAAGCTCTTTTTTTTCCAGCTGAAAGGGAATATAGGTTGAATTTCCCGCTGCTCCTTGGTAGAGACTCTTGCATTCAAAATTTGACTTTGCTGCGTCAATTTTCAAATTTGCAATTTTTCCACACTGCCTCAATTCCTCCACCACATTTGGCAGTGTCAACCTTGGATTTGCTATATAAAATAGCAAATCATCTGCATATACAGAAACCTTAAACTCCCTTTCACCTATTCTAATCCCTCTTACATTTACATTTGCTCTGATAGAGGCCAACAATGGCTGTAAAGAAAGAATAAACAGCATGGGTGACAAGGGAAACCCTTGCCTTGTTCCACTGAGTAACTCAAAAGATTCCTTAATGTTCAAATATTTACAGACCCATAAACCGCACATCCTATTCCTACAAGCGACTCACCTTATTTGCTCTAAAATATTAACCCTCCACAGGGATTGGGTCAAGCAAGGGTTTCATGTTACTTACTCTGTCTATGCTAAGGGAGTTGCCATCCTTCTGCAAAAGTCCTTACCATACACGGTTATAAAAGTAATGACAGATCCTGGATGACGATATGTTATTTTTCTATTAGAACTGTATGCCACTATATGGACGTTTGTAAATGTGTACCTTCCACCTCCCTTTGACCTAGATACTCTGTACCATATCCAGAAACATCTAGCCCCATTTCAGCTTGCTAGGGTGGTCATAGGAGGACATTTTAATGCTATTCTGCATGAGGCTTTGGACGCTTCTAATCCTAATAGAAAGACTTCTCAGGATCTGGTGGGTTGGGCAGATGCCTTTGGCCTCACTGAAACCTGGCACTGGAAACATCCAGAGGCTAAACATTATTCACATATATCCACCCCACACAGATCTGGCTCACATATATATCTGATCTTTGGATCTCCCTCTGTATTGCCATTCGTGGACTCTGTGTCCTATTTACCAGCTGGCTTGTCTGATCATTCCCCTCTTGAGCTTATTCTTGGGGTGGGTAATCGGCAGGATCTGGGTTGCTGGAGATTGGCCCCTGGCTGGATTCAAAACTCTATGTCAAAGAACTAGTTGACAAAAAAATGTCTGATTACTGGTCACTTAATGAAGGATCTACATCCTCGATTATGGTTTGGGAGAAGTACAAGGCCACTGCTAGAGGAGAATATATATCCTCAATTAAAGCAGTGCGTTCAGAGGATATCTCCCACACTACCCAGCTGGAGGACAGGGAGGCTGCGGCTGTTTTCACCACCTCAGTCATCACGGATAATGTCTCCTCACTGAAACAGGCCAGGCATGTTATTAAGGTACGTCTTACTGCTATTGCCCATTCTGATGCCAGAGCCTTAGCAGGTAAACTTTTTGAACCCAGGGATAAAAATGTGAAACTCCTTGCTAACTTGGTTGTGGAGCCTTGCTATCAAACAGTGATCCCTGAGATTCCTTTATGGGAGGACTACTTACCTCTCCCTCGGATATTTGACGGAATTCATTATGCATTATACTTCTCTATATGCGCAATTAGAGTCAGTCCCTGATACTGTGACTTCTGAGGTATTAGCCCTATTTCATTGCCCACCCTTTCCCCTGAGGATAAGAAAAGCTTAGAGGCCCCTATATCTCTATTAGAAATTGAGGCTGCTATCCATTCCTTTCAAAGTAACAAGACCCCAGGCCCAGATGGCCTTCTGGGGGAATGGTATGAAAAACATGGCCCTGAACTGGCTACCAAACTTCAAGATGTATTCACTACATGCCTGGAACAGGGTACTCTACCACCCTCTATGTATCAAACTCATGTACTCCTGCTCCCAAAGCCAGGTAAAGATACCAGATACTGTGCCTCTTATAGGCCAATTTCTCTCCTTAATTACAACCTCAAAATCTTTACTAAGGTTCTGGCCTATATACTAATGAAGGTCCTCCCATCTCTGATTGACATAGACCAAGCGGGCTTCATGCCTGGCAAAACTATCGATATAAACCTGCATTGGGTATTTACACACTTACAACTCCCTAAAGAGGGCTCTGCTATCAGAGTCTTGGTGGCACTAGATATAGCAAAACCCTTTGATTTGGCTGGCTGGCGTTACCTGGATCTGGACCTAGAAGTGTTTGGATTTGACTCATCCTTTCACAGAGAGTTCTGTATACTGTATAAAACTCCGGTGGCTTGTGTTAAGTTGGGGGGAGCATTGTCTTCTCCCTTCCCTGTTCAGAGTGGCACAAGGCAGGGATGCCCTTTATCCCCTGCCCTGTTCATGTTGGCCATGGAACCAAGGCAGCTTTGAGACAAGCTGATAATGTGACTGGCAATACAATTGGGACAATCACTGAGAAGTTAGTTCTGTATGCTGATGATCTGTTACTATTTCTTAATCACTGTCTCTCTCCACTGCCCTGAACATCCTGTCTTCATTTGCTAAACTTTCTGGTCTTTACACTAACTGGGAAAAGTCTCAAGTCCTTCCTATAGAGCATGAGCGCAGAGCGCAGAGCGCAGAGCGCAGAGGGTGGCGGACCCGGCTCATACTTTAAAATGGGTACCATTTGTGCTATTTAGGCATCGTATTTCTGCTAGGGTATGTGAGTATTGTCTGCTTAACTTGCACCTGCTGGTTCAAACCATTAGGCAGAGGCTGAAGGCATGAAGTAATCTTCCATTAAATGTTATTGGCGAGATCAATTTTGATCAAAAGCAGCAAATTCCCTTTTCAGACCTATACATTTTGGTGAACCCTGATAGGTCTCTGTATACCACGCTGTAAGAGACAGCTGGCAACAAAGTATTGTAAGCGTCTAGTGCTCATTCTGCCCCTCTAATCAGAAGTATACCCTATAGCCAATATTTGAGGCTACGTAGAAATTGTGTCAGATATTAATTTTGACATTGAAGCTAAAGCACTAAGAGACATATTACTAGCCCTGGGTTACAGAAAAAAACCTCCTTAAGAGATCCTACCACAGGATAAAGGCACAAAAAAAGAGAAGATTCATCTTCTGTAAATCACGGTCAAATTCTGGTACCACCAAAGTTATCACTAGGTTTAGTGCCAACCAAGATCAATTCCTCCAAATTTTAACGCAGAATTGGCACTTCCTCACAGAGGATGAGGTTATTTCTCAATTCGTAGAAGTCAATCATTGCGTAATAATTTGGCTCATAGTAATTTCTTGTCATTGGATACCATGGAAGGTGCCCCCCTAGGACCGAAACTTACAGGTGTAGGGGTTGTGACTATTGTCCTTCGATTCAGGAGGTACATTGTTTTCTCCTGCCATGTAGGAGCATTCTAAAATTCAAACACTATTTTGACTGTCAGACCATCAGAATGTACAGTATACTGTACTTGATGACCTGCACCTGTGCTTTTTATATCGGCAAGACTAAAAGAACATTCGGCTGGCGGGTGCAGGACCATCTTTATTATATTGACGTGGGCTTACTAAACAAGCCAATTGTGGGGTTGATGCACTGCTACAACCCAAGGGTAATTCAATTTTTTTTACCTTAGAGAGGATCTATCAGGATCCCAGAGGAGGTGATTTTAAAAACAAAATCCTTAGACAAGAAGCCCAATGGATTTATAAATTAAAAGCTACTAACCCACCTGGCCTCAATACTGCACTTACATTTAAACCATTTCTCTAGTCCAATTTGTTTTTATGGGGTCTCTATATGGAGCTAGCCAAGTGTCCTGAGATGTCTCTGATGGCCTCTTTATTTTGTAACAATTATTATTTGTACTGATGTTCGGTGGCTATTACTTGATGTTTCTGTTTTTTGTAAACCCCTTCTTATGTACCTATGTTTGCTGTTGTTACCAGGGATGGCATTACTATGTGTTGGCTTGTCTTTCCCCACTAGAGGTCTCTGCTGGACACTCTGGCGCTCAGCACAGGGAGGTAGTTTCCCCCCCCCTTGGGCGGATGTGTTTCCTCCTTCCGAGTGCATCCCATTCTTCGGAAGACTGCTAGTCTAGGTTCCACTGGTGTGGGCGCATGCGTGGTAGCTGATCACCCGTGCCTGATGTGACATCACATGCTGACTTGACGTCAGTGGACGCTGAGGGGTTTATTTACTAAAGCTGGAGAGTCCAAAATCAGACTCCCTTCTGCATAGAAACCAATCAGCTTCTAACCTCAGCTTGTTCAATGAAGCTTTGGCAATGAAACCTGGAAGCTGATTGGTTTCTATGCAGAAGGGAGTCTGATTTTGGACTCTCCAGCTTTAGTAAATAAACCCCTGAGTGTCTGGTGGTGGCATGTCGCCTGGTGGGGCCATTAAGGGGTAGGTGGCAGCGGGGAGATAAAGAAATGGTGGTAAGCTGTTATTCTGAATTTATGTTGTTACAGTATATGTTAAAAATGTTTATGTATATGTATTTAAGTACCAAGAATTTTGAAAAACAGAAATATAAAAAAATGGAGCAAAAAACAGTAATATCCAATGCAAGTGTGTGTGGGTTGCACTGAACAGGGATGATGGTTATGATACAAGGCCCACTGGTTGGGTCAATCACCCAGGATCAGACAATGGCAGAATATAGCAATGTGGCATTCCCCTAGTTGTGTATGCTAAGGAGATACAAGAATATCAGTTATACTGAGTCAGACATTTCCTGTATTTTTATATGGTGACATTTCCAAATTAGTTATTTTCTTACCTCTTTTAGCTTGTCGTGTCTACAAATCCAAACATAACTCCTAAAATTGTATTTTATGCCTGACTGTTAAAGCCTAGGTGAAACAGAAAGGTCAGCACAAGGGACATCACTTAACATAAGTAAAATGTGTCCCCTTGTGCTGATGCCTCCTCTTTTAACTGAAGTCCTTCTCCATTCATGCCCCTCCCACCCCTGCCACTGTAATCTTGCAGTGTGGCAGGGGTTACTAGAATTATAGGAGCTGTTATAGGCTCTCAGATAAAGAGCCCCACTATGCTTGTATTTTCCACCCAGCTGCTTCATTCCTAGAAGCTGTAGTACAACTACTATGAATGTAATGTAATTTATGAATTGAGGGGTCCTAGCAATCATTTTCCCATTGCCCATCCTACATTCATAGATCACTCTTCATTTATAGAAGCTGTAGAATAGTTTCCATGATTGGAGCAGATGAGCAGAAAGGGCAGGCATAGTCAGGCTCTCTTGATGAAATCATGTGAAAGCCTCTTAATTCTACTATCCCCCTGTGATGCAAGCTCTCTTGCAGATGCTTCTTTCTTTGCTTGGTCTTCATCCAGGTTTGGACTCTTTGGCCATCTTGGCTGACCTGGGACAATGTAACTTCTGTGCATGCACACAAGTTAATTCTGGCACCAAGGCATCCCAAGAATGCACACTGAGCTGCACATGTGAAGCTCAGTGTGCATTTAGAAGAAAAGAAGCTGACAAACAGAGGAGGAACGTTTTCTTGCACAAGAGGCACACATAGTCTCTTTTGTGATAAAAGGCTTCCAGAAAAAAATGCACTAAAGTTCTGCCCTAAAGGGTTACTGTCATTAGGCTTGTTTTTTTTTTTTAAATCCAACAACCTATAAATCTCCCAACCCTTTTATTCTGCTTATCCAGGGTCAAACTGTGTACAAGTTAGATGGTCCACAACTTACCCAAGGTTGAAAAATGTAATTGTTTTCTCATAAAATGTTTGGCTACTAGGCCTAAGCACTGCAGGGAGAAGGTCACACATTCCCCCATATCTGCAAACACCAAGGTATATTGTAAGTCTCTTTTTTTCTTTAATTTGTCTAATATTTATAGGGGGATATTTACAAAAACCGGAGCCTGCAAAATCTGGTCCAGCTCTGCATTGAAACCAATCAGCTTCCGGGTTTTATTGTCAAAGATTAATTGAACAAACTGAAGTTAGAAGCTGATTGGCTACCATGCGAAGCTGCACCAGATTCTGTGTGCTCCAGTTTTAGTAAATCTCCCCCAAAGTGTCTGTTATCACCATCATTAATCTCAGAGTACATTTTGTTCAGCTTTAGTTTTAGTACAAAATACTTTAGGTACTTTGAAATTATACTTTTTGCTGCAGAAATACAAACACACATATTCTAACATAGCAATTTCTCACCACTCTGGTTTGTCATTCAAAATACTGTGTTGTTCTCAAATCATAATAGAAGTTCTCCAATTCAAGGCTCCCTATTAGCATGGAAGGCCCTCCACTCCAACTCACAAGCACAGCTTTTCGCCACCCATATACAGTTCCCCATTACTGTTCTACATATCCTTATTTTGAACATAATTATTAAGTTGTGGATCTCTAGAGGCATTCATGTCCTTGCTGACCTACTACAAAATGGTTCGCTGCTAAGTTGGGATGTGTTGAGAGAGAAGTTTGGGATACCTTCCTCTGAACATTAAACCTACCTTAGAATTCAACACCTCCTCCTATCACACCCCCTCCAGTCATAAAAATCCCTCATTAATTAATGCAGTAATATACTTCATCTACCCCTGCAAGTGAAGGTATATCCCTTATTTATAATATACTGCAGGAGAAGTTGGTCTTCGTTAAGTTCAAACCCTTTCTGCAATAGGAAGGTGACCTGACTTCTACCTTGTCCACCTCTCAGTGGCATGCAGCCTACCAATCAAATTATTAAGCCACCCAGTGTGTCCAGCATTGGGAACTAGCACAAAAAATTGCTCTTTGCTGGTATCTCACCTTGTATCGTTTAGCCAAGATTTCTCCCTCTGCTCTCCTCTATGCTGGCAGGAGTGTGGTCAGACAGGTAAATTACTGGAGGAAAATCTTCCAAATTATCTTGGAAGTTACGGGAATAATACTGAGACCTAATCCGGCTCTGGCAATCCTGAGGTAATTGATCAATACCTAGCTCTCTACATATGGAGGTTACGCATATTCTTCTTGCAGCCAGGCTTATAGTAGCCAGACACTGGAAGACTCTTGAAGCACCCAACCCTTCAGATGTTATTTCACTAGTCAACCTTCGTTATTCATATGAAAGAACTCTTGCATTGTGGAATGGTCAGGTAGTGACCTTTGATGCTCAATGGAACCCTTGATCTAACTGGATTATTAGGCCTCGCATGCTTATCCATGCGTTATGATTGAATTTTGAACTCTTATAACCCTTGCATAGGGCTTTGACATTGATTCTTTCTTGTGATATGTCATATTCTATTCCAGCGACTGGTAACCTTGTAATCCTGTTTTGTTTTTTTTTACAATCTTGCAAGTTTGTTTGTACCCGCTTCTAGAAGTCAGCTAGTATTTTCTTTCCTAAAAAAAACCCCAAATATTTATTGACAAAAATAAATAAATAATAGTAATAGTAGTCTTTGACATTTTTACATTTTGGGTTTAGAAGAAAAGAACATTTTGTTTTTAAGAACTTTTCCAACAAACCAGGGTATTGTTGCAATCAACTGCTAGGCTTAAGGCTTGTGTTGAAGGGCAAATGCAGCATGCTTTCAGGTACATTCAACTTGCATCTGAAATCAGTTTGAGATAACACTTGCTTTATATTAGCAGAATTAAGCTGGGTCTTATTTCAAATCTCTGTATCACTGGAATCCAAGGTAGTACCTGTGCTTAACTCACATGTGCTACAAGCAAATATTTAGTCATATTGAGGGCTGAGTTAGGGTGCATTAACATTCAATTGGCATCAATCGAGTGAATAATTGAGTCAAGTGAGAGCTGACTTAGGGTGCAGTGATCAAATGTGAGTGACCGGCCCTGGACACAATGATTATATGCGAGTGGCCAGGATTAGCTGTGGAAGCCGGCAGCCTCCCATTGCTTTCAGTGGAGTGCCTCTCGTACATAAAAGTGGGAATCCCTAGCTTCTTGCATATGTTCACAGACAGAGTGTATTCGCTAGGGTGAATTTACCCTGAAGCCCTATAGTTTGGAAGCACCACCCATTACATTCCCTTGAATGTACTACCTACTGCCTACTCTGCTGCTTTATATTAGGCCTGGAATATACCACTAGACATTTCAACACCTTGCTGTTTCATGGCACAGACAATTCTAGGAATCTATCCACCAATAACACAAAAGCTAGAGTTTAGAGGTGATTAGCTTCTTTTGAAATCCTAGCAGGTAGTTGGGGCTAACACACTTTTCTGTATTTCGTATATACTTAAATATATATTTGTATATTGTATAAAAATATGCACAAAAATGTCATATATTGCAGCTAACAAGTCTTTGGCTGTATAGGCTATATTAATTTTCTTTTTTACACCTAATTCACTTTCCTGTTTGTCCTACTCTCCTAATTGGAGCACCCCAGCTGCATAAGAAAAAAATCTCTATACTTTTCAGGTATTTTGGCGCCATTCCTCCTCTTCCTGTGGTGGTGAGCGCATCTTAAATGTTACAGACATCTGCGCAATATGATGACATGTTGCCATTCTCTGCAGCATTCTACAGTCCAGGGGTGGGGCAGTGCCTAAACACCCTGAAGATCCATTTATTTGACTTTAAGCTTTAAGCCTTTTTTCTTTTTCTTTCACTTGGTGATCCTGCCAGTAAAACACTTCCTGTCCTAGGTTGACAACACTTACTCTTCATTTTCATAGCACAGAGGAAAGGTGTTCTGTAGTCAGCAGAGAGAGCTGGGAACAATGCTAACTGATAACAGTCAACACGGGCAGAGAGCACAGGACGTTCACAAGACTTTTAGCAAGATCAACAGACATTTTATTGCACTTATAAAACAAATATAATAAAATACTTTGAATGACATATGTACAAACCAAATGGAGCATTTCAGAGAGGCTGAGGTTATACTTTAAAGATGTAAGCTAAAATTCAGTTTTTTTAATCATCCTAAAGTATGAATTGTCTGATTGTATTAATTCACGTGCAAGGTATAAAGCAAATGAGATGAAATAGTCCATTCATAATTTCTGGAGAAAATGAAATAAACATTAATAGAACAAGTAAAAATTTTCTCTGAATTTAAAAGTAAATAATAAAAACAGAACACACTATTACTAAACTGTTAGCATTATGTGTGGTAATGCAACACCTTGACAACTTTGGCTGCTAGAACACATACGGAATATGGTATTGTAATTTTTGAGTTTCTGTTACATTTCATGTTGTGTTATCAGATAAACCATTCATTTCAATGAATCACAAAAAGCTGAGTGCATTTCATTACTACGCTCAGACCTCCTGGATTAGAAAAGAGGTTTTAAATCTTCAGAATAAATGAATATGTAATTTTTGTGAATGTCAGATATTTTGCCTGCATATTTGAAAACATAAGTGAACTACGTATTAAACTGATTATTGAATAAATATGTTCAATGCCGCAGGATATCTCCAGTGGGAGCACATGGGGTGAATTTAGTTTTGAGCAAAACCAAGAAAGCTAGTATCGCACATTAATCGGCTATTAACCCTTTAGTTATTGCTGTGGATAACATGTGATGTACTTGTGTGCTTTTTAAAATGAACTTTTCTATAAAAATGCAAGGTCTACTCATTTTACACTACTTTACCCCATGCCAAAATGCTGCAAAAAAATGAAAAAAGAACACTGTTGGGAGAAAAGTTAATAATTAATTATCTTTCTAATGCGTGATGTCACACATCTTTTAGTGTAATCCTGTGGAATATCAAGTAGCCCAAAGAAGCTCAAATCTAAAAATATTACCCTGCACAGTGCTAGGATGTCATCCTGCTAAATTTGGACTACTCTGTATTTCACAGGATCTCATTGGAAGCAGCTTGACTCCCCCCCCCCACCCCAGGAAGGAAGCCAAAGGTAAGTAGGTTTATTAACTTCTTTCCTCTACAGGTTTTTTTTTTGTTAAAGCTGAACACCGGGAATTAATGAAAAATTCCCCCTGCACTTCAAGTGTTAAATGCTCATTAAGTTCGAGGCGTAGATGTAAATTCTGTGAAACTTACCTAATTGTTTGCACCCACCCAGATGCTGCTCTCTTCACTTTTCTGAAGTTTTCTGAAACTGATGAACATTTTAAATTGTTTCCTTGTAACTATGGCAATGCTGAGGGCATTCTGTGCAACTCTTGTACATAGAAACACCCTAGGAAGAGTCATTTTCTGCTTACATGTGATTGGTTCACTGCTTTTTTTAACAGTTTTCTCTTATTAAAGCAAGAGCATGTGATTATAACAGCCATACCAATATGCTTAGGAAGCAGGAGATAACCGGAATGCATGTGTCAGTTTCAACTTAAAAGGCAAGAAGTTCAATATAATGTGCTGTGTTTATTTGCATTAACCTCAACAAGTAGATCTCATTTAAAATAATTTAAAAGACTATCATCTCCAACCACAGAATTAGAGATACCACTGTCATGAGATTTAAGCCTCCTTCAGTTGTTTAAACAGGGAAAAACGTGAGAACCTGGGTGATAAGTTTAGTGGAAATGTTCATGAAGATAAAATAAAATCTATCTATCTATCTATCTATCTATCTATCTATCTATCTCCCTATATATTTTGATCCATTTTTGCATGGCTGTTTTAGGGGCTAGGAAAACTGGGCAGCTATCAGGGGCATTATTTGGTTGAAATTACCATCAATAACGTAAGCAAAGAAAGTCAAATAATGGTGGAAAAGCACTAATTTCTTCCATCAGACCTCAGAGGCTGCAGCAACCAATGGAAGTACCTGTTAAACAAATTATAGGGAAATACCTATTAAATAAATTATTTTAAAAATAGCACAATGTAGGCATTTTTTATAAAACCAAGTTCGATCAAACAGAATATAGGATTAAAGTAAAGATATAATAAAAATGAGTTGCCATAGAGAAAAGGGTTATATAAAAACATTAGATACACATGGCATACCAGCCAACTAAACAGGGTGGTTCTTTTGCCATCCATTTGGTGCATTGCAGAAAGTATAACAAAGTAACAATGTCTGAACCTGAAGGACAGAAAAAAAACCACCAGCAATATCTTCAACTTTGTCAAATGACACCTTGGGACATATCAGGACATCTTGGTCAACACAGCCAGCATATGACCGTGTGTGCAATATTTCAGGCTCTTGTCAAAGACATAATGCACTATAAAGTTTTTCACAATGAAACCTGCTTCATTTATTTCTTACATTGCAGCCAAGTAAAACTGTTTCCATGATGTGCATTAAGTCTGTACAATATTTCTGCCTGCTGTCTCTGAAATAACGTGCTCTTTTTATTGCTTGATAAAAACTGCTTTGTTTCTTCCTCTTACATTGCAGCCCAAGAAAGCTATTTACATACACTCAAACCACTGAGGTATATGTATGGCTACTGTTTCTAAAATATGTAATTTTTATTTCAACATAACAACTGCCAGATTTCTAGATTGTGGGGTTGTGGTTTTGAAGTGTTTTTGTGTCTTCTGTGTTGATATTTTAGTAAACTTTGTAGACTTTATATTGTGGTTCTACACAAAAAGCTATACTATTGTTTGTAATTGGCATAAATGTGAGGACTTTAGTTTTATGTATTTTTGTATTTTGAGTTTAAACCTTCCAGCAGTATTTAGATCTGTTGTGTCTGCTACTTACAGTGCTTAATTCTGGCCTATTACTGCTAGATAAAAAAGTTGCGGCAAAACCTACCTAAAAAAAATTTTCAAGTTATAATGAATCAGCAAAGTAAAAATGTAAAAATAAAAGAAAATAATACAATAAAAGAAAATTATGTGATGCCAGAATACACCATTTAAATCATACTGTACACATTACATACGGTACATAGTATTTAAAAAAAATTATTGTAGCTTCTTTAGCTGAACCATAACCTCATTTAGTTCTGTACACAAACATAAAAATAAAGTTTCAGTTTTCCTGCTTAAAATTTAAGTAATATGCTACAAATCACATACATATTATAACTGCAATTCCATGTAGGCCTCACTGGCTAAATAACATCCCCATTTAGATTGGAGAACCAATAAGTTTGAATTTAATATTTTTCTGATTAAAATATAAGTAGAAACTACACAGAGCATATGTAGTATTTCTACAATTTCTTTTAGGCCTAATTGCCTCACCCATAGACTTGCTTTGGGGCATCCATAGTCGGCTGCCCCTCCACTCTCCTGAAGTCCACTGCTAGGAGCCAAAACATGCTACCGAACTGGAGTACTGAGAATAGGTAAGTATAAGTATTTCCTTGTACAGGGTAGTTAGTATAGCTGTTATAAAGGGGTAGGAGCAGTTTTAAACTTACTTCTAGCTTGGACTTCCACATAAAGTAGTATTTCTACAATTTTTTGTAGTCCTGATAGGCTAAACCACATCCTTATTTAAAATAGAAATAATATGGGACACACAGGATAAGTAGTATTTCTACAATTTCTTGTAGATCTCATTACTTATACCACATCCCCAATTTAGCTTTGGAATCCAGAAAAAAAATGGTTATTTTTTTGCTGCTTAAATTATAAGTAATATGGTGTGCCTCATTTAATTAAACATATCCACATGTACAGTAGCTTCGAAGGACCAAAAGAATTAAATTTCATATTTTTCTAATAAAATAAAAGTAATTTTCTACACATCAAATACTTCAATTTCTTGTAGCCTCGTTTGCTAAACTGTACCCCCATTTAGCTCTGAACATCAAATAAAAAAACAAAGTTTATATATTTCTAATTAAAACTAAATTAATATGCTACAAACCACCTGCATAGTATTTTTGCAATTTTGTGCAGGCCTCACTGACTAAATCACATCACCATTTAGCTTTGGAGGACCAAAAAAATTAGAATTTTATATTTTTCTGAATACAATAGAAGTAAAAGCTACACACTGCCTATGCAGTATTTATACAATTTCTTGTAGGTATCATTGCCCAAACCACATCCCTATTTAGTTTTGGAGGGCCAAAACATTTAAAATTTGTATTTTTTAAAATAAAATAGCAGTAGTATGCTACACAAAGCAGAAGTATTTTTTCTACAATTTCTTGTATGCCTCATAGGCTAAATTATTGCCACATTTAGCTTTGGGTATAAAATAAATAAATAGATTCATTAAATTAATTAATTAATTAAATGTATACTATTCTGAATGAAATACTGTAGAAGTAATATGCTACACACATCATATATAGTATTTCTGCAATTTCATGTAGGTATTGACTAAATCACATCCTCAGTTAGCTTTGCAGCACCAAAAAAAGTTAAAACTTGTATTTTGCTAATTGAAATAGAAGTAATATGTTGCACAAAGCAAATATAGTATTGTAGGCCATCATGCCTAAACCATATGTGGGCAAGACTACCTTGGCCAGTCATATGGAGCCTTTTCTCTCTCTCTTCCTCTGGTGTATGTGCTTACCAATGCCTGGGACCAGGCGGTGCCACATTCAAGTGAGGTTCAACATTAAGCAGCACTAGAATTAGACATGAGCCGTATACCTGGTACATCTGTATCATACACTGAGGCTTTGCTGCACATGCCACACTGTCCCATGATATATACACCTGTGCTTGGAATGTGGCATTTAGGAGACACCATGGAGCAATGACCCATTCCACAAGTCCAGCTTTCTTATCACCTCACTTCCAGTGATAGAAAACAGGGCATTCAAAGTCTCCTCTGCATAAAAAGTCCTGCCTCTCCGCCCACTTTAAATTTTTTAGCTTAAGTTCCAGTTTAACATAGTTAACTCCTTCCATACCCAGGGCTAGATCCCTAGGGTCTCCGCCATGAGGATGTGGTCTTGGGCAGCAGGGGCACTGACCGTTCAGCAGGGAAACAGCACATCACTCCTCTTACTATGCAGAGAATCCATCACCCTTGCCTGTACCATACTCCCGCTGTCTGGCTGTCATATAATTTCCTTGTGTTGGTTACTCTTAGCAACTACATGTCCTTTTCTTCATCCCATGTGTGTGTTGCAGGCTGTGTTCTTTCCCATTATCACCATGCACCCTTTTGCAGTAACTTCAGACCAAGCATGAAACAGTTAATGGAACTTTACTGAACATTCTCAGAAGTGCAACAGTCTTTCCTTAACTAACTATACATAGGCTGCCCAATGCATACCTTCCAAGGTAAGAGTCCATAGTGTGGATGAGTCCGGGTTCAAGGGGGATGCCCCCAAAAGGTGCTCAGAATGTTGCTGCTGGTTACTTCTTTGTGCTGTGTCTCTCCTCTGTTTCCCACACAGGCCACTGAACAGAGCCCTCCCCCTTTTATTAGCAGCACAAGGAGGAGGCAGAGTGCAGAAAGCCCAGGAGAATGCAGAACCTGGCTTAACCCCTTCCTCCTTGGGCAGCCTAACTAACTGCTTAGTGCAACCACAGTATTGACATTAACACAGGAATTTTGCAGTTTAAACAGGGCTTAAAATGCACACAGACACCATGTAAGCACTTGCTTACACTTATCCTCATTTAGCTTTTGAGGTAAAAAAAATGAAATGTTATTTTTTTCTAATTAAAATAGAAGTAATATGGTGCACACAGCACAAACCACATCATCTAGATAGACCACTGAATAGTTTTGATGTGGGTTGAAAATTTTATCCATCATTTTCTGGAACTCTAGCCATCCCAGAGGGCATCTGGACATACTGCCAAAAAGCCCTCTGGAGTTGCAAAGGTTCTTTTTATTTATCTGTCAAGGGGACCTGCCAATATCTTCTAGTGAGATAAGGGTGGTTATATATCTGGTAGGACCCAACCCCTCAACTAGTTCATCAACCTGGACATGGTTTGGGAACCAAGACTATAGGACTATACCATTCACATTTAGAGTTTTTTTATAGTCCCAAGGTCTAACATCTTCCATACTTCTTTGGCTAGTGCCTGTCTGTGGGCCTCTGGAATATGATAAGGCTTAAACCGCACTCAAACCTTGAGGTCAGTGACAATGTCATGTTTAATTATACTTGTGCAGCCTGGCAGCTCTGAGAAGAAATCTTTATTCCACTGTAAAAACTCTCTCACCTCTTGCTGCTGTGACACAGGCAAGGACTTGAGTATCTGAACTTTGTTTATGCCTTTCTCTTTCTTCAGGGGATTACCACCAAGGACTAAGGGGGCTTCCCTATCTTTCCAGACTTGGATTAAATTCATGATATATCTGTTCCTTCTTTTGCTTGTCTGGATGGTACACCCTAGAGTTTACCTCACCAACCTTTTCCAGTATTTCATAGAGTCCATGTCACTTAGTAAAGTAAAGAACTTACTTTCCAGCGTGCGGACTAAAACAAGTACACGGTCCCCCAGGTGGAAAGTTCAAACATTTGCTGATCTATTGCACACTGTGCTTCCTATGCTTGCTGCATGTGTTGATGAACAAGGGCCTCTACCGAGGTATTTCTGTCCTGCGTGGCTGAGATATGCTCTATGACACTCCAGTAGGGAGTAGTTTAATTTGCCCTGGTTTCTTTCGCAATGTCTAGCAACCCATGATGATGTCTCCCATACAAAAGTTGAAAAGGTGAAAACCCCATGGCAAACTGAGGGACCTCTTTAATTGCAAATAACAAATAAGGCAGAAGGCAATCACAGTCTCTCCCATCTTTCTCCACCACCTTCTTTAGCATACTATTCAGGGTCTTGTTAAACCATTCTACAAAACCATCCATCTGAGGGTAGTAAACTGAAGTATGCAATGCTTAAGATTTAACAATTTGCACAACTCTTTCATTACCTTGGACATATAGGGAGTCCCTTGGTCGATTAGGACTTCATTTGTAAACATGTGGAACAACTCTCTGGTGATCATCTTGGAAAAATTGTTTCCTAAAGGATGAATAACACTAGTTTCACATAACTTATTGAGTTTTCTAGGTAGACAAAATAGCTCTAGATTTTTGTTTTGAGACAGTATATCTTTAATTGAATGTTTGTGTGGATGGAGGATGAGGAGGAAAGAGAAGTCAATCCTTTGATCTTTAACTTTTTGCGTAATCTGAACTTTAGCTTTCTATTTAGGTAGATGACTGGTTTAAAAAATCAGTTAGGATTAGTCTGAAATATGAAAATCAGCCTAGCTCTTCATCTGCTGGTTAAAAACCATATATATGAAATAATTATTTGCAATATTTGTTTTTACTCAAACCACAAATTCAAAACCAAATTCACAGTCTCAAAAAACCTTGCTGTTCAGTCAATACTTCAAAAAATAATATGAAACCATTCTTTATTTTCTCTGTATTATATTCTGCAAAATACAGAACCAGGAATAAACATGTTAAAAACCAGAGTAGTATTAAATGCCCCGTAAAGATGTTTTAATACATTCCCTTCAATACTCAGCTGGCACTCAAATGAGCAGAATAAATAGAAATTGTATATGCACACATTCTGTTGACAAGCAACAACATAGAACAATTCCCAGCTCACTTACCACCCAATATGCAACAAACTAAATTGTCCTGTCTAACAGTTCACATTAAAACCAGGGGTTTAGTTTGCACACATTTGCAAATATATGCGTAAACTGCAGGTCCACTTCACAGCACACTAATAAACTGCAGTACTAACTTTTTACATTTTGAGAGCCTCCAAAGTTGCAGCACATATGTATTAATGGATAGATTAGGGGCAGGTATGCCTGGAGGGAGCCCACCCCTAAATAAAGGTATAGGGGCGCAATGGACACCCAGCAATAACATAATGACAGTGCAGTACATCCCCCACCAATGAATGAATAGTGCAAGCAAATGGCAACCACCCCAACCTATAACTGGCCTTTGCAGCAAGGAGCACATGGAAGGGAGACGCATGTCAACAAGAATCATGTTATAATTGTCACATTAAGCATCTTTATTATTTTCAATTTTGGAAGATGAAATTCTAAAGCAACCCTAGACTGATTCACATGGCTGTGTAAACCTTGGGAAAGGCTGAGCAAAATTACAATCATTTGACAACTAAACATGGTCCCATATACAGTATATTTATTTCAACATTGTATTTGACTACTTGCCTCAAGTTCAGCTTTAAATACTGTATGTTCATCTAACAGTGCAATGCAAGCACCTCTTCATAGAACATTGAAGTGCCTATCTTCAACAATTGAATTTTATTTGCACATTTGCAAAGTCTTCCAGGCTTTCGGGGATTCATTTAACAAATCTTATATACTAACCTGAAAAAATAACCTGATAGGGGCTGTAAAACTCATGTAAAGTTAAAAGTTTTGTATTTGCCTAAATCAGTGTTTCTCAACTCCAGTCCTCATGGACCCCCAACAGGTCATGTTTTCAGGATTTCCCTCAGATGAAACAGCTGTGGTAATTACTAAGGCAGTGAAACTGATCAAATCACCTGTGCAAAATAATGGAAATCCTGAAAACATGACCTGTTGGGGGTCCATGAGGACTGGAGTTGAGAAACACTGGCCTAAATACACTTTAATATGCTTTTACAGGTGAAACTCGAAAAATTACAATATCGTACAAAAGTTCATTTATTTCAGTAATGCAACTTAAAAGGTGAAACTAATATATGAGATAGACTCATTACATGCAAAGCAAGATAGTTCAAGCCGTGATTTGTCATAATTGTGATGATTATGGCTTACAGCTCATGAAAACCCCAAATCCACAATCTCAGAAAATTTGAATATTACGTGCAATCAATAAAACAAGGATTGTACATAGAACAATATCGGACCTCTGAAAAGTATAAGCATGCATATGTACTTAGTACTTGGTTTGGGCCCCTTTTGCAGCAATTACTGCCTCAATACCGCGTGGCATTGAAGCTATCAGCCTGTGGCACTGCTGAGGTGTTATGGAAGACCTGGATGTTTCAATAGCGGCCTTCAGCTCTTCGGCATTGTTCGGTTTCATGTCTCTTATCTTTCTCTTGGCAATGCCCCATAGATACTCTGTGGGGTTCAGGTCAGGTGAGTTTGCTGGCCAATCAAGCACAGTAATCCCACGGTCATTGAACCAGGTTTTGGTGCTTTTGGCAGTGTGGGCAGGTGCCAAGTCCTGCTGGAAAATGAAGTCAGCATCCCCATAAAGCTTGACTGTGGAAGGAAGCATGAAGAGCTCCAAAATCTCCTGGTAGACGGCTGCATTGACCCTGGACTTAATGACGCACAGTGGACCAACACCAGCAGATGACATGGCTCCCCAAATCAACACAGACTGTGGAAACTTCACACTGGACTTCAAGCATCTTGCAGTGTGTGCCTCTCCATTCTTCCTCCATACTCTGGGTCCATGGTTTCCAAATGAGATGCAAAAGTTGCTCTCATCAGAAAAGAGGACTTTGGACCACTGAGCAACAGACCAGGTCAGTTTTTCTTTAGCCCAGGTAAGACGCTTCTGATGTTGTTTGTTGTTCAGGAGCAGCTTGACAAGAGGAATACGACATTTGAAGCCCATGTCCAGGATTCGTCTGTGTGGGGTGGCTCTTGATGCATGGACTCCAGCCTCAGTCCACTCCTTGTGAAAGTCACCAACACTTTTGAGTGGCCTTTTCCTGACAATCCTCTCCAGGCTGCGGTCATCCCTGCTGCTTGTGCACCTTTTTCTTCCACTTTTCCCTTCCACATAACTTTCTATTACTGTGCTTTGATACAGCACTTTGGGAACACCCAACTTCTTTTTCAATTACCCTTTGAGGCTTTCCCTCCTTATGGAGGGTGTCAATGATGGTTTTCTGCACAACTGTCAGGTCAGCAGTCTTTCCCATGATTGTGATTCCTACTGAACCAGACTGAGAGACCATTTAAAGGCTCAGGAACCCTTTGCAGGCATTATGGCTTAATTAGCTGATTAGAGTGGGACACTTTGAGCCTAGAATATTGCACCTTTTCACAATATTCTAATTTTCTGAGATTGTGGATTTGGGGTTTTCATGAGTTGTAAGCCATAATCATCACAATTATGACAAATCATGGCTTGAACTATCTTGCTTTGCATGTAATGAGTCTATCTCACATATTAGTTTCACCTTTTAAGTTGCATTACTGAAATAAATGAACCTTTGCATGTTATTCAAATTGTTATGAGTTTCACCTGTATATATATATTTCTCCCTTGTAAAACAATATTATTGTATGCAAGGTTAGGACTGGCTCCACCATGTTTTGAATGGAAGGAAGGCAGCCCATGTACTGCTTTTATCATATTGGCTGTAAACAGTCAGCTGTGAGCAGGACTGGAGGGAAGAGACTGCCTGTAAATGCATTTGCTGAGCAGAAAAGATTACGAAACTACACTGAAAGGTCTCATACACATGGACTTCAGCTTGCTAAACTACTTGAGTTATTTGAGTTGAAAAGAGACAATTAGATGTCAATTGAGCTCAACAATAAAAAAAATCCTTAGCTAGCAGCTGATTCAGAAGAAGGCTAAAAAAACTTTATACCATGCGTTATAAATGAACTACAAAATGTATGTCTTCCCAAAAAATACATAAATACATATTTTATTAACCATCTGTATTTTGTGGATTTAACATACGCATTCAAACCTTTTTTTAACAAATACAAATTTTATACATGGCAAATGTTTCCTAGATTATATAATGGGACAGCATAGCAAAAGCTGCCCACCCTGAAGTTAACATTGTCTGGTTACAATTTCAAATGGAGCTGAATAATGACACATTCAATCTGTGAAAATTTCAACTTGAGCTACTGGACACTCTTTACAACAATATATATTTTTAAACAGTGCACTGGAACCCCCTTTTTTTCTTTATACAAACAAAATATAGTAAACAATGATCCTTCCTTCAGCAGCTGGAGTCAATCTGTTTCCCTCACAAAAAAGAAATGGTAATGATAGAAGTGACCAGTGCTCTCAAAATAATAAGTTCAATATTGTTTCTGTATAACTGAATATCAGACGTCATCCATCAATCAACGTCTTCCTGTGAATCCAATCTTCCTATGGAGTGATCTCCAAAAAAAGAAATATAATATAGTGAAATATGCTCAATGCACCATGCTTAAAATCCTGTCCAATGTGCTCACATTTATAATAAATAACCATATGTGTATTTGTTCACTAGTGTCCTTCTTTATCTATCCTTACCCTTCATATACAGTACTTGATGTATACCCAATCAATTATTCTCAGATTCACTTAAGCTCTGTGTCTCCTTGTGTCTGGTACTTCAGTGGTTATCTCACATCAAGATCCACATGATTTCACCCAAAATACAATATACCAATATAGTGCAATACTGTTTTCTAAAGATCTCTCCCAGATAGAAAGCCACTCACATTATATTAACTGTGCATTCCTATTAATATCCATAGAAGGATCCACCAAGTGTATCACCTCACCAAAGACACTCCAAGCTAATTACCAAACTTCCAATAAACTGTGCTTTTAATAAACTATGCCACCTTCTTCCTGTGTTTTACTGGTGCGACTTGTGGCTAAAAGATTGTATTTAAAGAGTAGTGGTTAATGATTCATACTCTGAATGGCCTAGGGTTGTCAGTGGTGTACCCCAAGGTTCAGTGTTGGGGCCCTTACTTTTTAATATATTTATAAACAGTATAGGGTCTGGGATTGAAAATCTCATTTCAGTCTTTGCAGATTACACCAAGCTGTGCAGTGGAATAACGTCCTTACAGGATGTTTCCAATTTACAAGCTGACCTCAATGAACTGCTTAATTGGGAAACTATGTGGCAAATGAGGTTTAATGTTGATAAATGTAAGGTTATGCACTTGGGGACTAAGAATATGCATGCATCATACATACAAAGAGGGTACAACTGGGGGAATCAATGGTGGAGAAGGATCTAGGGGTTCTGGTAGATCACAATTAGAGATGAGCGAATTATTCAAAAATTCGATTCGGCTGATTCGCCGAATTTGCGGAATAAATTAGATTCGATGCGAATTTATTCGCTGCGAATTTAACTTATTAAAAGGGTTTCTAGGCTTCAGAGAGCCTTTATATTAGTGCAGAACACTGTACCTTTAATTTAAATGCCCTTGGAGTCTGCTGGGGAAGAGAAATAATACTGTCAGTCAGTATGACATGCAGATGAGTGCCGTCGATCTTAGAATCACCGCACACTTCACTCATTTGGGCAGTCACGGGGCACGACGAAGAAGATGAAGAAGAAGAAGATGAAGAAGAAGAAGAAGATGAAGAAGAAGAAGAAGATGAAGAAGAGAAGAAGATGAAGAAGAGAAGAAGATGAAGAAGATGAAGAAGAAGAAGAAGATGAAGAAGAAGAAGATGAAGAAGATGATGAAGAAGAAGATGATGAAGAAGAAGATGATGAAGAAGAAGATGATGAAGAAGAAGAAGATGAAGAAGAAGAAGAAGATGAAGAAGAAGAAGATGAAGCAGAAGAAGAAGAAGAAAAAGAAGATGAGGATGAAGAAGAAGAAGATGAAGAAGAAGATGATGAAGAAGATGATGAAGAAGAAGATGATGAAGAAGAAGATGATGAAGAAGAAGAAGATGAAGAAGAAGAAGATGAAGAAGAAGATGATGAAGAAGAAGATGATGAAGAAGAAGAAGATGAGGAAGAAGAAGAAGATGAGGATGAAGAAGAAGAAGAAGAAGAGAATGAGGATGAAGAAGAGGATGAGGATGAAGAAGAAGAAGAGGAAGAGGATGAGGATGAAGAAGAAGAAGAAGAAGAAGAAGAAGAGGATGAGGATGAAGAAGAAGAAAAAGAAGAAGAGGATGAGGATGAAGAAGAAGAAGAAGAAGAAGTAGGATGAAAATAAGAAGAATTCCAGTACAGCAAAAAGTGTATCTGCAGAGAGCTCCGCTATTTCTGACAGTTCTCTGACAGTTCCTTCACATTTACAGCTGTTGAAACATTGTATCTATTTGTTTCCGAATAAAAACATCTGTATCCTAAATGGAAACAAATAGATACAATGTTTCAACCGCTGTAAATGTGAAGGAACTGTCAGAGAACTGTCAGAAATAGCGGAGCTCTCTGCAGGGACACTTTTTGCTGTACTGGAATTCTTCTTATTTTCATCCTACTTCTTCTTCTTCTTCTTCTTCCTCCTCATCCTCTTCTTCTTTTTCTTCTTCTTCATCCTCATCCTCTTCTTCTTCTTCATCCTCATCCTCTTCCTCTTCTTCTTCTGTAGAAGGGATGAAAATCGGCCGATCGGGAAAAATTCGATTCGTGCATCCGAAGTTTGCTAATTTTCGGATTCGGTGCGAATCGAATTTTTCCTAATATTCGAAACGAATTCCACTTCGCCAAGTTCGATTCGCTCATCTCTAATCACAATCTTAATAATGGCATGTAATGCCAAGCTGTGGTTTCTAAAGCGAGCAAAATCCTCTCTTGTATTAAAAGAGGTATAGACTTCAGAGAGAGAGATATCATATTACCCCTGTACAAATCATTAGTAACACCTCATCTGGAATATGCAGTTGAGTTTTGGGCACCAATTCACAAAAAGAACATTGGGGAACTGGAGAAAGTACAGAGAAGGGCAACCAAACTGATAAGAGGCATGTAGGGCTCAGCAATGAGGAAAGATTAGAGGAACTGAATTTATTCTCTCCTGAGAAGAGGAGATTAAGGGGGGATATGATCAACATGTATAAATACATCAGTGGTTCATATAGTGAACTCGGTGTACAGCTATTCACCCTGAGGTCATCACAGAGGACAAGGGGGCACTCTTTATGTGTGGAGGAAAAGAAATTCAATCTCCAAACACAGAAAGATTTCTTCACAGTAAGAGCTGTGAAAATGTGGAATAAACTCCCTCAAGAGTTGGTTCTGGCCAGCTCACTGAATTGCTTTAAAAAAAGCCTGGATTCTTTCTTGGATACACAGAATATAACTAGATACTAACATTTATAGGTAAGGCTGATCCAGGGAAATTGGATCATGATTTGCTGGGTTTTTTTGCCTTCCACTGGATCAAGTGTGGCTGTAGAATTATAACTTTTTTTTGTATTGGTTGAACTGGATGGACTTTTGTGTTTTTTCAGTCAGACTAACTATGTAACTATAAATATTCCCCAAAAAACAAAGAATTTCCATACCACCAAAATAGTGCATATCCCTTTAAATGATACAAATCCACTGTATGCATGTGTTTAATAGTGTCACTCCATGCATCTTACCAGATTGGTGCCTTTCAAATCACTTTCCACCAAACTCCTCCACTTTCAACAAACTCCTTCTTAACTCCAGCTTCTCTCCGGGGTTCCCATGCAAAATCTATGCACTTACAAACATTCAGTGTAAAAACGCCTATAATCACTTCCAAAATGGCTGCTCTGGCACTTCCAGCGTACACGATTGCATCAATTCTGGCATCTGATATCACTTCCGACCGGTTTAGACATCAAGACTTCTTCCAAGAATGTGCATGTCAGACTACAGTCCTTCTATTTATACCTCACTTCTGCCCCCGGAAGTGAGGTATAAATGTGGCGGAAGTGAGGTATAAATAGAAGGACTGAAGTCTGACATGCACAAATTTCGAGTGGAAACTGCATTTATTTTTCAACATACTCTCCTGCTACTTTTATGCACTTATCCCATCATTTAACTAAAGTCTGGAATGCTTCTGTATAGATTTATTTGCCATCATTGTATTCACCATTCCCACAAAAGATTTGTCTCTTGTGCAACTTCATGATAGGTTATTTGTCAATTATCCAGGATCAGGCGTTCCACGCGCTGAATGCTCACAGGAATGACTGCTGTGGGCTGGGAACCACCACAGCTGTGATCGTGACTGATGGATGTATGGCCATCTTTGAAATGTTTACACCATTCAAATGCCTTACTGCGGCTGAATATCTCGTCACCGTACTGTGCTTGAAGTCTTCTGTAGATATCCACAAGTTTTATGCTTTTATTCATAAGAAACTTCATCACCACATGCTATTCCATGCACACACTAACACTGTTGCCTGCCATGTTGATTAACAGTCTCTGGGCTGGCTAACGACATGTGAGCCACCTATCAGTAACAGGACACACATGCCACTTACTACTGTGTGTAGTACTGTCAACCTAGCATCCCGTTTTATAATTGTAAAATGCAAAGTCCTGGTTTGACTTGAACTCCCTATGTATATATATAAAAATAATTTAATCAAGGATTGCTGCACTTAACATTTTATGAAAGTCCATAAAAATGTACAAAAGTTACAAAAATTGCTTATTATGTTCCAAGTTGCATGTTGGAGCATAATATGCCATTTTTGCAACTTTTGTACATTTTATGGACATTCAATAAATTTTAAGTGCAGCAATCCTTGATTGGATTCCTTCCATATATGGCCAGTGGGATGGTCTGATTTGCTTTGCACTCAATATATACCCTTTGTGCTGTTCCCCGCACCTGTTTGGTATATATACTGTATATGAATATATATACATACATATATCCACTACACATTCCCTTTTCTATGAAATCATGTATCACTATTGTAGCAAACCTGTATCTACTGACATACATAACAATTTGTTCCTTAAGAGCTCACTGTGACATTTTCTAGGATCCTTAAATATCTATGTATAAATGTATTCACACCAGATCCCCATATTTTACACCCAATTTTTGCATTTTTAAATTAGATTCTATTAGAAAAATGTATACATCTTTGGTGAAAGTTCTAAGAATCTTATGTGAAAGGATGTACTGTATAAATAGAGTATGATTTTGCCCATTTAGACTTGCTGCAAGTCATTTATTACAGAAACAAGCTTGATAGTAGTTATGAGTATGTTGCTTTAAGCGGATATACTGTAAATTATTCAAAAATAATGGCATCAAAATAGCCTTGAGGGTAAGAAAAATGCTTGAACAAAAGGTTCAGAGTATGCTCCATTTGTGGATTATGAAAGTTTTGGCAGGTGAATAGATACAATAGGCAACATAGAACGTCAGAGGTATAATATCTAGTATCATCAAAAACTCACTACGGTTCTAGTTATACAAGTACTCAGTTTTCTGCAGACAATTGTGTGCTCTTGGGGGGAGCATTGGTTTTAAGACTGGAAATAGGCTGGTTAATTTCTGTATTAAGGACAACCAGAAAAATTCTATGAATTCTTGTTTTTTTGGAAATTGATATCAGTAGCATTTGAAAGAGGAATGATAATTACTGATCTGTGCAGCCATTGGGTAAGGAAAATTTAGGAATGAATAAATGAATAAAATACCCCCTTTGGTCTATTGGATGTTAACTCAAACAGAGATTTTATGTTACAGTAAACATTACACCTCTGATATTGACACTGAGATACTGAAATGAAGTTTGTGTTTGATAAAATGACTCCATTAGTTGGCAAGTGACCTTCAGGACTCTCTAAGGTAATACATTTGTGGAACTAATGTATTCTCTGGTACTTGAATATGCCTCTCATGTTGACATTAGTGATTATATACAGAGTACATGCCCTCACTCCAAAGGTGAATCCCCATTCCTTGACTTTAGCATCTTGGTTGTGTTTTTACTCCTTAACAGGTACAGTATATAGGCAGAAATGTGTGATTCATAACTCCAGAGAACATGTCTCCACTGCTCTAGAGTCCAGTGGCGGCATGCTTTACACTACTACAATCTGACGCTTTGCATTGCACTTGGTGGTATAAGGTTTGGATGCAGCTGCTCGGCTATGGAAACCGATTCCATGATGCTCTATGTACACTGTTGTTGTGCTAATCTGAAGGCCACATAAAGTCTGGAGGCCTTTAACTATTGACTCTACAAGCTAAAGAAGTTGCTATTGGCAACTTCTGCGTACTGTGTGCTTAGCATGCATTGACCCCGCTCTGTCATTTTACATGGCCTACTGAATTGTGGTTGAGTTGCTGTTGTTCCCAGTTGCTTCCACTTTGTTATAATACCAGTAACAATTGACCGTGGAATATTTAGTAGCAAGGAATTTTCACAGATGGACTTATTGCACAGGTGGTAACCTATCATGGTACCACGCTTGGTAGCAACCTATTCTTTTACAAACGTTTGTAGAAGCAGTATGCATGCCTAGGTGCTTGATTTTATACACCTGTGGCCATGAAGGTGAATCCAATAATTTGGAGGGTTGTCATAATACTTTTGGCATTATAGTGTATCTCCATGCTGTGCTAGCAACTTGACCCAAGATGCATGGATCCAGAGTGGGTGGATAGCAGGAGCACAAAAAATTATGGCCTAATTGGAGTTCTTTGGTAGGCAGATTAGCTGCCTGCATCCTTTTATTGTGCATGAGAATGTGTTTAACTTAAAATTTAACATGATACCCTACCAACCCTGGCACCAAAGGCCATAGCCCACGCTGGTAATGCAGAAAACCAATCCTGATCTTACTACTCTTGCTTATTTTGATTTTGATACAAATGTAAGTCCCTATGTACACTTCTGCTTTTATGTGTAGTGATGCCATTCATTTTGAACTGCACCTCCAAGTATTAAGACAACGCACTTGCGCTCAACCACCTCAACACATGGTAACACACATTAGACTCATGTGTGGTTTTAAGCACATTAGGGTGCATTAGCAGTCCATTAATTTTGAATGGCTTTAATCCAATGCATTTTAAAATGTTAATGCATGTGTATTAATGCACCAAGCAGATGTAAATGGGCACTCAAAAATACGGATAACAATAGGTTGACAGGTTTTTGAAATCTGGTAAAGAGATCTTGTAAACTGGGTGCACAAGGGAGCTAAAATGTTAGTAGGTAAGTCACCCTCTAAAATCTAACCAAACTATAGTTTTTAGTGGACTTACCCTTTCATGAATGAAATGCATAACCTAAGAACATTGAGATCATTAAATCACTAAATAGATGGCTTGATTTACAGAAAATGGTGCTTGTTGTAAACTAATCCAAGCACTTGGCAGAAAAGTTCACAAACACAACACTGTTTGCTTGTATACCGTATTACAAGCAGCAGTTATTTCCACCACAGAATTCATTTGGTAGAGTAAAAGCTTGTTTTCTTTAATCCAGCAACTTACACAGATACACACAGGTTCACTTTTGGCTGAGCTTTACCCTGAGGCCAGATGCGTGCCTTGTGTTAATAGGACACCTTGCAGCAGAGCCATCCACTTACTTAAAGGACTTCATATGCAAGCAGGCAATAAGTTGCACCTGATGTGTGGCCCTCCTTACATGAAGGGACTTTTCATTTGCAAAGTGAATATCAGTTTACTTCCCTTAGGAGGAACTGCTCTGCTGGCATAATGCGTTATTATTGTTTGCTCTTTTAATTGAAATGTAAATTCTGAGAACGTCCTGACCCAGTTGAGGCTCTGAAGAAGGGCAAAATTCTCATTTTCGTACTAGGAAAAGGTCTGCAGCCTTGTTATTAATTACCGAGGACTGGATGTTCATTAATGTGACTGTCCCAAAGTTTATACAAAAGAGAAACTATGAAAGCTTTTCTAGATGCAAAGGAGATAGTTACATATAAATTAAATCTTTCCTTTTAAATTAAACTCCACTATCCACTATTTAAATCTAAAATGGACACTTAACAGCGTAAGTTAACATAAAAACTCTAACCGTTTCTGTGCACAATAGCCTTTGTAGTATCATCATACCTCTAATGTTAGGGTTATGTCTAATGAATTTTTAAGTCCAATTTCTATGACAAAGCTGAGTATATTTGAACCAGGAAAAAAAAGGATAGTGTCCATCATGCATTGGGAGTTTTCCTTGTTTTGAACATAGAAAAGTAACAGAAACAAAAGATATCACAACAGCTCTGATTAATTGTAAACTGTGCAGTGTTTCCTTTGTGTTTGCATTTTTGCTAATGATTTGTATTTGTGCAGCATTTTAACAGCATCTAAAAGGTGGTATTTGAACTTTTAATTGGATCATCTGGACTTGTATTAAAGTGCGGCTCTAAGCTGAAAACAAACTATCCCATAATTCCTCCACCTGCCCCCTTGCCTTCCCTCTGTATTTTTTTTCTAATTATTTAGTATGCATTCTTTTTTTCCAGGTGTATTTCTCCATTCACTTGACATCATAGGTCCTCTTCCTCATCTTCTTCCCTCCAGCAGTAAGCAGTCCTAACTCCTGCCTAGAACACTGCTCAACCAAAGAAGTATGAACAACTTTTCACAGGCCCTACAGCAAAATTCTGGGTGCCAGTAATGTAACTTGTTGCACTTTGTCGAATCAGTCAGAAAATAAAAAGGGTCACCTGCACTCCCAGCTACACCTACTTTTCTTGTTTATCTAAACGTTACATTTATATTCAAATAGTTTTTATTGAAATTTTTCAAATAACATGACAAACATAACATTGTATAGAAAAAGTCGAGTACAAGGTTCACATTAGGGGATTAACAGTATTTGCAATGCAAAAAGATGTAACCGACCTCCTACTACTGGCTGGGAGCCCGATTTTCCATAATCATGTTTACATGAGAGGTATGCTCATTGGTTTGTGAACCGTACTAAGAGAAAAAACCGTGAAACTTAAGGGACTAGGTAGTAATAAAGAGAGGGAAAAGGGAAAAAGGAGAGGGGGATAAGGGGGCACCGATGAGCTACAAATATAGGATCCTATAAGAGTTATGATTAGTAATCAGGTAACTGAGCAATTGGGGTGTTGCAACCATCGAGACCAGTGTAGTATAAATTTATGGTAGGAAGAGTTTCTAAGGGCCGTTCTGCGTTCCATCTCACATTGTAAGTTGAGATCAGCAATAGAGATGAGCGAATCGAACTAGGCGAAGTGGAATTCGTTTCGAATATTAGGAAAATTTCGATTCGAATCCGAAAATTAGCAGACTTCGGATGCGCGAATCGAAATTTTTCCTAAAATGGCGGCGACATGTGTGGCGACGGAGCGGGGATGTCTGGGAAGGCGCGCAGACAAGGCGCGCTGACCCATAATGCATTCATTCATGACATGTGATCGCATTAGCCAATCAGCAGCCAGCCAGCCAGCACTGTGTAATGGTCGAGCTATAAATGGCGGCCATTTTAGAATTCTCCATTTGCCTCCAGTCATTCAACAGAGGCAGAACTGGCTGTATTCAAGGAGAGAGTTAGGGACACAGAAACGTTACTTAGGGACACAGAAACGTTAGTTAGGGACACAGAAACGTTACTTAGGGACACAGAAACGTTACTTAGGGACACAGAAACGTTACTTAGGGCCACAGAATCGTTACTTAGGGCCACAGAAACGTTACTTAGGGCCACAGAAACGTTACTTAGGGCCACAGAATCGTTACTTAGGGCCACAGTAACGTTACTTAGGGCCACAGAATTGTTACTTAGGGACAGACACAGAATTGTTACTGAGGGACAAAGAATTGTTACTGAGGGCCACAGAACCGTTACTTAGGGCCACAGAAACGTTACTTAGGGACACAGAATTGTTACTCAGGGACAGACACAGAATTGTTACTGAAGGATACAGAATTGTTACTGAGGGACACAGAACCGTTACTTAGGGCCACAGAAACGTTACTTAGGGCCACAGAAACGTTACTTAGGGCTACAGAAACGTTACTTAGGGCCACAGAATCGTTACTTAGGGCCACAGAAACGTTACTTAGGGCCACAGAATTGTTACTTAGGGACAGACACAGAATTGTTACTGAGGGACACAGATTTGTTACTGAGGGCCACAGAACCGTTACTTAGGGCCACAGAAACGTTACTTAGGGACACAGAATTGTTACTCAGGGACAGACACAGAATTGTTACTGAGGGACACAGAATTGTTACTGAGGGCCACAGAACTGTTACTTAGGACCACAGAAACGTTACTTAGGGCCACAGAAACGTTACTTAGGGCTACAGAAACGTTACTGAGGGCCACAGAATCGTTACTTAGGGCCACAGAATCATTACTTAGGGCCACAGAAACGTTACTTAGGGCCACAGAATTGTTACTTAGGGACAGACACAGAATTGTTACTGAGGGACACAGATTTGTTACTGAGGGCCACAGAACCGTTACTTAGGGCCACAGAAACGTTACTTAGGGACACAGAATTGTTACTCAGGGACAGACACAGAATTGTTACTGAGGGACACAGAATTGTTACTGAGGGCCACAGAACTGTTACTTAGGGCCACAGAAACGTTACTTAGGGCCACAGAAACGTTACTTAGGGCTACAGAAACGTTACTTAGGGCCACAGAATCGTTACTTAGGGCCACAGAAACGTTACTTAGGGCCACAGAAACGTTACTTAGGGCCACAGAATTGTTACTTAGGGACAGACACAGAATTGTTACTGAGGGACACAGATTTGTTACTGAGGGCCACAGAACCGTTACTTAGGGCCACAGAAACATTACTTAGGGACACAGAATTGTTACTCAGGGACAGACACAGAATTGTTACTTAGGGACACAGAATTGTTACTCAGGGACAGACACAGAATTGTTACTGAGGGATACAGAATTATTACTGAGGGACACAGAACCGTTACTTAGGGCCACAGAAACGTTACTTAGGGCCACAGAAACGTTACTTAGGGCCACAGAAACGTTACTTAGGGCCACAGAAACGTTACTTAGTGCCACAGAATTGTTACTTAGGGACAGACACAGAATTGTTACTGAGGGACACAGATTTGTTACTGAGGGCCACAGAACCGTTACTTAGGGCCACAGAAACATTACTTAGGGACACAGAATTGTTACTCAGGGACAGACACAGAATTGTTACTCAGGGACAGACACAGAATTGTTACTGAGGGACACAGAATTGTTACTGAGGGAAACAGAATTGTTACTGAGGGACACAGAATTGTTACTGAGGGACACAGTATTGTTACTCAGGGACAGACACAGAATTGTTACTGAGGGACACAGAATTGTTACTGAGGGACACAGAATTGTTACTGAGGGACCCAGAATTGTTACTCAGCGACAGACACAGAATTGTTACTCAGGGACAGACACAGAATTGTTACTGAGGGACACAGAATTGTTACTGAGGGACACAGAATTGTTACTCAGGGACACAGAATTGTTACTGAGGGACACAGAATTGTTACTCAGGGACACAGAATTGTTACTGAGGGACACAGAATTGTTACTGAGGGACACAGAATTGTTACTCAGGGACAGACACAGAATTGTTACTCAGGGACAGACACAGAATTGTTACTGAGGGACACAGAATTGTTACTGAGGGACACAGAATTGTTACTGAGGGACACAGATTTGTTACTGAGGGCCACAGAACCGTTACTTAGGGCCACAGAACCGTTACTTAGGGCCACAGAATTGTTACTCAGGGACAGACACAGAATTGTTACTCAGGGACACAGAATTGTTACTGAGGGACACAGAATTGTTACTGAGGGACACAGAATTGTTACTCAGGGACACAGAATTGTTACTGAGGGACACAGAATTGTTACTGAGGGACACAGAATTGTTACTAGGGACAGACACAGAATTGTTAATCAGGGACAGACACAGAATTGTTACTGAGGGACACAGAATTGTTACTGAGGGACACAGAATTGTTACTGAGGGACACAGAATTGTTACTCAGCGACAGACACAGAATTGTTACTCAGGGACAGACACAGAATTGTTACTGAGGGACACAGAATTGTTACTGAGGGACACAGAATTGTTACTCAGGGACACAGAATTCTTACTCAGGGACACAGAATTGTTACTGAGGGAAACAGAATTGTTACTGAGGGACACAGAATTGTTACTGAGGGACACAGAATTGTTACTCAGGGACAGACACAGAATTGTTACTGAGGGACACAGAATTGTTACTGAGGGACACAGAATTGTTACTCAGGGACACAGAATTCTTACTCAGGGACACAGAATTGTTACTGAGGGACACAGAATTGTTACTCAGGGACACAGAATTGTTACTCAGGGACAGACACAGAATTGTTACTCAGGGACACAGAATCGTTGAATTAAAGAGTATGTCAGACAACATGCAGAGGAGTGGCAGAGGAGGCAATGTTTTAGGACGTGGCAGCAGAGGAAGGGGTCGAGGCAGCACTAGTCGCAGCCAGAGGCCAGTGCTCCCGGTGTCATCCAGCGGTCGTGTCTCCACCGACAACCCTGCCGTCATCGATTGGTTGGCTCGGTCATCTTCCTCTTCCCAGGTCACCTCTGACACCTACAGCCAACGGTCGGTGGGTACGTCAGACACAACCGTTAGTTGGCATGGCCCGGGAGCAAGCCCACTGAAATCACGTGTCCTCTACCTGCCCCTGTCCTTTGGTGTTCCCTCACCAAGCGAAGTATCGCATGCTGTGGGCTCAGCCCCACTGTACAGTGAGGAAGAGCTAACAGAGGGCGGTCAGGAACGGGGGGAGACATCCGCCTCTTCAGCAGCCAGGCGAAGAAGTAGTGGCAAGGAGAGGGGCTCGGTAGCCGGTCTAGAGACAGGTCTGTCTCCTGACCCACACGCAGCCGAGGGGGCTAGTAGTGAGGCGGAGACCCTAATTGATGATGATGAGGCTGATCGCACTTGGCAGCCTCGTCGTCATCAGGCTATTGCTTCCGCATCATCAGGAGAAGAGGGTGCCAGCTTGGCAGCGAGCAAAACAGTCGGTGGGTTGCCCAGGAGGCAGCAGGGTCGCAGCAGTGTCAGTGGAGGCAAACGGCCACGGAGTACAGCACCAGCTCCACTGCAGCCTACCACCACGGCCAGTAGTGGTGCCGGTGTGCACGGAGGAAGCAGCAGTCAGCCAGTGAGGAGTATCGGGGGCAAAGTTTCCTACTCGGCGGTGTGGCAATTTTTTGTCAAGCCGCCCGAGGAAGTAAACGTAGCCGTATGTCGACTATGTGGCCAGAAAGTCAAGCGTGGCCAGGGGGCCCATGTTGGGACTACAGCGTTGCGGCAGCATATGCAGCGTCGCCATTTGGTGGCCTGGGAAAACCATGATAAAGATACGGCGGTTCTTCCTGCCCCAGCCCCCGCTCCATCACCCGCTCCGTTACTTGCTCTGTCACCCGACGTCAATCGCCCTCTATCAGCCAGTCAAGGCTCCAGCACCTCTGCTGAGGGGAGTTGTCGCTCGTTGGCATCTTCCGCTCATTCAGATGCTCCTTCTCCTGCTACTCCTCTTCACGGATTCCGTCAGCAGTCTTTCTTGGAATCCGTTTCCAAGAGACAACAGTTTGCGAGCACGCACCCGACGGTGCAAAAGCTGAACGTCCTCCTGTCCAAGTTGCTGGTGCTGCAGTCCCTCCCTTTCCAAGTGGTGGACTCAGCACCTTTCCGAGAAATGATGGCTTGTGCCGCGCCGCGGTGGAGAGTGCCAAGCCGTCATTTCTTCGCCAAAAAGGCAGTGCCAGCCCTGCATTCACATGTAGAAGAGATGGTGGGCCAGTCTTTGAGCATGTCGGTCTCTGCCAAAGTGCACGGCAGCGCCGACGTGTGGAGCTGTAACTACGGTCAGGGACAGTACATGTCATTTACGGCCCACTGGGTGAACGTGGTGCCGTCACAGCCGCACCAGCAACTTGGACAGGTCACGCCGCTTTTGCCTCCACGTTTGCACGTCCTTGGTCCGGCAAAGATGTCCGCCTCTACCACCTCTTCTTCCGCCGTGTCCTCAGCCGCCACCCCCGTGCCAAGTCCCATTACCCGACCGGCATATCACATATGCAGGGCGCAACGGTGTCACGCTGTGCTGCACCTGGTATGCCTTGGCGAACGTAGTCACACAGGGGAGGAACTTCTCAGTGTAATGAACAGAGAAATCGACAGATGGCTGTCTCCGCGCAAACTCAAAATCGGAACCATGTTGACCGACAACGGAAAGAACATGGTGTCTGCTCTGCGTCAAGGAAGGTTGTGCCATGCGCCATGCATGGCTCACGTGTTCAATCTGGTTGTCAAGCGGTTCCTAAAATCCACCATCCCACTGCAAGACATCCTTAAAATGTCACGTAAACTTTGCATGCATTTCAGCCATTTCTACACCGCAAAGCACACCCTCCTTGAGCTGCAGCGGCAGAACGGAATTCCACAGCATCGCCTGATCTGCGACGTTGCAACAAGGTGGAATTCAACCCTACACATGTTAGACCGCCTTCACGAACAGCGAAAGGCCATCACCGATTTCCTGATGTTACAAGCGGATAAAGGTACTCCCCTGTGTAACTTCGATGTCAGCCATTGGCAGCTCATGCGTGACACCTGCCGCTTGCTCAGGCCCTTTGAGGAGGCCACGCTATTCGTGAGTCGGCAGGACTATGGGATGAACGATGTCATTCCTCTGTTGCACGTCCTGGAACAAATGCTGTTAACAATGGCTGGTCAGGGTGCGGTAGACGTGGCGCACAGATCTCAACGCCACATGACCCCTGTGGGGGCAGGACAGGAAGAAGAGGAGGAGGTAGAGGAGGACATTTGTGCTCAGGAATTATTGAGTGAAATGGGTGGTTTTTCCACTCAGCGGACAGGAGTGGAGGAGCAGGAGCATCTGGTAGAGGAAGAGGAGGAGGAGACAGAGGACCCAGACGCACCGTGGCAGTATGCTGTGGAGATGGAGGCAGGGAGTCCCTCGCATTCCTTGGCACAAATGGCCCATAGCATGCTCGCTTGCTTGCGTAGCGACAGCTGAATAATAACCATCAGACAGAGGGATGACTTTTGGCTGTCCACCTTGTTGGACCCTCGCTACCGTTCAAAAATGGTGGCCTTTTTCACACCTGCTGAGAGGGAGGCCAAAATAACGTACTATAAAAACCACCTATGTAGCCAGTTGGTCTCTGCCTTTGTGCGCCAACGTCCATCCTCAGACACTGTGGGCCCTGTGTGCTCGCGTTCTGCTGCCATGGCAGCAGGGGAGGGGTGGGGTGGTAGGAGCAGTGGCAGCTCCACCAGCAGCGGCTGCCTCAGTCTGCAGTCGATGATGAGTAGCTTTCTTCACCAGCGCAGTGAGGAAACTACTAACCAGCCGCAGCAGCAGCAGCATCAGGTGGACCTGGAGCAGGACCTCAAACAACAGGCTTAGGCCTACTTGGACAGCACCCTGCCAACCGAGGTAGACAATCCCCTTGACTACTGGGCAACGAAACTTGACCTTTGGCCCCAACTAGCTGAATTTGCCCTTGAAAGGCTGTCATGCCCGGCCAGTAGCGTGGCATCGGAGCGCGTGTTTAGTGCGGCAGGAGGTATTGTAACTCCGCAGAGGACACGACTGTCCACCCAAAGTGTGGAGAGACTCACGTTTGTGAAAATGAATCAGGCGTGGATTAGTCTGGATTTCAAACCACCAGTTCCTGACACAACTGACTAAATCCGCCATGAATCATGCCCCAAACATGTGCCACTTTCAGGTCTCCTCACACTGCTGGTGTGTTCCATTTTTTGTCATAGGGTGCTGGCAGATTACGGGCCTCCCATTGCTGCTGCCAGGCCCGTAATCTGCCATGGGCCCCTGTACCGCCTCCTCATGCTGCTGCCAGGTCCAGAGTCTCTCATGGGTCCCTGTACGGCCTCCCATTGCTGCTGTCTCCATCGCCACACTCTGCCATGTGCCACTTTCAGGTCTCCTCACACACTGCTGGTGTATTCCATTTTTTGTCATAGGGTGCTGGCAGATTACGGGCCTCCCATAGCTGCTGCCAGGCCCCTAATCTGCCATGGGCCCCTGTACCGCCTCCTCATGCTGCTGCCAGGTCCACAGTGTCTCATGCCATGTGCCACTTTCAGGTCTCCTCACACTGCTGGTGTGTTCCATTTTTTGTCATAGGGTGCTGGCAGATTACGGGCCTCCCATTGCTGCTGCCAGGCCCCTAATCTGCCATGGGCCCCTGTACCGCCTCCTCATGCTGCTTCCAGGTCCACAGTCTCTCATGGGTCCCTGTACGGCCTCCCATTGCTGCTGTCTCCATCGCGACACTCTGCCATGTGCCACTTTCAGGTCTCCTCACACACTGCTGGTGTGTTCCATTTTTTGTCATAGGGTGCTGGCAGATTACGGGCCTCCCATAGCTGCTGCCAGGCCCCTAATCTGCCATGGGCCCCTGTACCGCCTCCTCATGCTGCTGCCAGGTCCAGAGTCTCTCATGGGTCCCTGTACGGCCTCCCATTGCTGCTGTCTCCATCGCCACACTCTGCCATGTGCCACTTTCAGGTCTCCTCACACACTGCTGGTGTGTTCCATTTTTTGTCATAGGGTGCTGGCAGATTACGGGCCTCCCATAGCTGCTGCCAGGCCCCTAATCTGCCATGGGCCCCTGTACCGCCTCCTCATGCTGCTGCCAGGTCCACAGTGTCTCATGCCATGTGCCACTTTCAGGTCTCCTCACACACTGCTGGTGTGTTCCATTTTTTGTCATAGGGTGCTGGCAGATTACGGGCCTCCCATTGCTGCTGCCAGGCCCGTAATCTGCCATGGGCCCCTGTACCGCCTCTTCATGCTGCTGCCAGGTCCAGAGTGTGTCATGGGTCCCTGTACGGCCTCCCATTGCTGCTGCCAGGAGGCAGCAGGGTCGCAGCAGTGTCAGTGGAGGCAAACGGCCACGGAGTAGAGCACCAGATCCACTGCAGCCTACCACCACGGCCAGTAGTGGTGCCGGTGTGCACGGAGGAAGTAGCAGTCAGCCAGTGAGGAGTAGCGGGGGCAAAGTTTCCTACTCGGCGGTGTGGCAATTTTACGTCAAGCCGCCCGAGGAAGTAAACGTAGCCGTATGTCGACTATGTGGCCAGAAAGTCAAGCATGGCCAGGGGGCCCATGTTGGGACTACAGCGTTGCGTCAGCATATGCAGCGTCTCCATTCGGTGGCCTGGGAAAACCGTGATAAAGATACGGCTGTTCTGCCTGCCCCAGCCCAGGGTTCCATTTTGTCATAGGGTGCTGGCAGATTACGGGCCTCCCATTGCTGCTGCCAGGCCCCTAATCTGCCATGGGCCCCTGTACCGCCTCCTCATGCTGCTGCCAGGTCCACAGTGTCTCATGGGTCCCTGAACCGCCTCCCATTGCTGCTGTCTCCATCGCCACACTCTGCCATGTGCCACTTTCAGGTCTCCTCACAGTGCTGGTGTGTTACATTTTTTGTCATAGGGTGCTGGCAGATTACGGGCCTCCCATTGCTGCTGCCAGGCCCGTAATCTGCCATGGGCCCCAGTACCGCCTCCTCATGCTGCTGCCAGGTCCACAGTCTCTCATGGGTCCCTGTACGGCCTCCCATTGCTGCTGTCTCCATCGCCACACTCTGCCATGTGCCACTTTCAGGTCTCCTCACACTGCTGGTGTGTTCCATTTTTTGTCATAGGGTGCTGGCAGATTACGGGCCTCCCATAGCTGCTGCCAGGCCCCTAATCTGCCATGGGCCCCTGTACCGCCTCCTCATGCTGCTGCCAGGTCCAGAGTCTCTCATGGGTCCCTGTACGGCCTCCCATTGCTGCTGTCTCCATCGCCACACTCTGCCATGTGCCACTTTCAGGTCTCCTCACACTGCTGGTGTGTTACATTTTTTGTCATAGGGTGCTGGCAGATTACGGGCCTCCCATTGCTGCTGCCAGGCCCCTAATCTGCCATGGGCCCCAGTACCGCCTCCTCATGCCGCTGCCAGGTCCACAGTCTCTCATGGGTCCCTGTACGGCCTCCCATTGCTGCTGTCTCCATCGCCACACTCTGCCATGTGCCACTTTCAGGTCTCCTCACACTGCTGGTGTGTTCCATTTTTTGTCATAGGGTGCTGGCAGAGTACGGGCCTCCCATTGCTGCTGCCAGGCCCCTAATCTGCCATGGGCCCCTGTACCGCCTCCTCATGCTGCTGCCGGGTCCAGAGTCTCTCATGGGTCCCTGTACGGCCTCCCATTGCTGCTGTCTCCATCGCCACACTCTGCCATGTGCCACTTTCAGGTCTCCTCACACACTGCTGGTGTGTTCCATTTTTTGTCATAGGGTGCTGGCAGATTACGGGCCTCCCATTGCTGCTGCCAGGCCCGTAATCTGCCATGGGCCCCCGTACCGACTCCTCATGCTGCTGCCAGGCCCGTAATCTGTCATGGGCCCCTGTTGTCGCTTGTTGGCATATTCCGCTCGTTCAGATGCTCCTTCTCCTGCTACTCCTCTTCACGGATTCCGTCAGCAGTCTTTCTTGTAATCCGTTTCCAAAAGACAACAGTTTGCGAGCACGCACCCGACGGTGCAGAAGCTGAACGTCCTCCTGTCCAAGTTGCTGCTGCCAGGCTCGTAATCTGTCATGCGCCCCTGTACCGCCTCCTCATGCTGCTGCCAGGTCCAGAGTGTGTCATGGGCCCCCGTACCGACTCCTCATGCTGCTGCCAGGCCCGTAATCTGTCATGGGCCCCTGTACCGCCTCCTCATGCTGCTGCCAGGTCCAGAGTGTGTCATGGGTCCCTGTACGGCCTCCCATTGCTGCTGCCAGGCCCGTAATCTGCCATGGGCCCCCGTACCAACTCCTCATGCTGCTGCCAGGCCCGTAATCTGTCATGGGCCCCTGTACCGCCTCCTCATGCTGCTGCCAGGTCCAGAGTGTGTCATGGGTCCCTGTACGGCCTCCCATTGCTGCTGTCTCCATCGCCACACTCTGCCATGTGCCACTTTCAGGTCTCCTCACACTGCTGGTGGTTTCCATTTTTGTCATAGGGTGCTGTATGGCCTCCCATTGCTGCTGCCTCCACCACCACACTGTGGCTCCACACTCTGGTTTTGGCCCCGTGACTGCCCAAATGAGTGAAGTGTGCGGTGATTCTAAGATCGACGGCACTCATCTGCATGTCATTCTGACTGTCAGTATTATTTCTCTTCCCCAGCAGACTCCAAGGGCATTTAAATTAAAGGTACAGTGTTCTGCACTAATATAAAGGCTCTCTGAAGCCTAGAAACACCCTTTTATAAGTTAAATTCGCAGCGAATATATTCGACTCGAATCAAACTTTTTCACGAATTCGCCGAATCAGTCGAATCAAATTTTTGAATAATTCGCTCATCTCTAATCAGCAACTAGACGGGATAGTAGGGGAGGTGACGTAGATCGCCATAATTTTGTAATGTTGGTCTTTGCTGCTACTAGGATGTGTATTATAATGATGCGTGAACGTACGGGAAATTTTTCTATTGTTAAATGAAGGAGTGCTATAGCTGGATTTGGGGGTGTTGGTAAATTTGAGACTGACGAGATTATTTGGAACACCTTATTCCAATACGACTTGAGGGATTTGCATGACCAGAGCAAATGAAAGAGCGAGCCACTTTCGCCACAATGTCTCCAGCAGGTTTGTGATTGATGTGGATAGTATAAAGATAATTTGGTAGGGGTTAAATAGCATTGGTGAAGATTCCCAGTGGGAACTACATTTTGAGGCTTTGTATGTGATGGTAAAGGTTGTTTGCCAAGATTGTGGAGTTGTTGGGAGGATCAGAGTCTTCTCCCAGTTAGACAAGGATGATGTATGGGTTATAAAAAGTGCTTCGGTTAGTAATGTATAGAAGGTAGAAATTCCTTTCTTTGGGTAAATAGTCTTCTGAAAGAAATGGTGCGCAGTAACAGGGAGGTCAATTTCAAGTGGTATGTTTATTCTATGGAGTAGATGGGATAGTCTCATAAAAGTAAATAGTTCCGTATCAGGAAGATGAAATTTCTTCTGCAGAGTTTGGAAAGAATCTGGTGTATGAATGTTGTAGATATCTTGGATATACTGTATGCCAAACGCTCTCCAAGAGGTGAGGTTCAAATGGGGGGATAGGAGCTGCAGAGAAGATATTGGGGTAGGCATTCGTATGTTAGACTTGTGTGAATGGGTATGTGTTAGGAAATCATGCCAAGCTATCAGAGAGGCCTGGATACAAGGGTGTGTGTGTAAAGGTCCAGTTTGCGTCGTACGTGGCGTAAATAATAGATCTGACAGGGCACCTGACGGGTACATGGAAGCTTCCATGATTGTTCACGTTTTATCATGGGTAGGGTGCCACCAGTAGAAGAGCTGGTCCAATAAGACCGCTTGGTAATAGGATTTTAAATGTGGGAGGCTGGCTCCTCCTCTGGAAGGAGGACGGATCAGGAGGTTTGTGGAGCATCTAGCCCGTTTGGAGTTCCATAGGAATTTATTTAGAATTTTTTGCAGTGTAGAGAAGAAAGAGGAGGGTATAGGAATAGGTAGTGTACGGAAGATATATAATATTTTAGGTAATATACACATTTTGATAGTAGCTATTCTGCCTAACATTGATAGAGTGGTTGTACGTAAGTTCTTAATCTCCCGTGGAATTGTGTCAAGTAACGGTTTAAGATTGGCTGCGTAGAGCTGGTTGGTTTTAGGAGTCAGTTTAATTCCCAGATAGGGTATATTATGTGGTTCCCATTTAAAAGGGAATCGTTTTGTAAGCAGGGTTTGGGTCGGGCAGGGGTGTAAAGGTTTAAGATAGAGGACTTGGGTTCGTTAAGTTTATAATATGAAACATCCGCATAGGCATGTATGTGTGAGCGTATTGAAATAAGTGATTTATAGGGGTTTGTGATCATTAATATAATGTCGTCTGCAAAAAGACTGATTTTGTATTCATGCTTGAGAAATTTAATTCCCGAGAAATTGGGGTCATTCCTAAGGTTGGATGCTAGTGGTTCGATGAGTAAAGCAAAGATTATGGGGGAGAGAGGGCAACCTTGTCTAGTGCCGTTAGAGATTTGGAATGGTTGTGAGAGCGTGCCATTGGTGAGGACTCTAGCTGAGGGTTTGGAGTATAAGGATAGAATTGCTGACAGCATCCAGTCCGTGATTCCGAATTTTTGGAGAGTAAGAGTCATAAATTGCCAGTGAATGCGGTCAAATGCTTTTTCTGCGTCAAGTGAAAGGAGGAGTGAGGGTTGGTTGTTTGATTCAAGATGGTATAATAGTGATATAATTCGTCGAGTCGCGTCAGGAGCTTGTCTACCTGGTATGAATCCTACTTGGTCAGAATGGATTAGCGTGGGAAGGTATGGGAGCAGTCGTTGAGCTATTATCTTGGCATAAATTTTTAGGTCTGTGTTTAGTAATGAAATTGGTCTGTAATTCTGAACTAATTGAGGGTCTTTGCCCGGTTTAGGGATAGTGGAGATTATTGATTGTAGCATGTCAGGGGGAAATTGCCCTTTAGAAGCGACATAGTTATAGAGATCAGATAGGTGTGTTTTGAGATTGGACGTGAACGTTTTATAAAATTCATTGGTAAAGCCATCGTTACCCGGTGATTTATTCATGGGAAGTTTCTTAATGGCGTTCTCGATCTCTGTGGGAGAAATTGGCACAGAGATAGAGGCTAATTGGGAAGGCGTAAGATGGGGGAGATCGGTATGACGTAGGAAATGTTCGATCGACGTGTTTGTAGGCTGGGTCGTGTTTGCGCCATCCTTAATATTGTATAGAGATTGGTAGTAGCACGCAAATGCGTTAGGAATATCTTGTGGGTTGGACAATGAAACACTTGAAATTGGGTGTTGAACCTTCGCGATTTTGTTTTTAAGCCGTTTTTGTTTAATGGTTTTGGCAAGGAGAGAGTTTGCTTTGTTACCCAGCGCATAGAATTGGGATTTCGTTTTTTGGAGGTTCATATCATAAGTGTGTAATAGGATGGAGCGTAGTGTATTCCTATCTCGGTTTAAAGCCGCGGTTGTAGCGGGGTTCGGATTTTGTTTATTAGAATCTGCGTTCCGGCGTATGGAAGTTAGGAGTTGGTCAATTTGCTGAGATCATTGTTTTTTAAGGCGAGAATTTAATTGAATGAGGATACCTCTCATATAAGCTTTATATGTTAACCATAATGTAGTAATAGAAATGCCCGGGGTGGTGTTGGTTTCAAAAAAGAGGTGATGGGCATCCAGAATAAATTTCTGGTTTTCCGGATGATTCAAAAGAGTAGAATTTAGTCTCCAAATAGGTGGGATCGCTGATCATCGGCAATCGTCCAAGGATATGGTGATCGGTGCATGGTCAGACCATGTTATAATTCCAATGTTGGATGATAAAACGTGTTGCAACGTCCATTTGTCGGTTAGAAACATGTCAATTCTAGAGTACGAGAGATGTGGAGGTGAAAAGTAGGTGTAGTCTCTTTCTGTACCATGTTGACATCTCCAGATGTCATATAGATCATGGTCGTGTAGGAAGCGGTTGAGGTCAAGATTAATGGATTTCTTTTTAGAAGAGGAATCTAAGAGTGAATCGCTAAGAACATTGAAGTCTCCGCCAATGATGAGTCTGCCTTGTTTGTGTTGGGAGATAAGGGTGTAGAGTTTATGATAAAATCTTATTTGCTTGTTGTTCGGACCGTAAACGTTCACCAAAGTGTAAGTGATCTCATTGATTTGGCATATCAAGATAATATATCGACCTTGTGGGTCGATTACAGTGGAAGTAGGTTGGAAAGAGAGAGCGTCATTAACGGCAATAATTACCCCGTTTTTCTTTTTCGTGTTCGTTGCCAAGAATAGCTGTGAGAATCGGTGCAGATAAAGTTTAGGGGTCTTTTCTGTGGCAAAGTGGGATTCTTGTATGAAGATTAGATCTGTTTGAGTCTTTCTAATTTCTTTTGAAAGCATTGATCTCTTGAAAGGGGAATTGAGGCCTCGCACATTAAGAGATGTGATGGTAATCATTTGTAGGCAGGTTTTCTGAGTAGAAACAAATGTGGGAAGTTTTTTTGGTGGTAGTCAGGATCACAAGGTTGAGGTCTTGTGCCAAGGATATATATTTGATGGTGCCAGGGGAAGGAACAGGGGTAACGGAAAGCAAAAACATTAAAAAAACACTTGCTCATAATGCAAGTACGCAATGTAGCCAAGAATGCTACTTCAGAAATGGGGGAGTCAAACCGGTTGTGACCTCTGGGAGGGTCACACCTACACAAAACTGTAAAAGTGATAGTCCTTGGGTGTAGGCCGATCGCCAGAGATAGGGGTGGTCAGAGAACGCCACCAGGGAAAACAATTAAGTAGTATAAACGCAGCATGTGCCGCACAGTCCTTCAAGTTGCTTCCATGTTTTGGACGGATCCAGGGTTGTTCTTCTGTGGGTCTGCAGGCAAAATACTCCAGGCCTTAAGGAAGTCCAGACCGGCCTCCAGGTTTTTAATAGTATAGACCCTGCCTTGGTGTCGTACTATTAATTTCGTGGGAAATCCCCATTGATAGGCCATGTTGTGATTTCTGAGCGCTTTCGTGATTGGTATCATTTTTTTCCGATTGGAAAGTGTTGCCTTAGATAAATCGGCGTAGAGACGCAGATTCGCGTGCGAGGATGGAAGTGGAGGTGGATTTCTAGCCGCCAACATAATTTTCTCTTTAATATGGTAGAAGTGTATTCGAACGAGCACATCTCTAGGGACGGATGCTGCTAGGAATGAAGGCTTAGGGAGTCGGTGGGCTCGATCGATTATGACCTCTACTTCAGAGAGTGTTGGGATTAGAAGTTTGAGGAAATGATGCAAATACGGCACTAATGCGTCATTGGAGACCGTTTCTGGGATCCTCCATGTCGGCCAATTTTAGGTTGAGTTGTTCGATATCTGATGCGTGGTCTGTATGAGCATCAATCAAATCATTGTGCGCTTCCACTATGTCTGCTATATTGTTTTCAATATGGCGGATTCTGCGTTCTTGTCTTTGCACCAGTGTGGTAATTTGGGTAAGCGGCGCCGATATATCGTTATGCAGAGTTTGGCGCAGTGACGTTAGCATGTTCTTCATGCAGATTTCCGTCAATGGTTGGTCAGAGGCTGGGAATGCGTCAATACCAGTCAAGGTGGCATGTGGTGGCTGAGGTGGAAAGTTTAGGGCCTGGCAGGTGTCATCAGGGTCACTATCTAAGCGTGGCCTTGATTTAACTGGGCTGCAGGTCGTGGGTGAGAGTGGGGGTGAAAACTCACCAGGGTCCCCTGGATAGAGCTGATGCTGCAGCCTGGGATCGACAGGCTGGGACCTGTAGTCCTCCTCCTGGCCTCTGCTTTCTCCCTGTGTGCCTGCATGGCGGCCGCCATCTTGGATTCCCGGCACAACGGCCGGGAAGAAGTTAGTAAGTTTCCCTGGTTGCCCCGGGCTTTTTTTCCTGCGGGGCATGTCTAGTGGACCGCAGGCACCTTCCGGTAAGTGGATGTGTGTGTTTGTTTTCCCTGGGGCCGTAGTGTGCCGCTTCTCTGCTGGCGGGTGGACGGAGCTATCTCTAAAGCGCGTCCATCCCGAGCCGGCCGCGCATGCGCCCCTCCTAAACGGTACATTTAAACAGTACTTTTCAGCATGAAACATGTCACAGTTGCTGCTGATTAAAAAAACAAAAAAGGTTGCTGCAGTACAGTATGTGGTGATTCATCTTTTCACCATCAATGAACACAACATAGAAATGGGAGTTCTTCAAAAAGACTGTATGTGAACACACTGCAAAATATATTCCCATGGGCAACAAGTTTAAAAGGCTAAAAATCAAACCTATGTGGCTTACTGCCAAAGTTACAAAAGCTATAGATAATAAGAAAAGAGCTTTTATTAAATATAAAAATGAAGGAACGCTATCATCGTTTAAACATTACAAAGAATATGCAAAAAGGAAATAAAGGCCACAAAAATTGAAAACGAACAACAGATTGCAAAAGATAGCAGGACAACCCCAAAAAATTCTTCAAATATATTAATAGTATAAAGGTCCGGTCCGAGCATGTAGGCCCTTTACAAAATAATCTAGAGTGGGTGACTGGGGACAAAGAGAAGGCAAATTTATTTAATACCTTCTTCAGCTCTGTGTATACAAAGGAGCATGGGGGATCTCTTGTCCATAATGGGCATGGTATTGACACAGCTCCAGATGATCCACATTGGCTTACAATTGATATGATCCAAAAATATTTAGACAGAATAAAGGTGAATCAAGCACCTGGACTGGATGGCATACACCCAAAGAGTCCTTAAAGAATTGAGCTCTGTCATTTCAAAGCCATTTTTTCTAATTTTTAGGGACTCTTTAATGACTGGCATAGTACCACTAGATTGATGTAAGACCAAGTAATTATAGACCTGTTAGTTCAACTTTTATACTGTATTCGGGAAGATACTTGAGAGATTAATGAAAGACCACATAGATGAGTTCTTGCTGGAAAAAGTATTTTAAGCAACAGACAGCATGGATTCATGAAAGACAGAAGTTGTCAAACAAATCTGATTTCTTTTTATGAGGAGGCAAGCAAAACTTTGGACAGAGGGGCGGCGGTCAACATGGTATACTTGGATTTTGCAAAAGGGTTTGACACAGTTCCCCACACGGCTAATGTGTAAGGTAAAGTTTACGGGCTTGGAAAAATCCATATGTAAATGGATAGAAAACTGGCTAAAAGATCGTATTCAGAGAGTAGTGGTTAATGATTCATACTCTGAATGGTCTAGGGTTGTCAGTGGTGTACCCCAGGGTTCAGTGTTGGGACCCTTACTTTTTAATATATTTATAAACAATATAGGGTCGAGGATTAAAAATCCCATTTCAGTCTTTGCAGATGACGGTTGTAGGGAGAAGTGACAGGTGCTGTGAATGGAATGGAGCTCCACCTCCTTTGTCAAGCAAGCCCACCCCTGTGACTGCAGGGTATATATGAGCTGTCAGATCAGAGAGCTAATCAAGGGGAAGAGAAGGGGAGGAGTGTGGAGAGAGGGGACTGCTTGTGCTCTCCAGAGATCGCGGGATCTCCTTTGTCAAGCAAGCCCACCCCTGTGACTGCAGGGTATATATGAGCTGTCAGATCAGAGAGCTAATCAAGGGGAAGAGAAGGGGAGGAGTGTGGAGAGAGGGGACTGCTTGTGCTCTCCAGAGATCGCGGGATACAGCAATAAAGCAAAGAATACACACACTGATTAGAATATCTCGGAGCAGGGGCGGACTGACCATTTGGAAACTCGGGCACTGCCAAGGGCCCAGGGTCAGTAGGGGGCCCCATGAGATGCCCCTGGTACCCATATTGCCCAGGGGCCCCATGAGTTGTCAGTCCGCGCCTGTCTTGGAGCGATCTAGATAACCAATTAAAAGATAGCGGTGTGGATGAATGAGAACAGAAATAGACTGAATGAAAAAAAGAAACATGAGAAGGAAGGGAGAGCAGGTTGGGCTGTGAGTACAGAAAAGCAGAAGCAGGAGAGAAACAGAAATCTATAACGAAAGGAATTAGCAGGTACTGAATAATGAACCAAAGAGAGAGGAGGGGAAAGAAAGAGAAAAAAGAAAGATAAAATGAGAATAATGAATGAATGAAATGGATAAATTGTTCTGTTTATGGAGGGACACGACCAGAGAACTAGGGGCCATGCAACAGTTATCAAATCCACCTAACATGCATTCATTTGTACATTTTTATAACAAATATGGGCATAATGAATGACAACAATATCTGTATAAAATGTGCATCTAAAAAATTATATATAAAAATATAGTAATAATAGCAGAGGATCTATGGGAATGTAAAGAATTACTGAATAGTCTTTAGATCTACATCAATAATTAATATGAATATTTAATATAAAAACATAAATATGGTACCTTTTGGAATGAATATTACAGATGTGCCTTGTTTCTGTTGTATATTCTACTTGATGCTGTAATGCTGTTTTTGCAGCCTACTTCTTAAAAAATAAAAACGTTTGTAAACAAAAAAAAAACATAAATATGAGTAAGCCATATGTGGGTAGAGGGATACAAGGGATAAAGATAATCATGATACTAATTATGATGATGGCATTCAACAATGATACATGATTATATTAGTCATAATAAATATATATATATAAAATATATATACAGTTGTGCTCAAAAGTTTGCATACGCTGGAAGAAATTGTGAAATTTTGGCATTGATATTGAAAATATGGCTGATCATGCCAAAAAATGCTCTTTTATCGAAGGATGATCATCATATGAAGCCATTTATCATCACATAGTTGTTTGGTTCCTTTTTAAATCATAATGATAACATAAATCACCCAAATGGTCATGATCAAAAGTTTACATACCCTGGAATGTTTGGCCTTGGTACAGACACATACGGGTTAAAATGCCAATTAGAGGTTAATGTCCCACATCTGTGGCTTTTTAAATTGCAATTAGTGTCAGTGTATAGTCAATGAGTTTGTTAGCTCTTACGTGGAAGCACTGACTAGGCTGGATACTGAGCCATGGGGATCAGAAAAGAACTGTCAAAAGCCCTGAATATGCCAATCAGTACTGTTAAATCACCTATTAAGAAGTGGAAAGTTCGGGGATCTCTTGATACCAAGCCAAGGTCAGGTAGACAAAGAAAGATTGCAGCCACAACTGACAGAAGAATCGTTTGGGATACAAAGGGAAACCAATAGGTAACCACAAGAAAAATACAGGCTGCTCTGGAAGAAGACAGTGTGGTTGTTTTGAAGGAGCACAATATGATGACACTTGAACAAAAATGAGCTGCATGGTTGAGGTGCCAGAAAGAAGCCTTGTTAGGCATGCCAAGGTGTTGTCAGGCATATTGTAACTGGTCTTTTTTGTGGCATTGGTGCAGTAATTTATTTCTGGCACCTCGACCAAACAGCTCATATTTGTTCAAGTATCACCATATTGTACTCCTTAAAAACAACCACACCATCTATTTCCAGAGCAGCCTGTATTTCTTTTGAGGTTGCCTGTGGGTTTTTCTTTGAATCCCAGACAATTCTTCTGGCAGTTAGGGCTGCAATCTTTCTTGGTCTACCTGACCTTGGCTTGGTATCAAGAGACCCCCGAACTTTCCACTTTTATTAGGTGATTTAACAGTACTGATTGGCATATTCAAGGCTTTGGACATCTTTTTATGTCCTTTTCCATGTTTATAAAGTTCCATTACCTTGTTACGCCGGACTTTTGACAGTTCTTTTCTGATCCCCATGGCTGAGTATCTAGCCTAGTCAGTGCTTCCACGTAAGAGCTAACAAACTCATTGACTATTTATACACTGACACTAATTGCAATTTAAAAAGCCACAGATGTGGGACATTAACCTCTAATTGGCATTTCAACCCGTGTGTGTTGCCTTATGTGTCTGTACCAAGGCCAAACATTCCAGGGTATGTAAACTTTTGATCATGGCCATTTGGGTGATTTATGTTATCATTATGATTTAAAAAGGAGCCCAAAAACTTTTTGATAATAAATGGCTTCATATGATCATCATCCTTCAATAAAAGAGCATTTTTTGGCATGATCAGTCATATTTTCAATATCAATGCCAAACTTTCACAATTTCTACCAGGGTATGCAAACTTTTGAGCACAACTGTATATATATATATATATATATATATATATATATATATATATATACATACAGTATATATATATATAAAAAGGAGAATAAGTTCGTATTAGACACTTCAAGAGGAATCATACAGTGACTAATAGTTAGATAATGGTAATAATCAAAAACACATATCATATGCATATGTGCCACATTGCACCTAACAAAATGAACAATGAATAGTCAACGGGAAGTGAATCCTCCTCTCTAATTCTTAAACGTGACTCCATGCTCCAATTATATAAATTGTGCACTCACCAGATGCACAAGGAGAAAGTGCATTGAATATAAGCTCTTTGCGTGGTCCCCTTTAGAGTAGATCAGTCAGCCTGTCAGAAGTATGTATCCTCTGTCTGGACACCAGCCTCTAGTACTGCTCCTCTTCCACTGGGGGTCTCACCGAGCAGATGGCTCAAAACCAAGCCATGTAAAAAATATATATATTTTTATATATAAAAAATTCATAGTGTAGTATTTTGTTATGCTTAAAAAATGTATTAATAATCCTTGTTAAAAGCAGACAAAAGAAGCCTCTGATTGAGTAAAAACATGTAGTAATCACATAAAAAATGTCCAAAATCGATATATAAAAGCAGATATAAATGGCTGTAACAGCCACTAACCAAGATGGCCACCGGACCTCTCGTGCGGCTCCGGCGGCGTGATGTCACCGCGTTAGGGCTCCTTCTTAACGCATTTCATGCTATGGCACTTTATCAAAAGGCACACCCCTTTTGATAACATGCCATAGCACGAAACGCATTAAGAAGGAGCCCTAACTCGGTGACGTCACGCCGCCAGTGCCGCACGTGAGGTCCGGTGGCCATCTCGGTTAGTGGCTGTTACGGCCATTTATATCTGCCTTTATATATATCTATTTTGGACTTTTTTTATGTAATTACTACACATTTTTACTCTATATCAGAGGCTTCTTTTGTCTGCTTTTAATGGGATTATTAATAAATTTTTTGAGTATATAAAAATACTACACTATGAGTTTTTTTATATACATGGCTTGGCTTTGAGCCATCTGCTCAGTGAGACCCCCAGTGGAAGAGGAGCAGTACTAGAGGCTGGTGTCCAGACAGAGGATCCATACTCCTGACAGGCTGACTGATCTACTCTAAAGGGGACCACGCAGAGAGCTTACTGTATGTTCAATGCATTTTCTCCTTGTGCATCTGGTGAGTGCGCAATTTATATAATTGGAGCATGGAGTCACGTTTCAGAATTATAGAGGAGGATTCACTTCCCGTTAACTATTGCAAGTCAAGCTTTCACTTAGATGCACTTAAAGAGACTGTTCATTGTATTAGGTGCAATGTGGCACCATATGCATATGATATGTGTTTTTGATTAATATTCTAGCGCTGCATCTATTTGTATTTATTTACTGACATTTACCAGGTCCTGGATATCCTTGGTGGGTGCAATTGCAGCTGGACATTTTATGTTTTTATTGTTATTTATAATTGTAATTTTATAGTTTAATTTCCTTTATTCTATGATTCTGAGTGCTTGCTATTTACACAATTTTTTTTAGATAATGGTATTAATTTCAAGTTCTTCATTCAGCCCTTTAGGTGGCAGTGTACTGAGGGTAAAGATCCAAAAAGTCTTTCTAACGCATAGTTTGTGGAACCTGTCTGCCTGAGAATCACAAGGGGGGATAGATTCAAGAACCCAAACCCTAAGGCCATTGGTGGATTTGTTATGTTGAGTGAGGAAGTGCCATGGGACACTATGGTCTTCACTGCCTTCCTCAATTAGCCTCCTGTGTTCTCCAAAACATGCCCTAGCTGCACGAATGGTGCAGCCCACGTAGAGGAGTCCGCAGAAGCAGGATAAGCAGAAGACCACGTACTGTGGAACAAGTAAAAAAGTATTTGATGGTATATATCTTTCCTCCTGAGTCAGAAATTTTTTTGCCAGTGATTAACAAATTTACACATCTTGCATCTCAGATTTTAAATAGTTATGTTCTAGGCAGAACCTAAAACCAGCCCATTTCATTCTAGAAGGTTCTGCCTGGAACATAACTATTTGGGTCATTTGGGATGGCCCTCTTTCATTTATTTCACCTATTTCATCAGTGCCGGGCAACTATATAGAAGATGAGGTTCAATGTAGGTAAATGTAATGTAATGCACTTGGGAGCTAAAATTACATATGCAAGAACAGCTGGAGGAATTGAAGATGGAAAAGCATATGGGGGTCCTAGTAGATTACAGATTCAGCAACAGCATGCAAGGCTAAGCTGCAGCCAACAGACTAAAAGCATGCATAAAAAACAGTATTTACTCAAGAGATAAAACTATAATTCTGCCACTCAAATTCAAATCCTTGCATGACGACTCCAGCATTGGGAAGAAACTTTAGGTCTCTAAAAAAAAACACTCGGCCTCACAATATTAGGATTGTTAGCATGGTAATGATGTGGAACTCCCTTCCACAGTTGCTGGTGTCAGTGGAGAGTATAGATAAGTTCAAAAAACATTTACAGTATGTGTATTTCATAGTGAACATAATGTACAGGGACATGGAGAACAGGCTCACACAAACAAAAATTTAAATAAACACCATTCAATGAGAGGGTCCTCCATTTTACAACATATGTGACTTTGAGGGTAACATGAGAAAAACACCAAATTTCTAATTACATATTTCAGAAATGCCTTAACTGTCTCCCGCCCGCCATATAAGGAAATGATGGGCGCAAGGCAGTTCTCTCGTTCTGGGAGGACGTCATATGACGTCCTCCCACTGTAACCGCACTTGCGCGGCTCCGGGGGCGCACAGCATGGCGATCGCTGGTGAGCTGTGTCCCTCGGACACAGCAGATCACGATCAACAGAAAGAGCCGAAGACATCGGTTCGGTCATGTGATCAGTTGTATCCAATCACAGCTGATCGCATGTAAATAGGGAAATGCCGGTTATCAGCATTTCTCTCCTCACGACCTGTCATGCTGACAGCTCATGAGGAGAGGAGAGACGGTAATCGGCATTCCTCAGAGGGGACATCTACACTGATCAAGTCAGTGCCGCCTATCTGTGCCAGTCAGTGCCGCCTATCAGTGCCACCTATCAGTGCCATATATGAGTGCTGCCTTTCAGTGCCCATCAGTGATGCCTGTCAATGCCCATCACTACCACCGACCAGTGCCTCCTCATCAGTGCCACCTATCAGGCCCATCAGTGCAACCTATCAGTGCCTATCACTGCAGCCTCATTAGCGCACATCAGTGAAGGAGAAAAACTTTTTTCAAAATTTTCAGTTTTTTCTGGTTTGTTTAGCAAAAAAATAAAAACCCCAGAGGTGATTAAATGCCACCAAAAGAAAGTTCTATCTGTCTCAAAAAAGAGATAAAAATGTCATATGGGTACAGTGTTGCATGACCATGCAATTGTCATTCAAAGTGTGACATCGCTGAAAGCTGAAAATTGTCCTAGGCAGGAAAGGGGTATAAGTGCCCGGTAGGCAAGTGGTTAAAGCTATACGAGGGGTTATAGAACAGTATAGTTCTCTGGGACAGCATCAACAACACCATATTCTGGCATCACATAATTTGTATGTATAAATACATTTTTTTTAACTCCTTCCCACCCTGCCTATTGCAATATGATGGCCGAGTGGGAACCTTATTATATGGGGAGGATCTCATATGACGTTCTCCGAGGATCGCGCCGGGAGACCCCGATGACAGATCACTACACTGGCCTGCTGCCAGTGTCATGTGATAACTGTGACCAATCACAGCAGATCACGACAGTTGTAAACAATGAATGGCTTCCTTTCATGCCATTTATTGCTTACAAATGTGCTGCGAGCTTTGATTGGTCACAGTGATCACATGTACAGACTGGGCCAATCACAACCCATCTGTATGATGTGATCAGCTATGGCCAATCACAGCAGATCATAGCAAAACTACTGAATTAATCATTTTAATTCAGTAAAAATGTTTGCTCATACCAATGAAATTAGTTTGTATAAGCAATCATAATGTGTAAAAAAAAAAATTCCTGATCACTTGCACAAGTCACAGGAGTAGATAAAAAAAAGTAATAACAAGAAAAAAAAAAAAAAAAAAAAAAAAAAAAATATATATATATATATATATATATACACACAGTGAAGGAAATAAGTATTTGATCCCCTGCTGATTTTGAATGTTTTCCCACTCACAAAGAAATGATCAGTCTATAAATGAAATAGTAGGTGTATTGCAACACTGAGAGACAGAATAGCAACAAAAATTTCAAAAGAAATGCATGTCTAACAAATTATGCACTGATTTGCGTGTTCATGAGGGAAATAAGTATTTGATCCCCTTCACAAAACATGACTTAGTACCTGGTGGAAATCCCTTGTTGGCAATCACAGAATTCAAACGTTTCCTGTAGTTGGCCACCAGGTTTGCACACATCTCAGGAGGGATTTTGGCCCACTCCTCTTGGCAGATTCTCTTCAAGTCATTAAGGTTGGTGGCTGATGTTTGGCAACTCGAACTTTCAGCTCCCTCTACAGATTTTCAATGGGATTAAGGTCTGGAGACTGGCTAGGCAACTCCAGGACCTTAATGTGCTTCTTCTTGAGCCACTCCTTTGTTGCCTTGGCCTTGTGTTTTGGCTACAGGAAAGTCTGACCTCTGTGATTGCCAACAAGGGATTTACCACCAAGTACTAAGTCATGTTTTGTGAAGGGGATCAAATACTTATTTCCCTCATGAACATGCAAATCAGTGCATAATTTGTTAACATGCATTTCTTTTGAATTCTTTGTTGCTATTCCGTCTCTCATTGTTACAATACACCTACCATTCGATTTTTAGACTAATCATTTCTTTGTGAGTGGGCAAACATTCAAAATCAGCAGGGGATTGAATACTTTTTTCCTTCACTATATATATATATATATATATATATATATATAAAAATATATATAAAACCCAGTGGTGATTAAATACAAAAAAGAAATCTCTATTTGTATGAAAAAAAGATAAAAATTTCATATAGGTACAGTGGTTGCATGGCCACGCAATTGTCATTTAAATTGCAACAGGGCTGCAAGGTGAAAATTTGCCTGGGCAGGAAGAGGGTAAAAGTGCCAGGTAGGCAAGTAGTTAAACTGTACATTATTCTTAAGCTTACATAAAGTACAAGCATCCCTATCTTATAAATTGCAACATATTTTTTCTCTAGCAGTAAAAGGCCAGATATCAGCAGCTGAAGTAGTAAATAGAACAAATCTAAAGTCCAGCAGAAGGTATCCACAATCACATGTTTTACATACATAAAATAAAGCTAAATCCCCCATTGTAATAATTGTCAAACAGTGGCAAAAACATGTTTCTTAGCATTGTATGTGGTCTTATTTTAGTGTATTTTCTACAAATTTTAATACGTCAACACAAAGTGCACAAAAACACCACACAATTCCAATTCCTGAGATGAGGCAATTGTTTTAAAGTCAATAGCATAGTGGTTGGAGAATATGTAAGCAGCTTGATTGGGCAGTAATGCAAGAGGAAGAGGCAGTGGATTCTGGCATGAGGCAGAAATATAACTGTGTTTGAAGAGGAAGATAAGAAGAGTTTTTAATTCAGAAATAAAACTTATAGAAAATGTTGGCAGTAACACAAAGCTACGATATTACAAAGACATGTTGCACATCATGTGCTGTTTGCTCCTTGGTAGGCTGCATTTGAAAATGGAGAGATGAGGCATTTTTTATCCAGAAATAAAAATTACAGTGCATTATATCAAAGATACAAAGCAGATATCTTACAGAGACATGCTGCATGCCATGCAGTTCTTTTTAGTAGGCACATTAAAAGAGATACAGATAAGGAACTTTTTATCTAGAAATAAAAACTACATTGGATTATGTCACATGGAAGAAATATTACAGAGGCATGTAGAACATTATGTAAGCCTTTGTAATAGTTCACATTTGAAGAGGGAGAGATATGGCACTTTTTATCCAGAAAGAACAGTTAAAATGGATTATGTCAGCAAATCAAAGTAGAAATATTATACAGTCAGTATTAAATCAGTTGGAGTAGGACACATTTTGAGAGGGACACGTGTATGCGATTGTTCATCCTACAAATCCACATCTTAAGCTTGATGCAAAGCATTCCAGCAACCATATCAATTGAAATGTTTTTCAAAATTCAATAGTATACTGTATGCTACACACAACATACATAATATTTCAACAATGTATTTTAGTACACAGTATATAAGCATTTTAACGGTGCCACAGAATTTTGTGGAGGAATCAGGAAGGCTTTAGGGAACAAATCACTTTTAGGCTACTCCATTTCAGAGAGACAGTAGCCACAAATATTCCACATTAATAGAGCACATGAATAGGCGGAAAATGGAAGAAAAATAGTAGGATTTAGCTTGCATGAAGCACTATACATTTTTCAACTGAAGAACAATTGTGTAAATATTAGGCTGCAGCACCTTGACATTGCAATAGTAGCATAATACACCACAAACATTGAGGCATTTAGCAGGAATCAATAATAATAATATATATAACTATTACACAGAGTGTTTCACTATTACGTGTTTTCACGGTTTATCACGTGCTTTCACGGTTTATGCGTTTTGCACGAAACTAATGAGGATTTTTTTTAATAATTATTTTGGTGATTATTGATGGATTTATTAATTATTTTGTAAGGATAATACACTATTGAATTTTCCTTTATTTTAGATTCATACAGGAAGTTTTTTTTTCAGAAATTGGAAGAAAGATTTATGGACTTTAATTTTGAGTTTTCACGTAACAATTGTATGGACACTAAGAAGGTTTATTATTATTGATTTATACTTTCAAGGGTGAAAGTGGGACTTTCTTTAGTGTTATTTCACAGGGTATTATAGAGTATACTTTATTATTTTTTTGAACACCGATTCATATTCATAACATTTAGCAGGAATGACTCTTGAAGCCAAGGGACAACTGTGGAAACATTATCTCTGGCACCAGAGATAATTATACAAAGGCGCATGGGGGAGCTCTTGTCCATAATGGGCATGGTATTGACACAGCTCCAGATGATCCACATTGACTCACAACTGATATGATCAAAAAATATTTAGACAGAATAAAGGTGAATAAAGCACCCGGACCGGATGGCATACACCCACTGGTCCTTAAAGAATTGAGCTCTGTCATTTAAAAGCCATTGTTTCTAATTTTTAGGGACTCTTTAATGACTTGCATAGTACCACTGGATTGGCATAAGGCCAATGTGGTGCCAATATTTAAAAAGGGGTCAAAATCTTTACCAAGTAATTATAGACCTGTTAGTTTAACTTCTATAGTTGGGAAGATACTGGAGAGTTTAATAAAAGACCACATAGATGAGTTCTTACTGGAAGAAAATATTTTAACCACTTGCCTACCGGCACTTTCATTCCCTTCCTGCCCAGGCCAATTTTCAGCTTTCAGCGCTGTCACACTTTGAATGACAATTGCGCAGTCATGCAACACTGTACCCTTATGAAATTTTATCATTTTTTTCACACAAATAGAGCTTTCCTTTGTTGATATGTACTTGCTGCTGGGTGTTTTATTTTTTGCACTAAAAACAAAAAAAGAGCAAAAAATTTGAAAAAAAAAGTTTCTTTGTTTCTATTATAAAAATTTGCAAACAGGTAATTTTTCTCCTTCACTGATGTGCGTTGAGGAGGCTGCACTGATAGGCAGCACTGATGGGAACTGATAGGCGGCACTGGTGGGCACTGATAGGCAGCACTGATAAGGTGACATGGATAGGCAGCACTGATGGGCACTGATAGGCAGCACTGATGAGCTGGCACTGATGAGGCAACACTGATGCTGCTGCACTGATATGAAACAATGATGGGCACTTATAGACGGCACTGATGAGCACTGATGGGTGGCACTGCTGGGCAGCACTGATGGGTGCCACTGATGGGAACTGGTGGGTGGCACTGCTGGGAACAGGTGGGTGTTACTACTAGGCACTGATGGGCACAGGTGGGTGGCACTGATGGGAACAGGTGGGCGGCACTGCTGGGCAGTTGAGGGCGGCACTGGTGGGTGGCACTGCTGGGCACTGATCACACGTGATGTGGTAAAAGGCCGATCACAGTGGCCTTTTACCACGTGATTAGCCATGTCCAATGACACGGCAGATCACCGGTAAACGCAGTTGCCAGTTATTGGCTGCACTTTCCTCACACTGTCATAGTGTGAGGAAATTACTGCCTATAACTGGCAATTGACAGAGGATGGATCTGCACTGATCATCAGGGCATCATCAGCAGATCCATAGGAACCAGCGATCATGGAGATCGCTGGGTCCGCGCCCCAGTGGCGCTCAGGAGGGCATGTTCTGGGAGGACGTCATATGATGCCCTCCCAGAACTGGCTGACCACAGTGAAGCCGTCATTCAGCCATCTGCTGTCGACAATTGAACTGTGTCAGCATTCACCTTTGACTTTGTCCTGCTGTTGTTTCTCCAGTGTCTGTTCTATTTATTTATTTTTTTAAGGTACTTATATAACGCCATCAGTTTATGCAATGCTTTATATATACTGTATATTGTACATTCACATCAGTTCCTAACCCTCAAGGTACAATCTAAGGTCCCTAACTTAAATTCATGCATGCACATACTAGGGCCAATTTAGATAAGATCCAGTTAACCTATCAGCATGTCTTTGGAGTGTGGGAGGAAACCTATGCAAGAACAGGGAGAACATGCAAACTCCAAGTGGTGCTGTGGCTGGGATTTGAACCAACAACCCTAGTACTGCCAGGTGGAAGTGCTAACTATTTAGTTACTGTGCTGCCCCTATTGCACCATGCAATGTTTACTTCATCAGGAACAACAGAGAGATTATATCTCTGAAACCCTTCCTTGCTGAAACTCACTATTGTGGTTGAATAGTGACAACACATAACATCCCTCATGAATGAGGAGCCACTGATATGGTCTGTTCATTGTCAAAAGAGTGCTGAGGCCTGAATTCTACCTCTGACATTCTGTAGTTGTACCTGTGGGTCTGCTGGTAATTGAGATCACCCAAACTCAGAGAAATGGGAAGGTAATGTTGAGAATGTAGGATAGAGCGAATGAGGAGAAAGAGGGGGAGAGAAAGAGAGAGACAAGAAGAGAGAAAAAAAAGGGGGACGGGGGGAGGGGGGAAAAGAGGGTTCAGCTGCAACTGCTCCGGTTCAAACGGTTCAAGATAATCCAAGTAACAGTCATAGGTCCCGTATGGCAATCTAGGTTAGCATGTGTAGTAGTCTGATATATAGGTCAGTCTCAGCAATATTTGGGCTGTAATATTCGGTCTCAGTCAAGTAGGGTGTACATTATATGCATAACACCCGAGATAGTTACGTATTCCTATTGGTTATTGAGTTATGGTCAAGTGGGGGAAGGGGTGGAGTCATGCAGCAATTGGTGATAAGCAGCTGTTGTTTTAAAATGCCTCCAACATGCCCACATCTTTCTGAATCTCTCGGGGCAATGTTTTGCTACAGAAATGAGTTCCTCCATTTCGGCAACTTTGTTTATGTGAACAAACCATTCCCGGACTAAGGGGATGTGTGTTGAGAGCCAGTGGATTGGGATAGTTATACTTTAAACTTACTGAGACCCACCGAGAGGCTCATAACTGACATTTTCAAAGAACGTTATTGATGGCATCCTTTTACTCTTCTACCATCCTAATAATATAACATAGCCAAATGGTTACCAAGCTTAGGTCCATGCTCCAGCTGCAGAGCCCTTTGAACCACCATCAACTAATGCCTATGAAAACAGAGTCTCCCTCTTGCCTGGAAGGTAGAAAAAAAAGCCACTGAGATGCTCCCAGAGACCTAAGTTCAGAGACCTAAGTTCAGGAGGCTCCTTGAACACTTCACACTGGATAAACTTCCACAACTTCCAAGGTTACTGGACCAATTACAGTGACCACAAATGTAAACAATGTGTTTATTAAGCAGTCAGATCTCCCTTTCCTGTGACATGCATGGAACAATTGTGGGAGGAAAGGTAGAGGGGGAGAGCTGGCTGCTCTTCAAAGCCAGTGTTATGTTGCACAAATCACAATGCCACTTGCCTAATAACAATGCCCATTTCTTTCTTACAGTGCTCCTTTATTGATCACAGTGTCCCTAGGGAATCAGAGCCAGTACCCGATTATTATTATTATTATTATTATACAGTATTTATAAAGCGCCAATAGTTCGCTCAGCGCTGTACATTACAAAGGGAGACAGAACATGTGACAGAACAATACCAATACAATGCAAAACATGAGGGGATCGAGGGCCCTGCTCTTTCGAGCTTACAATCTAGGAGGGAGGGGGTGGTGGCACAGGAGGAGATAGCTGTGGGGGATGGAGTGGTAGGAAGAGTGGAGGAGGTCGGCAAGTTAGCAGGGGGTGGGGTAGGCTTCCCTGAAGAGATGGGTTTTCAGGGTGCGCCTAAAGGAGAGGAGAGTAGGTGATAATCTGATGGGTTGGGGCAGGGAGTTCCAGAGGATGGGTGACACCCTGGAGAAGTCCTGGAGGCGGGCATGGGAGGAGGAGACCAGGGAACTAGAGAGAAGGAGGTCTTGTGAGGAGCGGAGTGTGCGTGTTGGGCGGTACTTGGATATTAGGTCAGAGATGTAGTACGGGGCAGTATGGTGGACAGCTTTGTACGTCAGCGTTAGGATTTTGAATTTGATCCGTTGCGCAATCGGAAGCCAGTGGAGGGATTGGCAGAGGGGGGTGGCGGAGACAGAGCGGTTGGAAAGGTGAATGAGTCTGGCAGCCGTGTTCAGGATGGACTGAAGAGGGGATAGCCAGCGGCGAGGCAGGCCAGTGAGGAGGGAGTTGCAGTAGTCGAGTCGTGATATGATGAGGGAGTGGATGAGCTGTTTAGTGGTTTCTGGGGTTAGGAACGTGCGGATTTTGGCGATGTTATAGTCAGCATCTGATTACAGCTAGCACCAGATTACAGTCAGTGCCAGATTACAGCCACCACCAGAATACAGACAGTGCCTGGTTACAGCCGGCACTATGCTACAGACAGTGACAGGTTACAGTCAATGTCCAATTAAAGTCAGCATTGAATACAGCCAACAGTTTATCACAGTCAGTGTCAGAAAAAAAGCCAGTGCCCTTTGAAAGCTTGACAGTGCTCTTTGGATTTTGGGCCGCTCAATGCAGGTAGGCAATAAAAATGTTTCATACATTTGGTATCCATTTACTCAGGAGAAGCAGAATGCCTTTTGGGGTGTAATAATAAGTATGTCCATGCTGTGTGTGAGAAATATCTTATTAAATGACAACTTTGTGTAAAAAAAATTTAATTTGTTTCTTCATTTTCTAAAAAAAAAAAGCGTAGAAAAATTATATCTTCAAAAAATTCAGGGCCTCCAAAATGGAATTAAGCATTGCTTCTTGAAAGCCTGAAGGTGCTCTAGAATTTTGGGCTCCTCAATGTAGCTAAGCAGTGAAAAAATCTCACACATGTGGTATCAACTTAGGAGGAGAAGCAGAATGTGTTTTATGGTATAATTGTAGGTATACCCATGCTGAGTGAGATAAATGTCTTATTAAAACAATTTAGGGAAAAAATAAATAACATTGTGTTTACTTTGTTAATTTTATCAAAACTTGGCAATGGGGTATTCAAAATATTCACCATGCCTCATTCCAAATACATTGGGACTTCTTCTTTTGAAAACATGCTCTTTTTAGGGGTGGTTATACTATGCAAGTATTTTAGGGTCTCAGGAAATGCAATAGGAATTCAGGACCAGGGGTGTCACGAGTGGCAGGTGCCCAGGGCACCTGCCCCACATCTAATGCTTGGTATCCCTGATCTCAGACATCATTATCTCCAGACGCTACTGCAGCCAGAATCACTCTCTATTAGCTGAAGTTGCCTGTCACAGACTTCCCCTAGGCTCCTCCTCAGCTTTGAAGTGTCACATAACATGCATGAGGAGCCTGGGAGGAAGTAAATCTCCCATATAATGGTGTATCAAAGGTCTGTAAATTCTGGGGGAGGGGCAATTGTATTGGGGGATAGACTAACCTGGGGGGATAACTAAGATTGGTGCTGGGGGTGAGAGAATTAATGATAGGAGGGGGTATTTGGGATGGGGACGTGTGCTGGGAAGGTGAAAGTTTAGGGGGTAGGAGAATCTGTGTTAAGAAGCCGATGTGGGAAAGGATTTGTGCTAAGAGTGGGAGTTTTGGGCAGAGAGGATATTGTGCTAGGAGAGTGAAGTTGAGGGGGCAGATTTGTGGGGTTAGAGGATTTGTGCTGGAAGGGGGGGGATTGGGGGGCTAGGGGATTTGTGTTGGGGGGTTGTGCTAGGAAGTGGAATTAGTGCTAGAAGGTTGCTGCAGTGGATTTGTGCTAAGGGGAATTTGTGCTGAGGGTAGGGGGGGTTGTGGGGTGATGGTTTTTGCCGGGGAGATGATGTTTGGGGGAGGAAAGGATTTGTGCTAGAAAGGTGAAGCTGAGGGTGGTAGATTTGGACTAAGAGGGGGGGGGATTGGGGATGGAGGACTTTTTCTGGGAGGGGGGAAATGGAGGGAGGAGAGTTAGTGCTGGCAGGGGGGATTAGGGAGGGGGGAGAGGATTTGTGTTTGGGGGAGAAAATTTGTGCTATAAGGGGGAAAATGGGGGGGATTTGTATACAAGAAGGAATTTAGGGGAATATTATTCTGGGGGAAGGGATTAGGGAGTGTCTTGTACTGGGAAGGAGGATTTGGAAGGAAGATGATTAGTGTAGGGAGCATTAGGAGGATTAGTTCTGGGAGGAAGGATTTTTGCTGGAGAAGAGGCATTGTAATAGAGAGATTTTGTACTGGGGGGATTTGGGGGAGAAGAGGATTTGTGTTGGGAGGAGAAAATTTGTTCTGGGGAAGGATGAGAAGATGAGAGAGAATGAGTGTTAGGAGAGGGGAATTTGGGAGGGAATGTTATTTGTGCTGGGAGATATGAGGAAGAGTATGGGAAGGTATTTGGGGGGGGGTGATTTGTTCAGGGGGTTGAGGATTTGTGCTAGGGAGGGGGATTTTGGGGTATAGGATTTGAGGTGGGATTTGGGGGTGAGATAATTTCTGCTAGGGGAAAGGATTGCAGAGTGAGAGGGTTTGTGATGGGGAGAGGTTTTGTGCTGGATAAGGAGGTTTGAATGGGAGAGGCTTAGTGATAGGAGGGGTTATTTGGAAAGGATTTGAGCTGGGGAGGTGGAATTTTGGGGGAGGGTATTTGTGTTAGGATGTGGAATGTGAGGGGGAAGTTTGTGCTGACCCCTGAACTCTCTGTGTTACATATGGAAGATCTTCTCCCCATACTATCTGTCAGAGGGAGGGGGCTGCAGGAACATGTTACATGTTCCACCCTAAAAAGGTAAACTTATCCTTTAAACTTAAGCCAGTTCAGTGAGGACTGGCCAAATTTTGATCACTGTGTGGACATCCTGATCAGACAGAATTTGACCATTTGATCAACTTCTTTTGAAGGGACCTGTTGGAAACATTTTCATTGGTCAGCAACTACAGCCAATTAGCCTATCAGTGTATACTAACAATGTCTAGTGCTACTGTCAGAAAACAATTTCCCAGTGAGGGGGATTCCTCAATCCATCTAGTTTGTGTGGAGGGAGAGATAGGTTCAGTGGGATGAATGACAAAGAAACTAACCTTGTGTGGCTAACTTAACAGACTCCTGCACTATAAATATTATATTGTACATCACATACTTCTGACCAAAGTGTTTATTGTCTCAGCAGTTGCTGATTGCTAAGCTGACTATTTTAATGAAGTTCTTCTTTAAGGTAAGATCAGACACAGTGTTAGCTCACTGTTTATTTTACACAAAAGCATATACCCACCGACCACTTTATTAGGTACACCTTGCTAGAGACAAGAAAATATCCCCCACACCATTACACCACCAGCCTGACCCATTGATACAAGGCAGGATGGATCCATGCTTTCATGTTGTTTACGCTAAATTCTGACCCTACCATCTGAATGTCACAGCAACCAGTCTGCCCATTCTCCTATGATGTCTGACATCCACAAGGCATTTTCTTCCACACAACTACCGCTCACTGGATATTTTCTCCTTTTTGAACCATTCTCTGTAAATCCTAGAGATGGTTGTGTGTGAAAATCCCAGTAGATCAGCAGTTATAGAAATACTCAGACCAACATGTCTGGCACCAACAACCATACCATGTTCAAAGTCACTTGAATCCCCTTCCTTCCCCATTCTGATGCTTGGTTTGAACTTCAGCAAGTCATTGTCACCACACCTAGATTCCTAAATACATTGAGTTGCTTCCATGTGATTGGCTGATTGGCAATTTGTGTTATCAAGCAATTGAACAGGTGTACCTAATAAAGTGGCAGGTGAGTGTATGTACAGTAATGAAAGACTTTAATTTATAAAAACAAAATGTTTCTGCTAAGGTTTATAGATGTCTGTGAGATTCTCACTGACACAGCAATCAAAGCATATTTTATGGGTACAAGAAGGCTTTTGATTTATGCTTTATGTCCCTTTAAGCTCCTCCCACTATTACCACAATTCAGCCACATCCACTGATCTCCATGACTGTACTGCTCTACTTGCAGTACCCAAAGCTGCTCCAGGTCTATTACAATCCTAGCAATGCCCCTGGTCAGAACATTAGTTCAATATACAATGATCAGCTGACCCAACTAATACTGAGTAGGTCCTCCTATGAAGGGGTGTACTTGGTCAGCAACAATATTTAAGTAGGTAGTCAAAGTAACATCCACATGAGTGGCGGGACCAATTTTTTGCAGCAGAACATTGCCTAAAGAATCACAGTGCCTCTGCTGGCTTGCCTTTTTTCCATACTGCATCCTGATGCCATCTCCCCCCAGGTAAGTGACGCATACACACCTGGCCATTCACATAATGTAAAAGAACTGTGATACCTTCTTCCATTGCTGTTTAGTCCAGTTTTGATGCTCTCATGACCTCTTTTTGGCTGTGAACAAGATCAGCATGGGCACCCTCACCAGTCTTTGGCTACACAGCCCCAATCATAATAGACTGCAAAGCCTATTTTTCTGATTTCAATATATCAACTTCAGGGACAACATGTTTACTGGCTGCCTAATATATCCCACAAACATTCAGATGCCATTTTGAAAAGATAATTAATGTCATTCACCTTACCTATCAGTGATCTTAATGTTATGGCTGATCAGTATGTATACAATAACTTTCACACAAACTAAATAATGTACACTTAATTTTCTTAATAGGGAAATGTAGTAAAATACATTTGGCCCTAGTTTTTTGAAGAAATATTATTTATTTGGTGTACTTTTTAGAAAGGATTTTTTTTATATAATAAAACATAAAAACTCTCAGTGGTTATTAAATACCAGCTAAAGAACTCTCTGTCTGTCTAAAATAAATTATATAAAATTCCTTTGGGTACAGTGTTGCATAACTGAGTATTTGTCAAACTGTCACAGCACTGAAAACTGAAAAAAATGGCCTGGAACTGATTTGGGTGTTTTTGATTGGATATTTTTCAAAGGATTTTAGTTTTTAAAAAAGACTCCAAATCTTTTATTACAGTCCATTAGGTTACATTTCTGAGGATCACTTAGTCTTGCCTCCATGAATAATAATTTACAACTTCTAAGTTGGTACCAAGAAGCTCTTCTTATGGACCTGCTGGGAAAGCTGTTTGAGCAATTGGTTCTGGCTCTGATTTGCCACCCACAAGTTGGCAAGCTCAACAAACAAATTACAATGTTTTTAACACAAATTATTAGTATATTTTTTGCTGGCTAGGTGGTAAGTGTGCTGGCAAAATGTATGTTTGTTTATGCTGTACAAAACCCTATATATGCACCTTACTTTAAAAGCTAGTTATAAATTAGGGTGGGTGTCATTTTTATTTGACTTGCTGGAATTGGCATGGGGACACATTGGACACCCTCAGCTGCCCTTATGCTTTGCTGGCTTCAAGTGAGTATGTGCACCTTTAAAGAATATGTAAACCCAACATTTCAGATTGCTGATATGTGCCTGCTGTACTATGTACAGTATTTGTATGAAAAAGTATTCTGTTCTATTTATATTGCTTTGTGTGAAACCCCTGGTGTTCCTGCCCGTCCCTCTACTTTCCTATTGAAAAACTGGCTACAATAGGCATAAGAGAAAAGCGTAGTCAGCTCCCTAGCTGTGCTGGGAACTCAGTATGCTCTCCTCCAATGATCAGACTTCTGTTGACATACCCCCCCCCCCCAAACAGCCATTCACTGGGAAACCTAGTGTGCTGCTGTTTCACCTCTCTGAGCTCCTTATGTTGCTGAGAACAGAGGGTATGTGATAACTTATGAAAAAGGGGGAACAAGGTATTTACAGTTTGTTTTACATTTGTACATAAATGTTTTGCCTTTTATTTCTATTTTAAACTAAATGGATTGTTTTCCTTTAAACAGGAATGCCAACTGAACTGGCCAAGTATTCTTCTTTTTTTTTTGTTCCACCAGCAGGTTAAACAATGAAAAAATTGTCTGATTCACTCATCCACACATTTGAGGTGGATGGGGAAATCACTCCCACTGTGCTATTGGTAGCCTTTCCTGCTATCAGAATACAAAGACCAGTGTTGCTGATCTCAGAGCCCATACAAATAGACTGAAAAATAATTTTTTCCCTGTGGCTGTTAAAGCATTGAACAGCTAATCATTAGACAATATTGCATTACAGAATATTTCATCCATTAATGCACTACTCATTTTACCGATTATGGTATTGCTGTATATTCCATACCCCAATTTTTGTTATATTGTTATTTATTGTAAATGGGCCATTTATGCACTTCTGGCTGGATACTAACTGCATTTCATTGGCTCTGTACATGTACTTTGTACAATGACAATTAAGTTGAATCTAATCTAATCTATATGTATGGTCAGCTTAAAACAATAAGAAAAAGAGTTGTGTCACCTGCCCAGCTGTTTGACAGGGCTGCGCAAATCTCAGTAATAGATATAGAGAGATAAAAATACTTTGGCAGGTGAAACAGCTCTCATTTATGAAGTTCTTCTGTTGTACAGCTGTTTATAATATTTCAACTTTACCTACTCTTACTTCTCCAAGTACGCTTACGTTCTTGGTAGTCAGCTTCAATAAGTTTAGTGACATTTTACATTATAGTGATATCCAGTGGGTTCCCCCATGCCGCCTTCCAAGCCATCTTATCCTCCCTTGCCCTTTCCCAAAATCCCCATTTAATAGCATTACAGGAGCATATGTTCACCAGAACCTTCATCTCAAGTCACAATGCTTCTTATTGTCACTTATCATCAAGCTCAGTATATCAGCAGCGCAGTGCCGTATTTCAATTCACTGACATAACTCATTTTTTTTGTTTTCTACAATTGTTTTTTTACAAAGTATTGTAAACCACAAAATTTCCTGATGGATGAATGAACAGATTAGCCAATCAGAGAATGGGAACTGAATTGTACAAAACCTACCAGGATTAACTGGCCAGTTAATTCATTCACTTTCTATGAAAGTAATTAGTGAACAGAATGTTGTGGAGTGCACATATAGGGTTAAAGTAAAATTATAGTGTATTTCATTGAGCCCATAGTTAGTATTATTATTGTAGAATTTAAGTCTTTTTATATATTTTTTTACATTTTTAAATCCTTGCTCTTCTTAACAGCTGGTAATATATTAGTATTATTATTATTATTATTATTTCTAGTGACCATAGGACAAACAATGACATTTTAGTTGAGCAGTGCTTCCTAATGAGAACGATTTTGCAACTTTTTTTTTAGTTAATGCTAATTAAAAACGAGCTGAGGTCTTGAATAGAAAGAACATTTTTGGATAAGTGCCCAAGCAGACTTTAAAGAAAGGTCCAAACTTTAATGTCATTGATCTGTCCACTCTTTTCATCTGCATCTTCCTTCCTAATCTAAAAGAAATAAAAAATAGAAACCAGCTCAGTGCCATAAAAACTCAAATGTATTTCTTTTTAAAATAAACTTAAAGGCTAAGTTCACTTAAAAATAAATTAATAATGAATGCACATTTTTTTGCAGGTGCATTTGTGCATTTATTATTTATTTTTTCTTAGGAGCCTACAGAGAATTGCAACCATGATCTGCAGATCTTGGGTGTAATGTCAAGCTCCTGCAGTCTTTCAGTACAGCTGTCTGCCTGTACTTCCCATACATGCAGACAGTTACTGAAGTTCAGGAAGAATCAATGAATCAATGAATTACAAGAGTGTCCCCCAGCATTGAGAACTACAAGCTGTCTGCTGCAGTGCAGACAGGACTTGCAGTTCATTCATTCACAGATCACTGTCAATGAATGGAGCAGATGTGTGGGAGAAGTAATGCACAGCCGCATTGTTTTAAATCTTGACAGTGGGTGCGTGCAAGGAGAGAACCCTCCTCCATTGTCACAATGGGGAATCGGGGGGGGGGGTTCAGGCATGTACTTTACAAACATGTTATATATATGTAACATGTTCCTAAAGGTGAACCTATTCTTTCGTTTCGTCTACATTGTATTGTAAGCGTACACAGTAGTAAGGAATGAGTTAATTGCAAATCACCGAGACTCACTAAAAAACATGTTTTATTAATACATATAGAAATCAGTATAGAAAGGTATAGTTGCTGCTAGGGAAGGGTAAAGCTTCTTTAAAACAGAAGTTTTTATTGAATCATGTTTGAACCTCATGAAACCCAAACGTAACAGCAAATCTTATAGAAAACTGTAAGAGGCAAATCTTGATACTAAATTCTGGCAATATTCAAGATTAATGGGCAGGCTATTGTCAAAAGAGACACAAGGAGCTGGACATTGCCACTTAGGACATTTAACAAAGCAAAATAAAAGTCTTAAAATATAGTACAGTGGGGAGAGGGTCCTTTTAACCCCTTCATGCCAGTGCCCCCTGGCCCTTTAAGGGGTTTCTGGGTGTGTTTAGGGTTTAGGGTCATGTGACTGCTGTGATTGGCTGTCATATCAGTCACATGATCAGAAAGGTCCTGATCGCAAGGAGAGATCGGGACCTTTCTGTGGGACACCGACACATGTGCTTGGAACTCCAGGGCGCTCGCTTTCAGCACATGTTTGTTTACAAATGGTACGCAAATATGTGGCCACTCAGCATTATGGCCCAGCTGCTGAGAGGCCGTATATTTGCGTACTGTCGGCATGAAGAGGTTAATACAGCTTCAATGACAATCCTTGCTTGGGAGATACCTTCAATGTGTAAGTGGTGTTATGGAATAGTGCTATTTTCACCATATTTTAGCATCACATATGTTGTATGTGCAATTGATATTTAACTTTTTCATTTGACTTAGCTTAAAAAAAGCTGCAACCCAATCTGATTTGCTTCAGCTTTTAAAAAAAGGCTTTTAATATAGTTTTATCTATACCTGTTTTTTTTCAAGTGGTAATAGGCCTGAATTTGTTGTTTCAAGATCTAAAAGCTATAGGAAAGTTTAATCTTAAAAGATTTAGCTGAAGCCCTCAACTTCATGTAAACTGATCAGTGACAAACAGTTTAATAGTATAGTTTGCAAGTTTCTTTTTACTGCAGTATCACACTGAATTGTCTTGAAAGGTAAATAAAAGAACTCTTTGTGATTTTAGTGCACTGCATGGCCTTTGGACTCAAGCTGGCCATAGATGGATCTTTTTTTTTTTTTCTTATGAGCAGCCAGCTAGCTGAATAGATTTCCCCATCCACACATTCAAGGTGGATGAGGGAATCCTCCCCACCATGCTGTTGTATTCTGGAAGCAGGGACTCCTGCCCTATCAGAATACACCTATCAGGGCTGCATCTGTTTGCCAGCAGTGCTGATTGAAAAATAATTTCCAGCATTCCCATTCATAAAAAGTTGATCACTAGATTAGCTGCTCATGAATGGGAACATCCATAGATGGATTGAAATTTGGCTGGCCCCTGCTGATGGCTTAGAATGGCCTTTAAGGGGTTTTGTTATGTGCCATCCTCCTCACTACAAAAGTGTGTGTTACCAGCAGCAATTTGTCAGTTTTTGTTGGACTAGTTCAGGGAGAGTTGATAGTCTTTGTAGGGAGAGTTAATCACTGTATAGTGCAATATAGCACTAAATTACTGAAGATTACAGTGTGGTTGGCTGCAAATTCCTGTGTATCCTCCCCTGAGTTTACAGTTCAAAGACTCAACAGCCATTTTTAGGATTACTTTTTTGAGTTTGTCAGCAATAGCTGTAGTTGCTGTTTAGCTGTCGTACCTCTTTGCAGCGTTTTTTTTTTAATTATTATTATTTATTATTCCTTTTACTAAAAAGAAGACAAAAATCATGTGCATACACATACCTCATTCATCCTCCAAGCCCTGTTAGTTTTGGCTAGCAAACCTCCCATACTGTCTGATTAGCAAACATTTCAAATACTTCTGTCACCAATTGAATTTCTGTCCAATTTGAACAGATTAAGAGGTGTCAAGATTACCATGGTATTTCAAACTGTAGTTAAGGCCCAACTATAGATTTGTTATCCCCCCTTGCCCCACATTTCAATGGAGCACACCTGAAGTGTTAAAAAAGGTCTGCACACCTTGTGCACACAAGAAGTTGGTTGAATGAAGTTGAACCTCACTCTATCCCAGAAATGGAGGAGGTCGGTGAATGTGAGGGAACAGCATCAGAGATAATGTGAGCACACTAGCCAGAGCTGCTGTTTTATTTTAAAGAGCTGCTGGGAAATCCAATTTTTGTATTTGACCCTAGCTAGAATTAGGTTTTAAAAGATCTTGTCTTTTCTTTACCCTTCTGGACACAGCTTTAGTACTGCTCATCAACATATTGAAATGTAGCATTTTAATAACAATGTTGCACTAATATCCCCTGGGTATCTAATTTTCTACTTCCACAATGCAAGCCCACTTTTTAAAGTGTTTTCTTCAAATACCTGCATAGTTGAGAAATAAATTGTCATTATATGAAAAGATCTCTACCAGCAGATAAGTGGATTACATTCAATAGTTTCATAAAACATTATACAACAAACAAAATCCTGAGGATGGTTAAATAGACCACCCATCTGAAAGGACTGAGGTTGGGTTTCGTAAAAAGTAACACAATATTTGCAATGACCTTAAAGATGCTGCTTGTCTGTTCTTACATGTTCTTCGATATTGAGACTGATTGTGCTCACTAAAGTTACCTGGCATTTACAGCAGATAATACATTACAATCTTTATGAACAACAGAAGGCTAGTCTTATAGGAGCCTATTCATTAAGCATTATAAGATTTGAGTTTGTACATGACCAGTCAAGGACACACTGACCTTAGAGGCCCAATCTTCAATCTCTGTTAGTGTGCATAACAAAGGTTTCCCACAAATAAATCTGTTTTTGGAAATTAAAAAAGTATAATTCAAGATACAAGGAGACTTTGTTTATTTAAACTTTAAAGACCTGCCACACAGTCATGTCAACTATTATTACTACAAAGTAACAGTAAGATATTATTTCAGGTAGCTAAGTTATCTTTGCATCCCTTTCTTCTTATTTTTTGCTTTTATTATTTAGTTAAGCTTTGCCAAAAGCCTTTACTCAGTTCATTTACTGTGTATTTAGTAACTGTTAAACTTTTTAAAATGTTGCTTTATGCTAATATTAAATATGTGTTATTCTGACTAAAACTCAGGAGCCTTTTTTTTACCTTGGAACTTAAAGTAAATGTAAATACCAAAATGAATGGCATGTGGCTTGATAAATCACTGTGTATCATAAATAAGCACTGTTATGATTTTCTTTTAAATGCTGTTTACACTTTTTTGTATCTTTTGTTGCACCTCAGTGCTGCTGAGCTACTGCAGGTTATTTGCAGACACTTCCTATATGTATGCATGTACTCAAGCTGAAGCTGTATGGCCCTTCCCAGGGAATATTTCCTGATAGTAACAACAGTAAAACATGCCTGTTAGTAGTTTCCATCAGATGTGACAGGGAGACAACAGAGGAACATAATTTAGAGAAATGGGCAGAGAGTTTTTAACCTCTAATGGGAAATGCTTCAGGCAGAATCACTAGGTCTTATTTTTCTTAAACTGCAGATTAAGTTTACATTAACATGTTACAGGTGAAATGATATTGGCTTGATTGGGTTTACATATACTTTAAATGTTGTGACAATAGGATAAAGTAGAAACTTCAGAAGGGTAATCTTGCCTCTGTAACCCCATTGATTGTAATTAGTGATGGACTACAAAGTTTCACTCATTCCAAACACAGCAGTTTTGAGTAGAGTATCTCCTTTACTATCTATCTCCTCAACGTGTTAAACCTTTATGTATTATATTTTATAAAACTCTTGCCAACCAATGTAGACAAATGTAGCAGATCAGTGTTTGCATTGCAAACAATTCCATGTATTTGTCCAGGGAATCATTAATTCATCTATTTTCACATCTTAAACAGTTCATTAGTAATAGAAAATGTATTTGATCAAGCTATAGCAGGGTTTCTCAACCAGGGTTCCTCCAGAGGTTGCCAGGGGTTCCTTGAGCAATGAGAAATGTTTGCCTCTCAGGTAAGTTCCCACTGACACCATTGATCTTTTTAGCAATCTGTAAGGGGGTAATTCTTTCCAATGACCACAAGTGTAAGGAGCATTCTTACCATTGACTATCATACTAATGTATCATGAATTGTAGATAAAGTCATTTTAGCAGGGGTTCCCTGAGACCAGAAAGTTATGTCAAGGGTTCCTCTGCGTTGAAAAGGTTGAGAAAGGCTGAGCTATAGTATTGGAAAATAAATAATCAGTGTCCACTATTCACTAGTTGGTAACATTCACTTTGATAGCAAGTAGAGATGAGCGAAGAAATGAAAAATTCGATTCGGCTGATTCGGCGAATTCCAGTGTGAAATTCGATTCGATGCGAATTTCTCCGCTACGAAGATGACTTATTTAAAGGGTTTCTAGGCTTCAGAGAGCCTTTAAATTAGTGCAGAACACTGTACCTTTAATTTAAATGCCCTTGGAGATGAGGAAGGAGAAGGAGAAGGAGAAGGATGAGAAGAAGGAGAAGGAGAAGGATGAGAAGAAGGAGAAGGAGAAGGGTGAGAAGAAGGAGAAGGATGAGAAGAAGGAGAAGGATGAGAAGAAGGAGAAGGAGAAGGATGAGAAGAAGGAGAAGGAGAAGGATGAGAAGAAGGAGAAGGAGAAGGATGAGAAGAAGGAGAAGGATGAGAAGAAGGAGAAGGATGAGAAGAAGGAGAATGATGAGAAGAAGGAGAAGGATGATAAGAAGAAGGCTGAGAATAAGGAGAAGGATGAGAAGAAGGAGAAGGAGAAGGATGAGAAGAAGGAGAAGGATGAGAAGAAGGAGAAGGAGAAGGATGAGAAGAAAGAGAAGGATGAGAAGGAGAAGGATGAGAAGAAGAAGGATGAGAAGAAGAAGGATGAGAAGAAGGAAAAGGATGAGAAGAAGAAGGATGAGAAGAAGGAGAAGGATGAGAAGAAGGAGAATGATGAGAAGAAGGAGAAGGATGATAAGAAGGACAAGGAAGAGAAGAAGGAGAAGGAGAAGGATGAGAAGAAGGAGAAGGATGAGAAGAAGGAGAAGGATGAGAAGAAGGAGAAGGATGAGAAGAAGGAGAAGGCTGAGAAGAAGGAGAAGGAGAAGGATGAGAAGAAGGAGAAGGATGAGAAGAAGAAGGATGAGAAGAAGGATGAGAAGAAGGAGGAGAAGGATGAGAAGAAGAAGGATGAGAAGAAGGAGAAGGATGAGAAGAAGGAGAAGGATGAGAAGAAGGAGAAGGAAGAGAAGAAGGAGAAGGAGAAGGATGAGAAGGAGAAGGATGAGAAGAAGGAGAAGGATGAGAAGAAGGAGAAGGAGAAGGATGAGAAGAAGGAGAAGGATGAGAAGAAGAAGGATGAGAAGAAGGATGAGAAGGATGAGAAGAAGGAGAAGGATGAGAAGAAGGAGAATGATGAGAAGAAGGAGAAGAAGGAGAAGGATGAGAAGAAGGAGAAGGATGAGAAGAAGGAGAAGGATGAGAAGAAGGAGAAGGATGAGAAGAAGGAGAAGGAGAAGGATGAGAAGAAAAAGGATGAGGAGAAGGAGAAGGATGAGAAGAAGGAGAAGGAGAAGGATGAGAAGAAGGAGAAGGATGAGAAGAAGGAGAAGGATGAGAAGAAGGAGAAGGAGAAGGATGAGAAGAAGGAGAAGGAGAAGGATGAGAAGAAGGAGAAGGAGAAGGATGAGAAGAAGGAGAAGGATGAGAAGAAGGAGAAGGATGAGAAGGAGAAGGATGAGAAGGAGAAGGATGAGAAGAAGAAGGCTGAGAATAAGGAGAAGGATGAGAAGAAGGAGAAGGATGAGAAGAAGGAGAAGGATGAGAAGAAGGAGAAGGAGAAGGATGAGAAGAAAGAGAAGGATGAGAAGGAGAAGGATGAGAAGAAGAAGGATGAGAAGAAGAAGGATGAGAAGAAGGAAAAGGATGAGAAGAAGAAGGATGAGAAGAAGAAGAAGGATGAGAAGAAGGAGAATGATGAGAAGAAGGAGAAGGATGATAAGAAGGAGAAGGAAGAGAAGAAGGAGAAGGAGAAGGATGAGAAGAAGGAGAAGGATGAGAAGAAGGAGAAGGATGAGAAGAAGGAGAAGGATGAGAAGAAGGAGAAGGATGAGAAGAAGGAGAAGGAGAAGGATGAGAAGAAAAAGGATGAGGAGAAGGAGAAGGATGAGAAGAAGGAGAAGGAGAAGGATGAGAAGAAGGAGAAGGATGAGAAGAAGGAGAAGGATGAGAAGAAGGAGAAGGAGAAGGATGAGAAGAAGGAGAAGGAGAAGGATGAGAAGAAGGAGAAGGAGAAGGATGAGAAGAAGGAGAAGGATGAGAAGAAGGAGAAGGATGAGAAGGAGAAGGATGAGAAGGAGAAGGATGAGAAGAAGAAGGCTGAGAATAAGGAGAAGGATGAGAAGAAGGAGAAGGAGAAGGATGAGAAGAAGGAGAAGGATGAGAAGAAGGAGAAGGAGAAGGATGAGAAGAAAGAGAAGGATGAGAAGGAGAAGGATGAGAAGAAGAAGGATGAGAAGAAGAAGGATGAGAAGAAGGAAAAGGATGAGAAGAAGAAGGATGAGAAGAAGGAGAAGGATGAGAAGAAGGAGAATGATGAGAAGAAGGAGAAGGATGATAAGAAGGAGAAGGAAGAGAAGAAGGAGAAGGAGAAGGATGAGAAGAAGGAGAAGGATGAGAAGAAGGAGAAGGATGAGAAGAAGGAGAAGGATGAGAAGAAGGAGAAGGATGAGAAGAAGGAGAAGGAGAAGGATGAGAAGAAGGAGAAGGATGAGAAGAAGAAGGATGAGAAGAAGGATGAGAAGAAGGAGGAGAAGGATGAGAAGAAGAAGGATGAGAAGAAGGAGAAGGATGAGAAGAAGGAGAAGGAAGAGAAGAAGGAGAAGGAGAAGGATGAGAAGGAGAAGGATGAGAAGAAGGAGAAGGATGAGAAGAAGGAGAAGGATGAGAAGAAGGAGAAGGAGAAGGATGAGAAGAAGGAGAAGGATGAGAAGAAGAAGGATGAGAAGAAGGATGAGAAGGATGAGAAGAAGGAGAAGGATGAGAAGAAGGAGAATGATGAGAAGAAGGAGAAGAAGGAGAAGGATGAGAAGAAGGAGAAGGATGAGAAGAAGGAGAAGGATGAGAAGAAGGAGAAGGATGAGAAGAAGGAGAAGGAGAAGGATGAGAAGAAAAAGGATGAGGAGAAGGAGAAGGATGAGAAGAAGGAGAAGGATGAGAAGGAGAAGGAGAAGGATGAGAAGAAGGAGAAGGAGAAGGATGAGAAGAAGGAGAAGGATGAGAAGAAGGAGAAGGATGAGAAGGAGAAGGAGAAGGATGAGAAGGAGAAGGATGAGAAGAAGGAGAAGGAGAAGGATGAGAAGAAGGAGAAGGAGAAGGATGAGAAGAAGGAGAAGGATGAGAAGAAGGATGAGCAGAAGGAGAAGGATGAGAAGAAGGAGAAGGATGAGAAGAAGGAGAAGGATGAGAAGAAGGATGAGAAGAAGGATGAGAAGAAGGAGAAGGATGAGAAGAAGGACAGTTCTGTGACAGTTTCTGTCTATTTCTGACAGTTCTGGGACATTCACTCCATACAGCGGTTTCAACCGCTGTATGGAGGGAATGTCATAGAACTGTCAGAAATAGACTATTAATGACAGTTCTGGGACTGTCCTTCCATGCAGCGGTTGAAACATTGTATGTATTTGTTTCCATAAATGGATCCATTTATGGAAACAACATTGTATGTATTTGTTTCCATAAATGGATCCATTTATGGAAACAAATACATTTGTTTCCATAAATGGATCCATTTATGGAAACAAATACATACAATGTTTCAACCGCTGCATGGAAGGACAGTCCCAGAACTGTCATTAATAGTCTATTTCTGACAGTTCCATGACATTCCCTCCATACAGCGGTTAAAACAGCTGTATGCAGTGAATGTCCCAGAACTGTCATAAATAGTCTATTTCTGATAGATCTGGGACATTCACTCCATACAGCTGTTTTAACCGCTGTATGGAGGGAATGTCATGGAACTGTCAGAAATAGACTATTAATGACAGTTCTGGGACTGTCCTTCCATGCAGCGGTTGAAACATTGTATGTATTTGTTTCCATAAATGGATCCATTTATGGAAACAAATACATACAATGTTTCAACCGCTGCATGGAAGGACAGTCCCAGAACTGTCATTAATAGTCTATTTCTGACAGTTCCATGACATTCCCTCCATACAGCGGTTAAAACAGCTGTATGCAGTGAATGTCCCAGAACTGTCATAAATAGTCTATTTCTGATAGATCTGGGACATTCACTCCATACAGCTGTTTTAACCGCTGTATGGAGGGAATGTCATGGAACTGTCAGAAATAGACTATTAATGACAGTTCTGGGACTGTCCTTCCATGCAGCGGTTGAAACATTGTATGTATTTGTTTCCATAAATGGATCCATTTATGGAAACAAATACATACAATGTTTCAACCGCTGCATTGAAGGACAGTCCCAGAACTGTCATTAATAGTCTATTTCTGACAGTTCCATGACATTCCCTCCATACAGCGGTTAAAACAGCTGTATGCAGTGAATGTCCCAGAACTGTCATAAATAGTCTATTTCTGATAGATCTGGGACATTCACTGCATACAGCTGTTTTAACCGCTGTATGGAGGGAATGTCATGGAACTGTCAGAAATAGACTATTAATGACAGTTCTGGGACTGTCCTTCCATGCAGCGGTTGAAACATTGTATGTATTTGTTTCCATAAATGGATCCATTTATGGAAACAAATACATACAATGTTTCAACCGCTGCATTGAAGGACAGTCCCAGAACTGTCATTAATAGTCTATTTCTGACAGTTCCATGACATTCCCTCCATACAGCGGTTAAAACAGCTGTATGCAGTGAATGTCCCAGAACTGTCATAAATAGTCTATTTCTGATAGATCTGGGACATTCACTCCATACAGCTGTTTTAACCGCTGTATGGAGGGAATGTCATGGAACTGTCAGAAATAGACTATTAATGACAGTTCTGGGACTGTCCTTCCATGCAGCGGTTGAAACATTGTATGTATTTGTTTCCATAAATGGATCCATTTATGGAAACAAATACATACAATGTTTCAACCGCTGCATTGAAGGACAGTCCCAGAACTGTCATTAATAGTCTATTTCTGACAGTTCCATGACATTCCCTCCATACAGCGGTTAAAACAGCTGTATGCAGTGAATGTCCCAGAACTGTCATAAATAGTCTATTTCTGATAGATCTGGGACATTCACTCCATACAGCTGTTTTAACCGCTGTATGGAGGGAATGTCATGGAACTGTCAGAAATAGACTATTAATGACAGTTCTGGGACTGTCCTTCCATGCAGCGGTTGAAACATTGTATGTATTTGTTTCCATAAATGGATCCATTTATGGAAACAAATACATACAATGTTTCAACCGCTGCATGGAAGGACAGTCCCAGAACTGTCATTAATAGTCTATTTCTGACAGTTCCATGACATTCCCTCCATACAGCGGTTAAAACAGCTGTATGCAGTGAATGTCCCAGAACTGTCATAAATAGTCTATTTCTGATAGATCTGGGACATTCACTGCATACAGCTGTTTTAACCGCTGTATGGAGGGAATGTCATGGAACTGTCAGAAATAGACTATTAATGACAGTCCCAGAACTGTCATTAATAGTCTATTTCTGACAGTTCCATGACATTCCCTCCATACAGCGGTTAAAACAGCTGTATGCAGTGAATGTCCCAGAACTGTCATAAATAGTCTATTTCTGATAGATCTGGGACATTCACTCCATACAGCTGTTTTAACCGCTGTATGGAGGGAATGTCATGGAACTGTCAGAAATAGACTATTAATGACAGTTCTGGGACTGTCCTTCCATGCAGCGGTTGAAACATTGTATGTATTTGTTTCCATAAATGGATCCATTTATGGAAACAAATACATACAATGTTTCAACCGCTGCATTGAAGGACAGTCCCAGAACTGTCATTAATAGTCTATTTCTGACAGTTCCATGACATTCCCTCCATACAGCGGTTAAAACAGCTGTATGCAGTGAATGTCCCAGAACTGTCATAAATAGTCTATTTCTGACAGTTCTGGGACATTCACTCCATACAGCGGTTTCCGGCAAAAAGTGTATGTGCAGAGTTCCTCTATTCTGCAGATACACTTAGAGGAGCTCTGCAGATACACTTAGAGGAGCTCTGCACATACACTTTTTTCCGGTTTGGAATTATTCTTATTTTCATCCTACTTCTTCTTCTTCTTCTTCATCCTCATCCTCATCCTCTTCTTCTTCTGAGGATGAGGATGAAGAAGAAGAAGAAGAAGAAGAAGAAGTAGGATGAAAATAAGATTAATTCCAAGCCGGCAAAAAGTGTATGTGCAGAGCTCCTCTAAGTGTATCTGCAGAGCTCCTCTAAGTGTATCTGCAGAATAGAGGAACTCTGCACATACACTTTTTGCCGGCTTGGAATTATTCTTCTTTTCATCCTACTTCTTCTTCTTCTTCTTCTTCATCCTCATCCTCAGAAGAAGAGGATGAGGATGAGGATGAGGATGAGGAAGAAGAAGAAGAATGAAAAGAAGAATAATTCCAAGCCGGCAAAAAGTGTATGTGCAGAGTTCCTCTATTTCTGACAGTTCTCTCACAGCTTCTTCACATGTACAGCGGTTGAAATATCTGTATCCTAAATGGAAACTAATAGATACAAATTGTATCTATTAGTTTCCATTTAGGATACAGATGTTTCAACCGCTGTACATGTGAAGAAGCTGTGAGAGAACTGTCAGAAATAGAGGAACTCTGCACATACACTTTTTGCCGGCTTGGAATTATTCTTCTTTTCATCCTACTTCTTCTTCTTCTTCTTCTTCTTCTTCTTCTTCTTCATCCTCATCCTCATCCTCTTCTTCTGAGGATGAAGAAGAAGAAGAAGTAGGATGAAAAGAAGAATAATTCCAAGCCGGCAAAAAGTGTATGTGCAGAGTTCCTCTATTTCTGACAGTTCTCTCACAACTTCTTCACATGTACAGTGGTTGAAACATCTGTATCCTAAATGTAAACTAATAGATACAATGTTTCAACCGCTAAACATGTGTTCCTTCTGTCAGAGAACTGTCAGAAATAGCGGAGCTCACTGCAGGGACACTTTTGCCGGCTGATCGGGAAATGTTCGATTCGCGCACCCGAAGTAGGCAAAATTTCGGTTTCGACACGAATCGAATATTTCCTGAAATTCGACTCGAATTCCGGTTCGCCTAGTTCGATTCGCTCATCTCTAATAGCAAGCTTGCATATTTTGCACTGATATCTGATTGTTCTCAATTGGATTGCATATATATGACTGGCATGTTTAATGTATTTGTACCATTAAAAAAAAATAAAGTAAAACACTTGTTATTAAACTCAAAGCAATATCTCTTATTGAATATCAATTTCTCAACAGTTTTATTAACTGGAATGTATTTCATGTTTGCACTACTAATACCACCAATACTACTACCCTAAATTTAATTGCTATCCCCTGACAAAGGTTGAAGGCAGAAAATTCAATGAATGCTGTTTAAATAGTTATACAGAGGGTTAAAGTGTGTGTCTTTTCTTAACTGAAAATTCCAGAGAAAATTTAGAATATTAAGTAGCTTGATTACACAGCCTCATTCAAGTACTGAAAGGGATACGTCGGCAGAGTTGGTATGAAATAAAGTGGACGCTGTCTGTCCTGTTCAGATTACATCTGCAGCCAGGCTCCCCAGCTGCCTGGGAAAATGAAGAGCACCCAATCCAAAAGTACTTTAATAGAGTTTATTACATGGCCGTCTGCAAAGTGATCCCAAGCTTGATGTGAACCTCAGAGGGGGAACAAAAGGGAAAGTGCAGGAGGCTGCTCTCCCTCAGTCTATGAATGGCATCTCACTTTTGATTTCAACACTTGGCCATTAATTCTCCATGAAGTGTGATGTCCTCAGGAAAAGTGCAAGGCACTGAACCAAGAGCATCTCATAAGTGCATTCTGTGCTTCACCCATGCCAAGCTGACATGTTGTGCAGTTTGTATTCCAATTACTAAAATTCTTTCACTGGACAGCAATTTTAAAACCATATATTAATATACCGGGGATTAATCTGGGTAGAAAAAATGATTTAACATCAATGACCTTTGCAGCCATCAACACATCTAGTACAACATACCAACATGGTTGTTAAAAGCCGATACAGCAAATGAGTTTAGCCTTGCCTGAGCTTGAAGTAAGGTTATACGGATTATGAAGAAAAAGGTCAAGGATCAAATAGGCCATGAAGATTTACAGCTGCAAGAGAGAGCACACCCTGAGTGGACCAAGTCAGCTTAGTGCCACTGTTATGTCACGTTGACATGACTGCAAACATATGACGACTGTCTGAAACATTTGCTTTTATTTTTCAAAGTCAATGTTATAAATGGTAGATTGAAAACTGTATAGGGTCAGGAACTTATACCTTTTTTGTTATGTTGAAATTTATATTGCAAATGTATATATGTCTACTGTAAGCCTTCTGTAAAGTACTGGATATTTAGATAATGATATATAAATAAAAAAGGAACAAATAAAAGATAACAATAATAATGTACAAGATTATGTGAGGGGGTAGGTGTTTAAGGCTTTCCTGGGACACAGCAATCCAGACCATATGATGACTGGTACAAATTGCTCTTTGAGATTAAGTATGGCCAGTAGGTTGGTGTCAGAATAGGCTGCATGGGTGGGAGAATCAGGAGGATAGTTGAGATGGCTGTCTCTGCTTTAGGTATGGTATCTCTGTGAAAGGTAGGATTCAAAACTTGGAGGATGATAGGCAGAGTGCCACTTGCCACTAACAGTTCTGGTCAGGGGTCAGTACGGAATTGTTTTATAAAATATCGGCAAGTTTATTGTTATCATTTTGGATACAAATGGCTCAAATCATAAAGCATTAACACACGGAAAATTCCCTCTTATTTAGCAAGGTGCCTGTAATTTTCCAACCTCATTGGACCCATCTGAAATACCTATAGCTGTTTTTTTTTAAATAAGTGTACTTACCTTTGTGATTTGAGCCTAACGTTTTCTGTGTATGAAGTTACCGGCTCATTAGTACACTTTCCCCAATATTAAAATAAAGAGTACTTATTCACCACTTTAGCTCCTCCAGTCTTCATTACTGTACATGAGTATCAATCAATACATTGAATGAGAATTCAGTACATTCAATGAATGTCATTCAGTACATTGTATAAGTATTATCATTCTGAATTTTGTATGTAGTGTTATACTGTAGCTCTTCAGGTTAGGTTTCATAATGCTCTTAATGTGAAATATATACTGTATCTGACAGAGACAGTTTTTTTCTTCATCTAGCAAGTGTAAGCAGTAGTGGGACTGGAGTAGACAAAAATACCTGTAATTTAATAGCATGAGTAAAAACAACAAGAATATGGTTCTAGAAGGCTAGTTCAACACCGCTAGTAAATCCTGGATTTACACAAAGCACATATTTCTGTCAGTAACTTTTTGACGCCATAAATGAACTATCTGTATGTCTAAAACAAAATTGCTGATTCTGCTGTAATTGATACTCATTAAATCAGTGATGGAACTTAAGATGGAATGTGATGACACTGAAAAACATGAAAGCTAAGTTGATTCAAACAGTAACCAGTCAGATGCTTGTTTTCATGTCACACCTTCTCTATTCAGCCTATTGTTGTTAGAAAAGCACCCCCTTAACCATAAACAGTAGTAGAGGACCCCTTGGTAGCTCAGTGGCAGCAGAGTGACAGCTTCACAGGGATGTGACCCTGTCCCCTTAAAGACCCAGTGTTTCCCTTCTACTCTGTGGCTGGGGCGGATGAAGAAGATTTGGGGCACCCTGAGCCATAGTCTCCAGTGCGCAGGGCACCAGTGGCGATGCCTCCACAGGAATCTTCATGCGGAGCTATCAAGCAAAGATGGTGATGGGCTGCCTGTGGACATGTGCCCTGCCCTGCAGAGCCAGATGGGATCGGGGCGTGCTGCTGATCGTGGTTTGGCACGGAGGCAGCCTGGTAAGGCTAAGACTCGTTCTCTTTTGACGTTTCTGACTCTTTTGCTGTAGCTAAGTCGGCGTTTCAGACTGAGAAGGCCAGTGGCTCTGAATCTTGCAAGGCCAAGAAGTTAGGGGACAATGGTGTTTGGTTGGTGGATTCTGCAAAATGCGAGATGTACGTGTGCTTTAAGGGCCCTTTGGGTGTTCATCTCAAGAAAAGGTTATGGAAAAGATCTGATGGGGTGAATTTGTGGAAATATTCTCCCTCTTGCCCTTGGAAAAATGTAATATTGAGAAAGGGAGGGTGGACGATAGCAGGAAGGAGGAGAATTGTTGCTGGTGACTGATTCCCCGCACTTTTTCCAACTGGCTTCAGGCCATTGCTATCTTAGCGAGCGTTTATTGGTGAGAAGGCACTGGAGATTTGTTCTCTGCTTTTTTGCCACTTGGATGCCATTGGAGAGGCCTATAGGGTCTACGGTGGTACGGCCTGGCTTTGCTATGACGAGCAGTTTCGGCAGCGTAAAGCCATGAGGCCTCACCTGCATTGGGATCATAAGGATATTGGGCTTTGGATGAAGCTCATGGCACAGGTACAGGTCCTAGGACAGCTCTTTCATGGGGGTCGGTGGTTCCGGTGCCTCAGAACAGTCAGCAGCACAGAAAAAAGGCTATTGCTGGCAGTTCACTGAGGGAATTTGCAGTTTTGGCGCAACATGTTGTTTCCACCATGAGTGGTCCGGTTGCAGAGGCTCACACAGTTGTGCCAGATGCTTTAAAAAAAGGATGTCACAACCAGAGGAGTCCACTTCAAAAAGGGAAAACTCCAGTAAACCTTCCCATGATGCTGCAGTATCTAAGTAAATATCCTTGGAAGGAAGCGGCTGTGTTCCTTGCCGAAGGCTTTGCCAATGGCTTTGGTATTCCTGTTCTTTATCTATTACTTGTTCTTCGCCGCCTAAGAACTTGAAATCTGCATATCGGTGTCCTCAGGTTGCTTTGGACATATTAGCTAATGAAGTGGAGCTAGGCTGGATGGCTGGCCAATTCAATCTATCGCCCCTTCCCGTTTTGCATGTGTTGCCCTTGGGGGTGGCCCCAAAAAAGGGACCTAACAAATTTTGACTGATTCATCATTTGTCTTACCTGAAAGAGTGAATAATGTGATTGCACCTGATTTTACTTTAGTCTCTCACACATAATTTGATACGACGGTCAGTTGGGTTCAACATTATGTCTGGAGATCCTTGATGGTGAAGACGGATATTGAATCCGCTTTTCGTCTGTTGCGGGTCCATCCGAACAGCCAACATTTACTGGGTTGTGTCTGGGGTAGGCAGTTTTTTTTTATTGATCGTTGTCTCCCTATGGGCTGTTCCCCTTCATGCTACAATTTTGAGACGTTCAGTACCTTTGTGGAGTGGGTGGTGCAAAAAGAAACCCAGGTTATATTGGGTATTCATTATCACAATTATTTTCTTTGTATTGGCCCTGTGTATTCCAAGCTTTGCTTGGCTTTGTTTCGTACATTTGAATGTATTGCAAAACGGTTCAGGATCCCTCTGGCGCCTGATAAAACTGAAGGTCATTCGACGGAGATGACATTCTTAGATATTATCATTGATTCACAAGTGATGAAGTGTGGCTTGCCTCCGGACAAATTGGAGGATCTTCGGGTGATAGTTGGTGTGGCCAGGAAAGCGAAGAAAGTGTGACTGAAGTGGCTGCAGCCTTTGTTGGGCAGGCTTAACTTTGCCTGACACATCATTACCATCTTCTGTCGCCACCTCAGTGCAACCACTTCAGGGGGTGAGGTTGCCGTATTATTTCATTAGACTTTCGGGTGAGCATAAGGTTGATTTGATGGTTTGGGATGAGTTTCTGACCTCCTTTAATGGGAGTTCCTTGTGGATGGCCCTGGTCATGTTGGCTCTTAACATTAACCTGTGTACTGATTCTGCGGGGAGTTCTGGTTTTGGGGCTTATTGTCAAGGGGCATGGTGTGCTGCAGCTTGGCCAGAGGAATGACGAGTCGCAGGTTTTTTGAGCAACTTGGTGTTGTTGGGGCTTTTCCCAATTGTGGTAGCTACAATTGGGAAAATACAAGATATTTGGGGATCTCAGTTTCAGGATTGCAGGGTTTGTTTTCATTGCAATAACATGGGGGTGGTGGATGTTGTGGCCAGTCTGTCTTCCTCTTCTCCACGTGTGGTACGCTTGCTGTGTTATCTTGTTCTTCATTGCTTACGTTTGAATTGTTTTGTGCAGGCTGTGCATGTCCCCAGTGTGCAGAATTCCATTGCTGATGCTTTGCCTCATTTTAGTGGGACAGGTTCTGAAGGATGGCACCAGTGGCGAAGCAGTGAGGGGTTCCTTGTCCTGAACACCTGTGGAGACTGGCATTGGAGTAGCAAGTGCCCTTATGCGATGCTCGGTGGTTGAGAGTACCTAGGAGGCCTACTCATCAGTTTGGAGGGAATGGTTCACTTTGGTGAGTTCTGTTGGTGGCTGCTTCTCCGATCAGGACAGAATTTCCTTGCAGTTGTATTTCATTAGATTGGAATTCACTTTGGGCACGTCTGTATGTAAAATGAACAGGAGGTTGGCCACTTTAGCTTTTTTTTTCAAGCTGCATGGCCTGAGGGACCTTACCAAAGACTTTATGGTGCAACAGGCCATGAAAAGTGAATGATTCCAGATGCCATGCACCCTGTGTCGTTTGATTTACTGCAGGAGTAGGTGGCAATATTTCAGAGAGTCATTATGAGGTGCGACTCTTTACGGTGCCTTTTGCCTCAGCCTTTTTTTTATGAATTGGGGAGTTGGTGAGCAAGAACAAATGCAATGTGGGTGGGTTCTTGTTCTCTGATATAATTGCCTGTGATGATTGTTTCCACCTCCAGGTCGAAAACTGATCAATTAGGGAAGGGAGCGAAGGTGACGTTGTTTAAGGTGCTTTTGGAGACAGTGTGCCCATTCTTGCTATGCACAGTTTTGTCGGGATTCGGGGAACTACGTTTGGCCCCTTTTTGTGGCATGCGGATGGTTCGTCCTTGTTGCGTTTTTAATTTGTGGCTGTTTTCAGACACATCCTAGTGGAGTTGAGTAGGCCGGTTTCCCAGTTTAATACTTATTCTTTCTATGTGAGGGCAGCCACAGAAGTGGCTCTCTGGGGTTTGAGTCCTCAGGCAGTGACATGTATAGGGCGATGGGAGTCAGACCGTTTCAAGATTTATGTCGGTCCACATCTGCTGTAAGGTTGTTAGTCTCTCCTTAATTGTTTTGTGCTGTTGTTTTGGCTCTGTGTTGTCCTATTTTGTTTTTTTCTTCCAGGTTTTCCTCGGGGTCTTGTGTGGAGCTTTGGAGACTCTTATGTTTTTTGGGGGGAGATTCAAGCAGATGCACCTGCTTGAAGAGAGACAACTCTGCATTAAACGAAGCAAGGCAGTTTTAAAATAGTTGGGTATTAGAGGTGTGATGTGGGTTCAAGTTCTCCCTGATATCCATTATTATTCTAGAGTTGAAAAGTCTCCTGATTTTTTGGTTCTCCATGTTGGTGGGAATGACATGGGGGTGCAGGCCATGAGGGATCTCATGCGCAATGTCAAATTTGACAAACTGCGTCTAATATAGGAGTTTCCCAGTGTTGTCATTGTATGATATTGATTAATGTTTTTTGTTTTGCAATTAACAGTTTTCATACTTTTTTTCCTCACAGTTAAAGCAGTTACATGTGTTTTCATAACAAGGAACTAAGCTTGTTTTAATCTGTAAAAGTAGTAACCCCATAATATGTTTTTTTTAATGCCAGAAAAAAGAATTTTCATTCTAGTATTGCATGTAGATACTGAATGCTGGCATATGAAAATAATCATTTTAACATAGACTCTTCATTTGCAAGGTATCAAATGTGAATGTGGGGAGCAAGAAAATGAATGAATAAGCAATAAAATTAGTCTACAAATGGTAAAGAAAAACTATTGGAGTTTGCATCAATTTCTGCACTATAGGTCTGATAGATGAGACTAAGAACTGGATTTTCTAACTTGAATGCAATAATCCTGATGTGCGTGAAAAGAGGCATGGTCCAAGGAGCATCTGGTGAACTCATGCAGAAAATGCACTTTCAGATATTGCAAAAAATCAACTGGACATCAGTGGTAGAAAAAATGATTTTGATATGTACAGTATTTCCCTTTGTCATTGCCCTGTGGACTGTTTTGGAAGCCTTTAAATTACCTGCACTAAGGTCAAAAATATATATTTTTTTTTGTTTACGGTCTGTTTTCATTTATAGCGCAAAAAATGAAAAAAAAAAACAGTGATGATCAAATACCACAAAACAAAGCTCTATTTGTGTAAAAAAAAATGGAATAATTTTCATTTGTGTACAATGTTGCATGACCACAAGATTGTCAGTTAAAGTAGCACAGCGCCGTATAGAAAAAAATGGCCTGGTCATGAAGGGGTAAATCTTCCGCAGGTTAAGAAGTGGTTAAGAAAATAATAATATACAATATAATATACAATAAAGACAATATTCGTAGGAACATGCCCTGTCCTTATGACACCATCATGTTTGGTGTAACTTGTCATGTACCAGTAAACACATAATACACTATGTAACCATGATAGTATACAGTCTTTTCTGGGGCAGCATCAACGAAGATGCATCCAGGTATTACTGGTGCTCAGGACAGCAGTCTGCAACAGTTACTGTACATGAGAATGTGTCAATGTCTATCAAACATACATTATATGTGTTAGCCTTCCTAATGATGACCTATCCTGTAGCTGCACCCAGACAGTATCAGTATTAACAGCCAGTATCTTCTATCCTTTTCTTGCAATCTATTAGCTCAATTGTCTCTGAGAAAGTGGATTAGGGGTATAAGGTACCTAAAGTCAGCAGCAGAAATTCCATCCACAGTGGAATTCTTTCTTTCTTCATATCTTTTGACCTCTGCCACAGGTCAACTATTGGACTCTTTAAGCCTCTTCCACATGTTAATGTAGATTGTGTAGGCCTGGCTGGGCGGGTTAGGATGTTTTTTGGGCACCTGTAACGGCCCAGTTTAGGACACTGTAGGCCCAGATGGGCAGGTTGCAGAACATACACCCATTCTTGTCTCTGGCTTCTCCACTAGGCAAAGAGCCTGGAAAACAAAACTTGGACCCCTTTGGGGCTACACCATCCCTAGGCAACATCCTAGGGGGAAGGACCACTACATCCATTCCAGACAAAACCTGGGAAGAAAAGGGTGAATCCTGCTAAGCTTACATTCTTACCAGGCATAGCCAGGGATGCTAGATTCCTTCTAGAATAAGCATCTTCTCATGCCCCGTACACACAATGAGAATATCGGACGAACGATCGGCTGTTTTTTTTCGTCTGCTAGTCTCACATCGAAAGTGAAGAGGTTACTAAAGATACGAAAATTCTCCTATGAAAGAAAAGAATTTCAAAATTGTTGTCATGTATTGTATTGTATTTGTATTGTATTTTCAGACGACTACTGTACTGATTAAACGAAAATCGTACGATCTGGTATCGTACGGAAAAAATTTTTGCGCTTTTCCCTTCGGATATTCTTGTACGAATTGTCATGATTGGCTTTCAAAAGTTGTGTACTAATGATCCGATTATTGGAAGATCGGTCCTCGTACGAAAATGTTCGTATGATTTTCTTATAGTGTGTACAAGGCATTACTCTACGTACTGGAAAAAAATCAGCAGTATCAGGCAGTAGCAAACAATGTCTTTAGGTTTAGGAGAAATCTAACAATCCCAGATAACACAAACAAAGCTCAGACTGTTTAGCTGCAAACAATACATTTAGATAGTAGAGTGCTCAACGAAAAAAATTTGTTTAGCTTCATTTCAGATTCATTAGTTAAGTAAATCATTTCATTTCATTATATTGGTTATGTTAAAATAATTCATTTTTGGAATTGTTCTTCTATTTTCAGATTCATTTAGTATATTTGGATTCATTTAGTATATGCGCTGGTCCTAATCGATTTGTACTTTTAGAAGTTGTTTCAGAAGATTGGCTATATTCATTTTAACATGTTAATTCATGTTTCGGGAGATTACTTATGCATTCTGAGTTATTCCTGTTAGTTCAACCCACAAAGAGAAATGAAATGAGCTGATTGGACAATATCGACTGAAACTGCATGCATGTGAAATTAACAAATGGACGAATTTTGAATTAATTTGTTATGCTATGATTTGGAGATTCTGATGGATCCACCTCCATCCAACCAAAACACAATAAGTAAGAATCATCATTATTTCACTTTGATACCTTACTGTATTTATTGCAGTATGTTTCCATTTAATATGTAATGTATTTTTTAAATAATTGTAGCACCATCCTAGTATAGGTGCTAGGTAGTACATAGTTATATTAGTGTAGTTTGCTCTTCTGCATAACAGAAGAGCAAATAGGTAAATTTATCCTTTGCATTTTTCTCAACAGAGTGCTTCAGTCTATTAGTCAGGACTGCTCATGATGCTCTGGTGCTGTTTAAGTTTGCCAAGTACTCCTGCTGCCTTCTGGAAAACACTAGAGCTTTGCAGAATATAGGTGGGAGCTAGGCAAATGAACAGCAGGAATATAAATACAGCTCCGGGGAGAGTAGTCCCATTGCATGCTGGAGGCTGGTATTTGTATTCTAGAAGCACATGGGGTTGGGATCCTTCCCAGAGTGGATTGCACCAAGTCTGCTTCAACTGGCAGCTGCTGCCAAGAGGCTTCAGGTGGGCAACCTGAGGGCCTGAAGCTGGATTCAAAGAGTGGCCCTGGTTCTCTTAAAGCTGACTGAGAATCCATCTGGTACCACTGAGAGAGGCTGCCTCTTGATCTACAAAGGCCTGTGGGTACACACATCTGTGGGATCTCAGGGACTATTGCCGTTAACCCCCCTCTGCTGTCCTCTAGTCAGCTAAAAGGGCCTAGCTAAAGAGATCACTTGCCAGTGATTTGAAGAACTGTGTCCACCTGCCACTTACTGCAAGGGACTTTGCTCAAGCTTCTATACTACTAGCTACTACTACCAAATTAGGAGAAGTCTGCTATCTGCTCCCAGCAAGGGACTTCACCTAAGGCTCCATCTTAGAACAGCTATTTTCCTCAAGTTGTAAATAGCTTTGTTTTGGAGTATCCTACTGCATTCTCCTAACCCTGTCCAAGTTCTTCTAAAATAAAACTGCTACATAGACTAGTATTTGATTCCATCAAACTAAAAATGCATGCACCTGGCTGTGGGAAAATACCATGTGTCTGGCTATCAGCATAGTAGTGGGGAATAGTTGGGCAATACTCAAAGAGCTCCTACAGTGGTAATGCCACATAATAAAAAATGTTAATGTAAAATAAAAACCAAATGGATCCAAATCAAATTAGATCAATAGTTATGTTGTTACTTCATTGTAGATTCTTCATGAACAAAAGGCCCAAACTATCATATCATGTTATCTGAATGAAAAAAAATGAATACTCTGGTGTGTGGATTGGACCGTTGTCCTACCCGCTACCCAGCCTACATGTGGGTTTATCCCCACAACTGGTTGTTATGCTATTTGTGCTGATCTTATTGTGTTAAATGTATATTGCTTGTATACAAGATGGGTTTATGTCTTCTTCCTTCTTCCCTGCCTTTTTTCCTTTTCCTGGTTTGTTGTTCTGTGTACCTTATGTTTTCACCTTATTTTTTTCAGGGCTCCCGGGGATCGTGACGAAGGCTATCCTCTTCTTTTTTGGTTACCATGTTGCTAAATTGGTTGTCCCTGAATGTTCAGGGTATGAACGCTCCCCAAAAAAAGGGAGTAAAGATATTTAAGTTCCTCCAGGCGCGCTACGTGGATATTGCTTGCCTACAGGAAACTCACTTTTCTGCTACTTCTAGCCCGAAGTATTTTGATGCCCGCTACCCTCAGGTTTTTCAAGCTACTGGCCCTACAAAACAAAGGGGAGTCCTCATTGCTTTACATAAAAAAAACCCATTTGTTTGTGTGAAGCGTATTGTGGACCTACATGGTAGGTATCTTTTATTGCAGGGTACAATTCAGGATGTAGATGTCACACTTTTGACTTATTATGCTCCCAACGTTAATCGTGAACCTTTCTTAAAGTATGTCTGCTCCCTTGTGGCGGTCCACCAACATGGCACTCTTCTGGTAGCAGGGGATTCAAATTTAGTTCTGAACCCTATCCTTGATAAGTATCCACCAGAGGACTCTAATCCCTCCACTGCAGCTAAATATTTCTCTCAAACCTTATGGACTCATGATTTGGTAGACTTGTGGCATGAGCTCCACCCTGGGGGGAAAGACTACACTCATTACTCGCACCCTCATCACTCTCACTCCAGAATTGACCATGCTCTAGTCTTACGAAAACATCTTCCTCTTGTGCGCTCCATCTCTATTCTTACTGTGCCGTGGTCTGATCATAACCTCATTTTGGTGGTCTGTTAATCCGTTCTTTGTAAGCCTTCTTACTCTTCTTGGAGTATGAACCACTCCCTGCTTTTGCTGAAAGAAGTTCAGGCGGACCTTCTGCGCAAATCTGAGGAATTTTTTCAATTCAGGTTCTGTCTCTTCTTCAGTTATGCTGTGGGAAGCGTACAAGGCAGTCCTTTGAGGTCATATTATCCGAGTAGCCTCAAGGTGCAAACGAGAGAGGCAGAATATACAGCATCAGCTTGAATCACAATTAGCTACTGTGCCATCTCAATTTAAACAATCACCGACTCCCTCCAACCTAAGGTTGTCGGACAAGGCTCTCCTGAAATTGGATCTTTGCTTAACAGATGATGCCGAGCGCTCCTTACGCTGGATACATCAGAAGTGGTACAGCACAGCAAATTAACCGAACTCTATGCTAGCGTATAGGTTGCATTCTTTTACGCACAATCCTAAACCAATCTCTTTGCGTACTCGTTATAATGTGCTAACTAGTAATCCTGCAAAGGTGTTGGAGGATTTTCGGTGCCGCCTTGCTAAACTTTACACAGACCCCACTCGGGCTGAACCTTATGCTATCTCCGACTTTTTGTCTTGACTGTCTTTGCCTACTCTGACTCAAGCTCATAGAGATTTGATGGACCGTGTTATTCAAGTATCAGTAGTCTTGCACTGTATCGCCAATTTGAAGACAAGCAAATGTCCAGGACCTGATGGATACATGGCCTTGTACTATAAGAAATTGGCTGATGTTCTGGCCCCTCACCATGCAGCGATGTTTAATGCGGTGAAAGGAGGTTCAGCCTTTTCCCCCGACTTGCTGACTGCTAATGTGGTCATGATCCCGAAACCGGACCGGGACCATTCCTCTTGGGAAAATTATAGACCAATCTCTCTTATCAACGTCGATATGAAAACCCTTACAAAATTTTAGCTACTCGTTTGAACTCTTTCCTTTCTCATCTGATCAAAAAAGACCAGGTGGGCTTTGTCACTCATAGGCAATCAGGGGACAAAATAAGACGAATTTTACAGTTACAACATCAGGCTCACACTCACAAAATTGAAATGATGCTCTTATCCCTGGATGTTAATAAAGCTTTCGACACCTTATCCTGGCCTTACCTCATGTCGGTCCTTCACCATTTTGGTTTTGGTCCCTCGTTTCTGTGTTGGATTTCGTCACTATATACGAGCCCCCGAGCAAAGCTTAAATACTATGGTTTTGAGTCCTCGACTTTTCCTATTGGTAGAGGAACTAGACAGGGCTGCTAGCTCTCTCCCATATTATTTATCTTGGCTTTGGAGCCCCTGGCAGAAGCTATCCGTATGCATCCTGATATTAAGGGGCATAAGCTGTCATTGTTTGCAGATGATATATTGTTGTCAGTTACTAATCTGGGGGTTACTCTGCCCAACCTACTGGAGGTTCTGGATTCCTTCACTGCTCTTTCAGGCCTCTATGTCAATCCCGTTAAATCTAAAGCCATGTCTATTACCCTTTCCTCCATGCTGCTGGCAACACTGAAACAATTGTTTTCTTTTCAATGGCTTTCAGTCTTTCCATACCTGGAGATTAAGATCACCCCATCTTACAAAGGACTGTATCAGGCTAATTTCACCTCTGTCTTTAAGGATTTGACGGCAATGTTGTCTTCTTGGGCTCATCTCCCACTTTCGTGGTTTGGTAGAATTAATGCAATATGTATGACTTATCTCCCAAAATTATTATATGTGTTTTGGGTTTTACTGATCCCTATCCCTTTGCATATCTTACACATTTGTCAACGGAAGCTTCTGTCTTTCATCTGGGGCTCCTCATGCCCTAGAATTAATAAAATAATTTTATTTGCCCATAGGAATGAAGGTGGACTGTCTGTCCCGAATCTTAATGCATACTACTTAGTGGCGAATATTGCTCCACTAGCCCATATTCACACGTCTCGCAATATTTTGCTGTGGGCCACAGTGGATCTGATGAACTCCCACCCAACACCACTTTCTTCTTTGCCTTGGCTCCCCCCTGTCCGACGTTAGCACATACGCTTCGACTTTGGGACTCTATCAAATATTCTGCTGGTCTCATTTCTGCTCACTTACCTTTGATGCGCCTATTCCACAACCCATTGTTTCCCCCAGGCCTTGACAATCCTGGACAGTTTGCTTGGTGGCCAGCTCATGGCTTCAATGACGTATACTCCTTGCACTGTCCTACTCAGATACTCACTTTTGAGACTCTGCATTTTTCTCATAACATCCCGTTGAAGGAATATTTGAGCTACCTCCAACTCCGTCACTTTCTTACTACATTATTACGAGCCCATTCGGAATCCTATAGGCTGACCCCCTTTGAAAGTCTTCGCAGGCACAGACCTTATACACAGGGCTTGATCTCCCTTTTCTACTCTGCTGTAATTTCTTATAGGATACCCCCGGTTCGCTCTTATCATCAGCAATGGCAATTGTAACTCGGGGGGTTGTCTAGATCAGCAAGAAAGGCGGATCATGACTCAAGCATTGTCTAAATGCTTGAGGAATGTAATTATATTAGAAAATGCCTACAAGGTCCTTTACAGATGGTATTATACGCCTGCCCGGCTGGCTCGTTTTAGTTCCTCATATTCTCCAACTTGCTTTCGGGGTTGTCAACAAATAGGTACCATGGCCCATATTTGGTGGATTTGCCCCAAGGTATGCAGACTATAGCTTAGGGTCTATGCCCTTCTCCGCACTATGCTACACACAGATATTAAGACCAACCCATACGAGGCACTATTATTTAAACCATTAGTAGGCCTAATCCGTCCTGAGCGGCAGTTAGCATCGCATCTATTTATGGCTACCAAATTGACGATCGCAAGAGCTTAGAAAACCCTCTCTTTTTAGCTTCAAAGCCGTTAAGAACCTGATGAATTTTATAATGGTTAATGAGAAGCTAACGGCCATGCTGTTAGACACCCACACAAAGTTTCTGCAGATCTGGCGTCCCTGGATTGATGTGGCTCAACCGTCTAGATTTGACCAGACCCTCCTGTTGATATAAGACTCTCCTGACGCGATCCCCTGGAGCCCTTTCTTTGTCTTTACTATTCTTGTTTCTCCCTTCTTCGCTTTTCTCTTTTCTTTCTCTTTTTTTCTTTTTTTTTTGTCGGTTTTCATGTTACATGTCCTGATTGTGATACCCCTAGAGAATTGTGCCTGTAATGTTTTATATACCTGTCGGACTTTCTTGAGAGTCCTTGGTGTAGAGTTCAGATGTGCGTCCAGTGAGACTCAATGCTCAGTTTTTCCTATCATGTGTATGCGACTTTTGTGACTATCCTTGGCGTTTGCCCACTAGCTCATTGGTCACTACTTGTTTGCTGTTAACGCAATTTATAAGGTTTTATTCCATCCTTTTATATATTGTGTTTTTGTACTCCATTTCTCTCCGTGTTAATACTTCAGTGCATTTGTTATGTCCTTCATCAGCAGAATTGTACACCTTATTTTTTTGTGTCAATGAGCTTGCTTTTGACTGATTCTTTGTTGTTGTGCTGTCTATAATAAAATTCATTGTAAAAGAAAAAAATGAATATGAATGAATTTGTTGTTTCGTTATAATTTATTTCAGATTCCTTAAAATGTGTTACTATTGTAATTCAGATACAACCAAATCTCTAGATAATGAAAGTTTCATCCAAATTTTTGTAACAAAACAAATCGCATACATCTATTAGATACGGATACTGCAGCTTAACCACTTGCCATACCGGTACATCACTCTGGCTGTACTAACATGAAGGGGAGTGACCACTCTGCCCATCAGACACTGGGACAAACAGAACGTCACAATGTCAGCAAAACTATTATGAATCAATCTGATTCATAACAGTTCTGCTTCCCTTCCTAGTGAGTTATGATTGGCCCACAGCTCTGACATGGTACATGGGCCAATCACAGCACCCTGTACAATGTGATTAGCTGTAGCCAATCACAGATCACTAAAATTTTGAACTGTCATGAACCTAACCCATTAATCACAGTTCAAAGCAAGCATTGCATCGCAGGAGTAATAATCTTTATTGCTCCTGCAAAGCAAAGTGTAAAAAAAATAAATCCCTGATCACCCCCCAAGAGTAGTACAATGTTAGTATGCTAACATTGAACTACTCTGATGAAAATAAAAATAATAAACAAAAAATAAAAATAATGTTGAAAAAACTGAGAACCTTTTTTTTAACTACTTGCCGCCCACCCGCAAAGTACAGGCAAGCGTACCCTTAAGTCGCTTTCTATTCCAGGTGTTTGTGTCCCTCGCTTCCCTCCCTGCTGGTCCAGGGAGAGAAGAGAGAACACCACACTGTGAGTAAAAGCAATACATTTTACACACATGCATTAGATGAGCACATTTAACCCTTTGATTGCCCCTATTAACCCTTTGATCACCCTGCCACCCAGCCAGTGCCATTAGTACAGTGTCAGTACATAGAATTTTTCACTCATCACTGTATTACTGTCAGATAGCGTCAGGGTTAGTTAGTGTCCCTCCCAGCCAGGGTCAGGTAGTGTTAGATTGCCTGCACACTATCGCACTCACGCTATAGGTCGCTGATCACTGCCATTACTAGTTTAATATTTTAATCTAGTTTAATAATATCAATATATTGATCATGAACAGAACTCTTTTGGGCCTAAACCCTCAACATGGGCATTACAAAAAATAATGGATTGCAGTCAAATTGGTCCACAGACGCAATTCATCATATTCCCATGTTCTCTGCAGTTATATATATGTCCAAGAAGGACCAGCATCATACTGGTACATCACTGGACTTTTGAGTGGTTACACTAGGATGATACCTGCAGCTACAGGCATCATCCTAGTATTGTCTTTTTCAGCTGATGGTCAGCTTTCATGTAGCAGCTATGTAACTACTAGATTGCTTTTACAAGCAGCGGGAAGGTATGCTCCCTCCCCCCCCCCATTCCACATCTTTCTCAGGCTCTATTGTACCCAAGAATGCAGCTGGCGGTTCTGCCAGCTGATCATAGAGTTGATCGGAGACTGGAATCACTTCAATCATCTCTATGGTCTAAGAAACCAGAAGCATCAAGTATTACATCATTTCAGTTTAGTCGGATATAAACAGCGCCATTTTAAAATTGGGAAAGCATTTGACCACACCAGTCTTGGTGTGATCAGATGCTTTAGGGCAGAGGAGAGATCTAGAGTGTAATAGACCCTAGATTTCCTGTCACTGCCCATTGCTATCACAGGGGATAATTACATTCCCTGTGATAACAATAAAAGTGGTAAAAAAAAGAAAGGGACAATGTAAAAATAAAAAAAAGCAAAATTAATAATAATAAAAAAAAATCGCTCACACACAAAGGCAAATGCAAGTGTTGGTTTTGTGTCGGTATGTAAACAGAGATTGCACCATGCATGCAAGGTATCACCGTGAACATCAGTTTGATGGCAGTAATTCTAGCACTAGACTTCCTGTGGAAATCTAAAATGGCAACCTGCAAAGGCTATTAAAGCATTGCCTATGGATATTAAAATTTAAAAAAGAGTTTGTTGCTGTTGAGTGGGTGTGCACAACTTTAAAGCATGTCATGTTTGGTACATATTTACTCATTGTATCCTCATCTTTTATAATTTAGCAAACAACTGGGCACTATATTATGTTTTTTTGCATTAAAATTCAAAACAGTGTATTTTTTTAAATTTGCTTTTGAAAAATCACCATGCAAAAACTGTGACATAAAAAACTTCACCCAACATTTTATTCTCTAGGGCCTCTGTTTTAAAAATATATCTAATGTTTCGGGGTTCAAATTAATTTTCTATCAAACAAAAGTTTTCTTCAAGTGGTTAGAAGAGTTGATGATGTGTAGCATAAGCTTCTAACGCTGGCCCTGAAATGTCAGTATAGTAGAAGCACCCCCCCCCAAACGACCCCTTTTTGGAAAGTAGACACTCCAAGGTATTTGCTAAGGGGCATGCTGAGTATTTTGCAGATCTCATTTGTTGCCACACGTTTTTGGAAAATGAAGAAAGAAAACAAACATTTATTTTTTCTTTTCTTTTTCAAAACCCTGTGGCAAAAATTATATATGCAAAATACTCACCATACCTCTTATCAAATTGCTTTACTTTCCAAAAAGGGGTCATTTGGGGGGGTGTTTGTACTATCCTGGCATTACAGGGCCAACATTAGATGATAGGTAGTGAGGAAGTGACATAAGGAAATATGCCGTTTGAAAGCATAAAGGTGGTCATTGGATTTTGGGGACCTGTTTGTGGCTAGGCTGCCAAAAAGTCTCCCGAGTATATGGTTTGGGGTATTTTGGGGGGTTATGCCACATATTCCCACAGCATGTGTGTGCAATATATATTTTTTTTCTCATTTTCCAAAAAATTGTGGAAAAAATAAAATCTTCCATGTACTCAACATGCCACTCAACAAATTTTTTGGAGTGTCTACTTTCCAAAAAGGGGTCATTTAGGGTTTTTTTGTACTGCCCTGGAATTTTAGCACCTCAAGAAATGTGATAGGCAGTCAGAAAGTACTGTAAAAGCTGTATAAATTCCAACATATATACCATAGTTCGTAGATACTATAACTTTCACACAAAGCAATTAATATACACGTATTGGGATTTTTTTTTTTACCAAAGATATGTAGCAGAATACATTTTGACCTAAATTTTTGACTAGATTTGAGTTTATTGGATATTTTTTACAACAGAAAGTAGAAAATATTTTTTCATTTATATCACTTTTTTTGTTTATATCACTAAAAATAAAAAACTCAGTGGTGACCAAATACCACCAAATAAAGTCTATTTGTGTGAAAAAAAAGACATAAATTACATTTGGATACAGCATTGCATGACCACGCAATTACCAGTTGAAATAGCGTACTGCAGAATAGCAAAAAATGGCCTGGTCAGGAAGGGGGAAAAACCGTCCAGGGCTGAAATGTTTAAGGCAGGGTCTCTACCTTATATTAACCACTTCAATGTTGAGCACTTTCACCCCCTTCCTGCCCAGGCCAATTTTCAATTTTCAGTGCTCACACACTTTGAATGACAATTACTCGGTTATGCAACACTGTACTCATATGAAATGCTTATCTTTTTTTTCCACACAAATTGAGCTTTGTTTTGGTGGTATTTATTAAGCACTGTTTTTTTTATTTTTTTTGTGCTATACATGAAAAAAGACTGCAAATTTTTTTTTTTAAATGGTTTTTTTAGTTTGTTATAAATTTAGCAATAAAGTAATTTTTCTTCCTAAAGTTTGAAATATATATATATATATATACACAGTATATACAGTTCGTTCCATATATATTTGGACACAGGCACAATTTTTATACTTTTGGCTCTGTATGCCACCAGAATAAATTAAAACAAACCGCTCAAAATGAATTTGAAGTGCAGACTTTCAGATTTAATTCAAGGGGTTGAATATAACTATCAAGTACAAATTTTAGGAACTGCAACCCTTTTTATACACAGTCCCTCCATTTTCAGGGGCTCAAATGTGATTGGACAAATGAATATAATCATAAATAAAACGTTAATTTTTAATATTTTGTTGAGAATCCTTTACCGACAATGACTGCCTGAAGTCTGGAACCCAAGGACATTACGAAAGACTGGGTCTCCACCTTTTTGATGCTTTGCCAGGCTCTAACTGCAGCTGTCTTCTGTTGTTCTTTGATTGTGGGTCTTTCTGCCTTTAGGTTTGCCTTCAGCAAGTGAAATGTATGCTCAACTGGATTGCGATCAGGTGATTGACTCAGCCATTGTAGAATATTCCACTTATTTTCCTTCAAAAGCTCCTGGGTTGCTTTTGCAGTGTGTTTTGGATCATTGTCCATCTGTACTGTGAAGCGCCGTCCAATCACTTTGCCACATTTGGCTGAATCTGGGCTAATGGTATAGCTCTAAACACTGCAGAATTCATCCGGCTGCTTCTGTCTTCTGTCACATCACCAATGACCCAGTGCCAGTGAAAGCCATGCATGCCCATGCCATCACACTGACTCCATGTTGTTTTACAGATGATGACGTTGTGTGCTTTGGATCATGAGCTGTTCCAAGCCTTCTCCACACTTTTTTCTTCCCGTCATTCTGGTACAGATTAATCTTAGTTTCATCCATCCAAAAAATGCTTTTCCAGAACTGGTCTGGCGATTTTAGATGTTTTTTGGCAAAGTGTAATCTGGCTTTTCTATTCTTTAGGCTTATGAATGTTTTTCACCTTGTGGTGAACCCTCTGTATTTTCTCTCATGAAGTCTTCTCTTGATTGTAGACTTTGACAATGATGCAACCACCTCCTGCAGAGTGTCCTTCAATTGTCTGGATGTTGTGAATGGTTTTTCTTTACCATAAAGAGGACCCTGCGATCATCCACCACTGTTGTCTTCCGTGAATGTCCATGCCTTTTTATGTTGCTGAGCTCACCAGTGCATTCTTCATTCCTCAGAATGTACCAAACTGTTGAGTTGGCCACTTCTAATATTGCTGCTATCTGTCTGATGGATTTGTTTCATTTTTGAAGCCTTACAATGGCCTGTTTCACTTGCATGGACAGCTCCTTTGAACACATGATGTAGGTTCACAGCAGTAGATTCCAAATGCAAATACCACACTTAGAATCAACTCCAGACCTTTTACCTGGGAAGGAAGGAGTAGCCCACACTTGGCCATGAAACAGCTTTTGATTCAATTGTCCAATTACTTTTGGTCCCTTGAAAAAGAGGGGGATGGCTACTCTTAAGAGTTGTAATTCCTAAACGCTTCCTCCAATTTGGATGTACATACCCTCAAATTAAACCCGAGAGTGTGCACTTTCAGCCCACATCCATTATATAACTATAGCATGAATATGGTTGCTAAATACCTGAAAAAAAACTAAAATTGTGCCTGTGTCCAAATATACAGTATCTCACAGAAGTGAGTACACCTCACACATTTTTGTAAATATTTTACTATATCTTTTTATGTGACAACACTGAACAAATTACACTGTGCTACAATGTAAAGTAGTGAGTGTACAGCTTGCATAACAATGTAAATTTACTGTCCCCTCAAAATAACTCAACACACAGCCATTAATGTCTAAACCGCTGGCAATAAAAGTGAGTACACCCCTAAGTGAAAATGTCCAAATTTGGCCAAAAGTGTCAATATTTTGTGGCCACCATTATTTTACAGCACTACCTTAACCCTCTTGGGCATGGAGTTCACCAGAGCTTCACAGGTTGCCACTGGAGTCCTCTTCCACTCCTCCATGATGACATCATGGAGTTGGTGGATGTTAGAGACCTTGCACTCCTCCACCTTCCATTTGAGGATGCCCCACAGATGCTCAATAGGGTTTAGGTCTGGAGACCTGCTTGGTCAGTCCATTACCTTTATCCTCAGCTTCTTTAGCAAGGCAGTGGTCATCTTTGAGGTGTGTTTGAGGTTGTTATCATGTTGGAATACTGCCTTGTGGCCCAGTCTCTGAAGGGAGGGGATCATACTCTGCTTCAGTATGTCACAGTACATGTTGGCATTCATGGTTTCCTCAATGAACTATAGAACCCCATTGCAGCCCCAGACCTTGACACTATCACCACCATGCTTGACTGTAGGCAAGACACACTTGTCTTTGTACTCCTCAGCTGGTTGCCGCCACACACACTTGACACCATCTGAACCAAATAAGTTTATCTTGGTCTCATCAGACCACAGGACATGGTTCCAGTAATCCATGTCCTTAGTCTGCTTGTCTTCAGAAAACTGTTTGCGGGCTTTCTTGTGCATCATCTTTAGAAGAGGCTTCCTTCTGGGATGACAGCCATGCAGACCAATTTGATGCAGTGTGTGGCATTGGGTCTGAGCACTGACAGGCTGACCCCTACCCTTTCAACCTCTGCAGCAATGCTGGCAGCACTTATATGTCTATTTCCCAAAGACAACCTCTGAATATGACTCTGAGCACATGCACTCAACTGGTTTGGTCAACCATGGCGAGGCTTGTTCTGAGTGGAACCTGTCCTGTTAAAACGCTGTATGGTCTTGGCCACCGTGCTGCAGCTCAGTTTCAGGGTCTTGGCAATCTTCTTATAGCCTAGGCCATCTTTATGTAGAGCAACAACTATTTTTTTCAAATCCTTAGAGTTCTTTGCCATGAGATGCCATGTTGAACTTCCAGTGACCAGTTAGAGAGTGAGAGCGATAACACAAAATTTAACACCTGCTCCCCATTCACACCTGAGACCTTGTAACACTAACGAGTCACATGACACCGGGGAGGGAAAATTGCTAATTGGGCCCAATTGTACTTACTTTGCCAGCGGTTTAGACATTAATGACTGTGTGTTGAGTTATTTTGAGGGGACAGCAAATTTACACTGTCATACAAGCTGTACACTTACTACTTTACATTGTAGCAAAGTGTCATTTCTTCAGTGTTGTCACATGAAAAGATATAATAAAATATTTACAAAAATGTGAGGGGTGTATTTACTTCTGAGAGATACTGTATATGGACCTAACTATATATATATATATATATATATACACAGTATATATTTATACTGCTACATTTCTTTGGTACAAATGACCCAAATCAGTGCATAATATTTGGTCTGTGTGAACGTTATAGAGTCTACAAACTGTGGTACCTATCATTTACGATTGCTCAATCCTGATGTACCGATTAATTTCTTGGGACCCTAACATGCCAGGACAGTACAAATGCCCCCCCCCCCCAAATGACCCTTTTTTAGAAAGCAGACATTCTAACATATTTAGTAAGAAGTCTAGTGAATTTTTTTAAGTTGTAATTTTTTCCCATAATTCTTTGGAAAATAAAGAAAATTTTTTGTTTTTTCACAAAAATCTCATATTAACAAGTTTTTTTCTCACACACACTACATAGGCATATTTGCAACTACACACCAAAACCCATTCTGATACTCCTGAGTATGGTGATACCACATGTGTGAGATTTGTTTGCAGCCTAGCCACGTAGAGGGGCCCCACATCCAAGGAGCACCTTCAGGCATTATCTACGTTGAGACCAGGCCTTCCTCTGGTACTTTTTGTCTACAAGTAAAAATCTGTATGTTTGCTAGAAAATTACTTAGAACCCCCAAAAATTATAATTTTTTTTAGCAGAGGCCCTGCAGAATATAATTGTGTGTTTTGCAATTTTGTATGTCACACAGTATTAGCGGTTTCTCAAACTAAATTTTTAGGGGAAAAATACACTTTAATTAATTTTAATGCACACAAACACAATATAATACCCAAATTTTGGCAAAATATAAAATATAATGCTGTGCCAAGTAAATAGATACCAAACATGTCACGCTTTAAAATTGTGCATGCTTATGGAATGGTGCCAAACTACAGTACTTAAAAATCTTCATAGGCAATGTTTTATAAATCTTTACTGGTTACCAGTTTAGATTTACACAGGACATCTGGTGTTAGAATTATTGCTCTCGCTTTGACATTCGTGGCAATACCTCACATGTGTGGTACAATAGCCGTTTGCATATGCACATGGGACCAACACATGCATTTGCCTTTGCATGTTAAAAAAAAAACATTTTCTTTCATTGCTGTCCCAAGGAATGTAAATGTCACTTGTCACAGCAATAGGCAGTGACAGGTACTCTTTATGGAGAGATCTGGGGTCTATTAGACCCCAGATGTATTTTCTGCCCTAAAAGCATCTGATCACACCACAACTGGTACATTGTGACAGATGTTGATGGAACACTGGTACACTGTCCGAGGGACACAGTCATCACAGAATCACGCCACTGCATGGCCACGATGCTGCGCGCAGGCACTTTTTCTGAAAGGACCTCCCATCAGAATGATGCCTGTCCCAATTTTATGTACAGTGACCAGGTGGGAAGTGGTTAAGCAGTGTTATAAGCCCTGTCAAGTTTACACTGAACTGCGAAAAATTATATGGAGATAGAAGAAGAGCTAGAGGTATCCAAACAGCAGAACTCTACCTCTTTCAGACCTCTGCAGAGAGATAACTGCTTCCTCACTGTGCAAAGGTCCTTCTCTGCAGTATGCTGTAGCCGACTTTCTTACTCAGGCTGTGAATGCATTCTAAATAAAATAGACTGTATGGCCCCTTGCATATGAACATTCTGACTGGGTCCATCCACCCATTTTTCTGGAGGACTCGCTCTGAACTTCCATTCTCCTCTATGAGCAGTGGGGGCAAACTGACGTGTCCGTTGATACCTGCCTACATTTAATCCAATTAGCTAAAAACAAACAGATGGGGATCCATTCCCCTCCATCTGGCCAAATCGGATTGCAATTGGGTGTAAATGGACAGGCCATAGAAGAGAGGCTTATGCAGAGTGGAAACGGACCTGTTATCCACCTGTTCAGCGGAGATCAGCAGATCACTTGTTCTGTTGTATTTGAAATGTATTAATTGGATTTAAACCTAAGATTTAACTGGAGTTTACATTTTTTGGGGGGATAGGGGGGCTTATTTTACATTTTTGGGCTTAGATATACTATAACTTCACAGTCATTCTTACACACATACTAGAACCTTTCAAACTAAAAAAAAAAGCATACAGTATCCTTTTTTAAATTCCACCTTTGCAGCATTATGTCTGCGGCAAAATAATGAGACTGTTTAAATGTAAGCAAAAGCCCTGAAACTGAGCTCTGCATTGTGTGTAGACACTTTGGAAGATATGTTACAGCCTGCTAAAGTAAATAGCCAATAATACAGCATAGCCTAATCAATAAGGACCTGTAATACTGTCTCTCAGAGGAGAACAGCACTTGTGCCAATAACATTTTTTTTTTCCTGGCTGTCATTAATCTCTATTAAAAATGAGAAGCGTGGCATGCTTTTAGTTCAGTAATAAACCTATAGTGAGTTATTATATTGATGTTGTTTTCTGTTGGGCTCTTACAGTGCTGGGTATTGATTAGAACTGAATTAACACAAAACGTCTGCAGAGCAGATAGGAAATACATATAGGATTGATTTGCATTTGCTTTCCTTGGTTTTACTTGTAGGAGAAAGAAACCATCCCTCACTTTATTTGCAGCAGCTGGGCCCCGTCACTCCGCATCTTGTCGGAAGAAATCACTTCCCAGTTTGATTTTAAAAATTACTAGCACAACCAGCATCAGGATAATATTATTATTATTATGATCACCAGTAAATAGGCTTGGCAAGCCACTCAATACAATTCATTACCACTCATCCAACAAATGTATCGATTTCTGTTTTGTGGTTACATAATACAATTTTAAGGCTGTTGCAGTTTAATGAGCCATCTTCCTATGATGTTCCAGGAGATTTGGAGCGATTGTAGAAGTAAATATTATAGATTGCCTGTCTGCAACTGCACAGCTCCTCTTAGCCCAGCATGGGACTGAATGGAGGCATCCAGCTATGCAATACTTTGAGCATAAAAGATCAAAGTATCCTTAAAGAACAATAGTGGCCACACTTATCCTGTACACTGAGGACCACACACAGAAACACCTGCAGGGCTATAACATTTGTAGTGAAAGCCTCTCAGAGGTGTCTGGCAGGTACTTGTGATGGAAATGAACAGGATCAAGTACTGTAACTGTGTGTGTGTGCATAGTGATTCTTGGTGAGCCAAGAAGTTTGATTTCCAGGATTCCTCCCAGTGAATTCAGCTTGTTGCATTTAACAAGTCAGGGTTTGATCAGGGTTTGGCTAATCTCCTAACTAAGACACAAAGAAAAGAACTAACTGAACAAATAAAGTTAAGCAATAAACAGTATATATATATATATATATATATATATATACAGTTGCAAGAAAAAGTATGTGAACCCCTTGGGATTACGTGGAGTTTTGCATGAATTGGGCATAAAATGTGCTCTGAACTTCATCTAAGTCACAACAATAGAAGAACACAGTCTGCTGAACATAATACTACACAAACATTAGATGTTGCCATGGTTTAATTGAACATAACATGTAAACATTCACAGTTCAGGGAGGAAAAAGTATGTGAACCTTTGGACTTAATAACTGGTTGACCCTCCTTTGGCAGCAATAACCTCAACCAAACGTTTCCTGTAGTTGTAGATCAGACCTGCACAACGATCTGGAGTAATTTTGGACCACTCCTCTTCACAAAACTGTTTCAGTGTAGCAATATTCTTGGGATGTCTGGTGTGAATCGCTCTCTTAAGGTCATGCCACAGCATTTCAATCGGGTTGAGGTCAGGACTCTGACTGGGCCACTCCAGCACTTCTGTGCTGTTGCAGCCATTGTATTGTTGAATTTCTTGTATGCTTTGGGTCATTGTCCTGTTGCATCACCCATCCTCTGCGGAGCTTCAGTTGGCGGACAGATGGTCGTACGTTTTCCTGCAAAATGTCTTGATAAACTCTGGATTCATTTTCCCATCAATGACAACAATCCATCCAGGCCCTGAGGCAGCAAAGCAGCCTCAAACCATGATGCTCCCTCCGCCATGTTTTACAGTGGGAATGAGGTTTTGATGTTGGTGTGCTGTGCCTTTTTTTCTCCACACATAGTGTTGTGTGTTCTTCCCAAACAACTCAATCTTGGTTTCATCTGTCCACAGTATATTTTGCCAGTAGTGCTGTGGAACATCCAGGTGCTCTTTTGCAAACTTCAAACGTGCTACAATATTCTTTTTGGACAGCAATGGCTTCCTCCGTGGTGTCCTCCCATGTACTCCATTCTTGTTTAATGTTTTCCTTATTGTAGATGTGTCAACAAAAATGTTAGCATGTGCCAGAGATTTCTGTAGGTCTTTAGCTGACACTCTGGGATTCTTCTTTACCTCATGCAGCATTCTGCGCTGTGCTCTTGCAGTCATTTTTACAGGACGACCACGTCTAGGGAGAGTAGCAACAGTGCTAAACTTTCTCCATTTGTAGACAGTCTGTCTTACCGTGGACACATGAACATCAAGGCTTTTGGAGATACTTTTGTAACCTTTTCCAGCTTCATGCAAGTCAACAATTCTTGATCGTAGGTCTTCTGAGAGCCCTTTTCTGCGAGGCATGGTTCACATCAGACAGTGCTTCTTGAAACCAGTAAACCCAAAACAGGTGTGTGTTTTTTAAGGGCAGGACAGCTGTCAGCAACACATCCAATATCATCACACTGATTGGAGTCAAGGTTGGCTCACTCCTGGCTCCAATTAGCTCTGGGAGAAGTCATTAAGCTAGGGCCTCACATACGTTTTCCTCCCTGAACTGTGAATGTTTACATGTTACGTGCAATTTAACCATGGCAACATCTAATGTTTGTGTAGTATTATGTTCAGCAGACTGTGTTCTTCTATTGTTGTGACTTAGATGACGTTCAGAGCACATTTTATGCCCAATTCATGTAAAACTCCACGTAATCCCAAGGGGTTCACATACTTTTTCTTGTAACTGTATATATATCGGCATGATGAAAAGTCTGGGAGATATCCAGGATGTTACAGACCCCTTCAAGGGGAAGGCACAGATAGACCTATATTTCTATATAGGTCCATTTCTCCAGATGAGTGCATATGGTGACAGGTGGTGGAACAGGTGGAAGTCACAGTATTGCATTTCTTCACTTGATTTCTTCACTAGCACAGACATGTTAGACTTTTAATTTTGATTTTTTCACTTCTTTATTATGTTTCTTTGTTTAGTATGGATACTATTTGGGTTTTTTTTTGTTATCACATTGATGTGAGATGTTATATATCATTTCCAGCATGCAGGGTACTTTTTATTTATGTATTTTATTTAATTATTATATTTCTTTATTATTTTTTTCAAACAATTATTGGTAATTGGGAATGCACAATTCTTTATTGGGGCTGCGTATCACTATTAGAATATAAATTGTTTTTAAACAAGTTGTTGAGAAAGAAACGTCCCCATCTGGGTGATGTATGTACATTGCAGGGATTTTAACAAACTTTGTTGCAGATTCCAACATTTTGTTATTCTGAAGAAATAGCTGTTTGTTTGTCTGTGTAAAATGAATCTAAAAGGGAGTAACATTATAATTATCAATCAGCTGCTGCACTTGCAGGGTTCTAATGTGGAATGTTGCAGGGTCTGCATCCCTTTAGATGTGATTTCTCTTTGGGAATCTCTCACCAAAAATGACATTTTTGTTGCAGGCGATGCCCAAAATCTTGCATAGTTTCATATATAGTTACATAGTTAGTCTGGTTGAAAAAAGGCACATGTCCACCCCTTTCAATCAATAAAAAAAGAATGAATGAATGAATTAATTAATACAAAAAACAAGAATTCTACATACACATTCCTATACCCACAGTCGATACAGAGTTGATGCTCTTACTGTTAAAAAACCTTTCTGTATTTTCAGATTAAATTTATTTTCCTCCAGTTGTAAAGAGTGCCCCCTCTTACTGGTATGTTCTAGGAAAATCAGTAAGCCAATCCCAGGCAGGAAATTACACTTCGGGAAGGGGGCACACCATCTTGTGTAGCAATTGTATATGATACTTAAATATACTATATATATTTTTTTTTCTTTTGATATTTTTTCCCACAAAAGTTGAGTTAACCTTTAAATAATTTTACCAGTGACCTTCTAAGCAGCATTAGCAACTAATTCCCTCTACCAATCTGTAGAATTGTTACATTGCATATCTTGTTCCTCAGCTCTATCCAGCATCCATAATGTTGTATCATACCCACTCCATTCCTATGTTCATAGTTCAGAGACCCAACATTCCTTTCTAGGAGTAACATTTATTTTGTTTATTTCACATTTACATGTTTTGTTATAGAAATTTGTGGCAAATGGGCTCTTTCATTCTCAAATGCATGCACAGGAAAACCCAGGATTCAGAGTATGAAAACAAGGACCAACCTTTTGAATCCCTGATAACCATCCAAGAGGGTGCTCAAAATGCCGTACATGTAGGAGGTGTTGCATAAAAACATTTTAGCTACATCTCCTTACTATGGCAAGATTCCCTCTCTTGACCAATGTGCCTCTGATTCCTAAAAAGGAGCTTCAGTGGTGGCAGATGCTTTAAGAATCCTTTTTTTAATTTTTCATTTATGATGTTATGTAACAGACAGCTAATATATGCACAATCATAGTGTGGTACAGTGACATAATTTCTAACAGAAGTAAGGCACAATAATCAAAATCATAATGACAGACATGATTTACCCAGTAAAAATAATATTATAACCCATGCATTAACAAGAACAATAAAGGGATTTATGTAAAGGCAAATAATCATCCTGGGGTGAGGTACATGAAGGAAAGGTTGATTCTCTTTATTGCTTTTGAAAATGATGTCTTACATATTTGTTTGGAGATAATACTGCACCTGAAGGGGTAGAGAACTGAAAGGGGGTAAGAAGGAATTTAGATATAGCAAAGATTTTAGAAGAGGAAAAAAATCATGTGAGGGCAGGGAATTCTACCCCCGTGAGATGTTTTTATACCACAGCGGCCAGGCCCAGCTACAGGCAGCACTCACAAGCAGCACTTCAACCATATGATTCTGACTACAATGGCGTCATAGGAAGCCCTCCAAGAACTGGACAGTGAATTCAAGCATGGCACCATGATAGATTGCACAGGTGGCAATCTATCACAGCACCAGGCTTGAATTCACTAATCTCCTAAGAGTGACCCATTCTTTCACAAATGTTTATAGAAGCAGTCTGCATGCCTAGGTGGTTGATTTTATATACCTGTGGCCATGGAGGTGATTGGAACAACTGAATCCAATAATTTGGAGGGGTGTACCAATACTTTTGGCAATATAGTATATGTACATGTAACCATATTTTATTGACAGACACAATAGACGCGGAGTAAAACACTATGGATACTCACTACTCATAGTTTGCAATTATGGCGGAATAACATGGAACAAATACTTGAATAAATGAACCCCTTGTTGTCTTCTATTGAATAGCTTTATAGGTAGTTTACTTGTGGATATAATTTTTGGTGAGTTCTGGGATGCCTCACTGAGTTGCAGTCAATCCTGCCTTTTTTATATTTGTTTTGGTGTAGGTTAGCACATTTGGGGACTAATTACATTAATTGCACCTTTGGGTATTTATGAGTATTACTATAATTTTTGTGTAATAAAAGTAAAATAAAGTGAAAGCTGTCCTTTCATTTTTGGTTCTTACAATGCAACCATGTTTGCCCATTGTAAAACACATCCAAACCCCTTACAGGTAATTACATTAAAAGCTCAAATTATACAACAATTAAATGCAAAACATGATAACATGAGAAAATACACTTAACTATAGCAACTAATCAACAATTATTTCTAAACTGAGCTGATTTTAGTCTATGAAGGACTAGTTTTGGCCAGCTCAGTAGATAGCTTAAAAAAAGCTGGATGCATTTCTAAATGCAAAAAATATAACTGGATACTAATTTTTAGAGGTAGATGATCCAGGGTAAACCCAACTGTCTCCTGAGGAATCAGGAAGGATTTTTCCCCCTATTGGTGCGAATTAGACCATGCTTTCGTGCCTTCTTCTGTATCAACTATGGGTGTAGGATAGTGTATATGGTGGTTTTCTATTTGTGTTTTTTTTCAATTGGTTGAACTAGACAGACTACTGCCTTTTTTCAACCTGAGTAGTTATGTAACTATGTAGTTAAATGAAATCTGATTGATTATTCTTTGATTTGAACATTTTAATTGTTCTTTGCATTCTTTTTCAAAATGTGAACATTTATGTATACTTAATAAAAACGTAATATAGTCTTGACATAATGCCACGCTCATCTTTTATATTCTAGATTTCCTTCCACAACAAGAAATGAAAGCTTCCACAATTATAAAACAATACTTTTATCTCCAGACCTTAGATCCCTTCCCTGGTGGACTATGCTTCAAAATGTCCAAATTAGACAGCTTAGACCTGTGGCTGGGGAGGAAGAGATGTCTTCATCCTACCCACAGGAATATACCAAAAACATCCGCTATGCTCCCCATTCAAATTAATTCAAGTGTGGAACTATTTTTGCCAGCAAAGAAGGTTCAGAACAATCTGTTGGCAGAGCAATTACCAGCAACTACAACCTTAAAGGACAGAGGGGACTTTGTCATAAAAACCCTCTGATAAGCAGGGTATATCGTATATATGAGCAAATCTCAGTATGACAAGATGAGGCAGAAAATACTGGAGAAAAACATTTGTCGCCTAGTGCCTACTAGTACCCTTGATCATTTCAAATACAATTTTTCTAATAATAGCCCAGACATTTATACACTAAATAATCTCATATAAAACAAATTTGTGAAGATAGACCATCTAAACTACACCCACATTTTATATTTTACCTTTACGTCTGGTAGATCATCCTGTTTATCCTATCGTTTCAGGCATAAAATGCCTGATGAAGAATACCAGTAGAATAGTGGATGATTTGTATCTCACCCACAAGTGAAATGTCTATCATCCTATGTAAAGGACACCATACACTTGTTGATTATTCTTAACAATTCATACATATCAGAGGAAACTAATTCCATATAAAGTAATGTGAAAACACTTGGATCAAACATCCCACACACCAGGAATTTAAATGTAAAGTGACCTGAGCACTGAATTACACAAATACAATCTATATATCTTACTATTTTTCTGTTTGAGTTTATTACTTACTCATAATGTAACTGTTTTATTTATTTATTTATTTCAGGTACTTATATAGCGCCGTCAATTCACGGAGCGCTTTACATATACAGTGGGGCAAAAAAGTATTTAGTCAGCCACCAATTGTGCAAGTTCTCCCACTTAAAAAGATTAGAGAGAGGCCTGTAATTGGCATCATAGGTAGACCTCAACTATGAGAGACAAAACGAGAAAAAAAATCCAGACAATCACATTGGCTGATTTGGAAAGAATTTATTTGCAAATTATGGTGGAAAATAAGTATTTGGTCAATGTCAAAAGTTCATCTCAATACTTTGTTATATATCCTTTGTTGGCAATGACAGAGGTCAAACGTTTCCTGTAAGTCTTCACAAGGTTGGCACACACTGTTGCTGTTGGCCGATTCCTCCATGCAGATCTCCTCTAGAGCAGTGATGTTTTGGGGCTGTCGCTGGGCAACACGGACTTTCAACTTCCTCCAAAGGTTTTCTATGGGGTTGAGATCTGGAGACTGGCTAGGCCACTCCAGGACCTTGAAATGCTTCTTACGGAGCCACTCCTTCGTTCCCCGGGCGGTATGTTTGGGATCATTGTCATGTTGGAAGACCCAGCCATGTTTCATCTTCAATGCCCTTGCTGATGGAAGGAGGTTTGCACTCACAATCTCACAATACATGGCCCCATTCATTCTGTCCTGTACATGGATCAGTTGTCCTGGTCCCTTTGCGGAGAAACAGCCCCAAAGCATGATGTTGCCACCCCCATGCTTCACAGTAGGTATGGTGTTCTTTGGATGCAACTCAGCATTCTCTCTCCTCCAAACACGACAAGTTGTGTTTCTACCAAACAGTTCTATTTTGGTTTCATCTGACCATATGACATTCTCCCAATCCTCTTCTGGATCATCCAAATGCTCTCTAGCAAACTTCAGACAGGCCCGAACATGTACTGGCTTAAGCAGGGGGACATGTCTGGCACTGCAGGATCTGAGTCCCTGGCGGCGTAGTGTGTTACTGATGGTAGCCTTTGTTACATTGGTCCCAGCTCTCTGCAGGTCATTCACTAGGTCCCCCCGTGTGGTCCTGGGATTTTTGCTCACCGTTTTTATGATCATTTTGACCCAACGGGGTGAGATCTTGTGTGGAGCCCCAGATCGAGGGAGATTATCAGTGGTCTTGTCTGTCTTCCATTTTCTAATTATTGCTCCCACAATTGATTTGTTCACACCAAGCTGCTTGCCTATTGCAGATTTAGTCTTCCCAGCCTGGTGCAGGTCTACAATTTTGTTTCTGGTGTCCTTCGACAGCTCTTTAGTCTTCACCATAGTGGAGTTTGGAGTGTGACTGTTTGAGGTTGTGGACAGGTGTCTTTTATACTGATAACAAGTTCAAACAGGTGCCATTATACAGGTAATGAGTGCAGGACAGAGGAGCCTCTTAAAGAAGAAGGTACTGGTCTGTGAGAGCCAGACATCTTGCTTGTTTGTAGGTGACCAAATACTTTTCCACCATAATTTGCAAATACATTCTTTCCAAATCAGCCAATGTGATTGTCTGCATTTTTTTTCTCATTTTGTTTCTCATAGTTGAGGTCTACCTATGATGCCAATTACAGGCCTCTCTCATCTTTTTAAGTGGGAGAACTTGCACAATTGGTGGCTGACTAAATACTTTTTTGCCCCACTGTATATTGTACATTCACATCAGTCCCTAACCCTCAAGGGGTGTCCAATCTAAGGTCCCTAACTTACATTCATACATACACATATACAGTGAACAGAAGTATTTGAACACCCTGCAATTTTGCAAGTTCTCCCACTTAGAAATCATGGAGGGGTCTGAAATTCACATTGTAGGTGCTTTCCCACTCTGAGAGACAGAAATTCAATCAGTGTTAATATTTGGTACAGAAGCCTTTGTTTGCAATTACAGAGGTCAAACGTTTCCTGTAGTTCTTGACCAGGTTTGCACACACTGCAACAGGGATTTTGGCCCACTCCTCCACACAGATCCAGGTGACTGGAAATGTTTGGTTAAGTTCCTTGATGTGGGAGAAGAGGGATGGGAACCATAGATTAGAATGGAGACCAAAACAGTGGATGATTTGAATTTGGTGGCTGGCCACTAACAAATAGGAAAAGCAGGAAGGGGAGGACTCTCCAGTGTAGGTTGCAATGCAACAGCACCTGTAGGCTACATGGGTCTACCATTTGTGGCTCCATGTCAAAATTGGAGCATCTAGAGGTCTGAGAGAACCAGTCCAAACAAACCCTAGGTAGGAAAGGTTATACACCCTTATGTGTGGCAGACTGGAACTATATATATATATATATATATATTCACAGTATATATATATATATATATATATATTGGGAGATATAGTTTTTGTAGAGAAATGCGGGGGTGGCATCTTTGCCTCAGAGGAATGTTGTTAGGGCTTTGTAAAGCCTTTAGAGTTCTAGGTTTTGTATCAAGAGGGGGACAGTTTGAAGGGGGTACAGAAGTTTTAGAAAGCTGACCATTTTGAAAAGATGACATCTCCCAAAGAGTGAGAGCAGGAGGTCCATCCACGTCTCTAGTTCACCTATGAATTTTGAGATCACCAGAAGATAGTTGAGATGGTAGAGGGAGGAGGGCAGTTTACCTATTTTAATGCAAAGGTATGTAATGCGTCCCTTTGCTACTGAAATATTGAATTTTCCGTCCAAAGGGGTGCCCTAGCATAGTATAATGGAATAATCTCATTCTTTGAAAAGTTTATCCTCAACCCTAAGCATGATCTGAAGTGTGTAAATTATTCTTGAATATGTGGCATATCTGACTGGTGGTTTGATGTAAATATTAAGATGTTGTCTGTGAATAATGAAATACGGAGATCGTGTTGGTCAATTGTCACCCCGTGTAGGCAAGATTTGAAAAGCAGATATCAAGATAGAGGCTCTAATGCTAAATTGAACAGTGTGGGAAGAAGGGTCAACCCTGTCTGGTTTCCTTGTGGAGTTTTATAGTGTTTGAGACATTATCTGATGGTGAGGAGTACATAGCGGATATCAGGTACTAAAAGGGGCCTGAAAAACCAAATCTATGGAGGGCCAGCGCCCGTCAGTGAAAGCTAACATTATCAAAAGCCTTCTCAGCTTCAAGGGAGATTATGGCTATGTCACTGTATGGGTTGGTCCTCGCTTGTTCTAGGACTGCTGGTACCTTTCGTATGATAGAGGTTGCAGAGCAGCCTTGGGTGAAGCCAGCTTGAGAAGGGTGTATTAAGGATGGCATGATTAGGGCCAGTCTGTTGGCGATGATCTTTGAGAGTATTTTGCAGTCTAGATTTAAATGGGATATCGGGCAAAATGAGCCCGGTTCTGTTGGGTCTTTGCTTTCTTTGGCTATTATCTTTATGTGGGCTTGGAAACCAGACGGTAGGTAATGTATTGCCCTCCCTCCTGAATGCTCTAATAGACGGAAACTACAGTTGGGATGATGGTGTTCGCAGAAAGCTTGTAAAACTCGGATATGTAGCCGTCAGGGCTGGGGGCCTTGCCATTAGCTAAGGATGAGATTGCTTTTACTACTTCATAGGCTGTGATCAGAACATTAAGTACTGCCAGGAAAGTACGGTCTACCATTGGAAGAGGATTTCATTTTAAGAATTCTTCATCTGAATCTATGGGATCTGGACCATATAGTTTGGCATAGAATTGTTCTAGAATTTGATTAGTATCCTTGGGCGTGGAGAACAGGATGCCCTGAGTCCCTTTAGAACTGAGATGTGGGTGGAGGTGTGAGGACCTTTGCATAAATGGGAAACTAGTTTTCTCAGCTTATTACCATAATTGTGATATTGTAGGTCTGTATGGGACTGGTGAATATTTTCCTGGCAGCAGCCCACAGATTAAAATACATTTGGCTTCTTGCCAAACCTTCCTGAGTTTATGGGAGTTCAGCTGGGTTAATTGTGCCTGGGGCAGCCCACAATCTATCACTCGCTTCACGATACTGTTGGGTGACCTTTTTTTGTATATGGCTGCGAAGGCTATAATTTACCAAAGCAGCAAAGCTTTACCCATTTCCCAAAATAAAATTGGGTTGTCTTTTTTACCTGCATTAATGGTCCTGGAGGGCTTTCTGAAGGTCTTAGTTGTGCATGGTTGTCCTGTGCACAGCCATGCAAAGCAGTGTGCAGGAACTGACAGGGAGGAGAACTGTTTTGTTTACTTGGCAATCACCTACCCAGAAATGCCAAATCATGTAGATATACGTGATTTTGCGCACCACTGCCAACCTGTAGCAGTATTTCTGCTATGGGGCAGTGCTAAAGTGGTTAAGGTTATGCAGAACTGCTATATGATTGTGGGGGGATCGTAAATCCCTTGACATTCCATGTAATAATTTGCATCAATAATGCATAATGCAAAAGGGTCTTGTATGTATTGAGTGTGTACCGCTACTAGTCTTGCTGAGCCCTGTGTGCCATGTTGATCCTAGTTTGTCAGAGAAAGGTATGAAGAGATACAGAGACTTGGTTCCCAGTGTAGATAAGGGGAAAGGGTAACAAGCCCAACAGAAGCATAAATAGGTGAACAAACAAAAGCTGACCAGAAAGAGTTTGGACTTTGCATTATTTCACATGTAGCCCTTTTCCTGTGAACAGCGCTACCGAGAGCTCATGCTGTTGGTGTGCCAGGATTGTAACAGAAAGATGATTTGTCTCACAACTTCTTTGGGAGGTGTGAGGAGGAGACTATTATGGCAGGCCAATTCTAAACAGCAGAGGTGAGAACCAGAGAAAGCTGTAGTGGGTAAAACAGATAACACAGATACAACAATAAGGCAGCCTAGGAGACTGGCTAAATAACAAATACAACTTATATAGTTAAGTCATGTGTTTGTCACGTGATCGAATGACCTGAAGGATACAAATTCCAAAGCTCCTTAGGCTTTGAGTTAGGCAAACTTGGAAGTTCCTGGGTTGTGAGCATAGCGAGGCCTCATCAGAGGGTCTTTCCATGGGCTGCGTTTTTTACCTGGGACCAACTGGATAGGAAGTGGTTGTGAGATTGGGTCTTTCATGGGAGATATTCAAGAATGCTTGCATGTAGTTTGCAGCTTCTTCTGAGTGTAATAAGGTCTTAGGCTACCCTGCTTGGTTAGTAAGGCACAGTGTGGCTAGGTAGGCCAGTATAAATTTGATACTTTTTAGGTGTAGCACTGAACATATGGGTTGAAAGCCTTTCTGTCTGCGGGATATCTCTTGAGAGTAGTCAGTGAATAGAAGGAGTTTGTGGCTGGAGTGACCAGGAGTTTCAGAAAGATTTCAGGATGGCCACTCTGTCCGAATAGTTGTGGTATCTGACAATCACTGACCTGGGAGAGCATAGATCATTGGAAGGGGATTCCTGGCGGTGAGCTCTTTCTACAATGCATAATGTAGTGATGCCCAATGCTCCAGGAATACATATAGAGCATAACTCTGTCAGAGAGTTAGAATTGTAGGATTCTGGGAAGCCTACAATCCTTAAGTTGTTCCTGCAGGAACAATTTTCTAAATCATCCAGTTTTTTCAGGATATATTGCTGTGTTTGTGAGGCCTGCTGGGCAGCCAATTGGGTAGATTGCAGTTCATCCTCCAGGTCTGACAGATGTTGTTCAGCTTCTGTGAGCCGTTTAACATGATCACCCAGTTCCTTCCTGAGCTGTTCTATGCTCGTGGAAACTGCTCTGTCCACCGCCGCTGTAATTGTTGGGGACAGTAAAGCAGCCTCTGGCAGAGACATTGTAGTGTCAGCAGCCTGGAGCTGCATGTCTGTGTTACCTTTGTCCCTACTGTCAGCCATCTTGGCTGCTTGTGAGCCAGCAAGTGGGGGAGCAGAAAGAGTGGCAGATATGAGACCAGGTGCGGTGGAGACAAGGTACCGGTCCATAGATGGGTGTCCTGGGGATGCGGGAAAGCAGGAGGGACTGTGAGCTGGCTCCCCAGAACCATATGGGTGGGTGTTTTATGCCAGTGTTCCCTTTGCCACCCATCCTATGTGCCCTCTACATGTGGCGCCTGAACTGGAAGTGTAGCTTTTTTTTTAAATAAGGTGATATTATCTGATATTTAATGATGACTTCTTACCCATTTTATGGTGTATTTCCTTTGTTATAGGATAGTATATATCCTATCTCAGTAGTCTATAGCACCCCTCTTCTTGGGTTTCACAGTCCTTTTAGGGTGTATGTGGAGCTATGTTCCTTTGTGTTTCTCTTTTTCTTGGTAATCTGCCTCCCCTTTTTCTCTGTTCCCTTTTTCTGGTTGTTCTAGTTAATATTTCCTTTTTTTACAGTGGTGGTACTTTTCTTTTGACTTGCATGGATTCCTTTTCTTCATCTCCTATCTCCACTTTAGATGGCTGCTCTTGTTTACTTTTTTCCTCCTCTAGGTAGTACCCAGCCTGTGGCATTTGCATTTAGCCTATGGGAGTTCATCATATAAAGTGTTGTGGATGGTGGTTTTTCTTTGATGGGCCTTTCCAATGCCCTTTTAATTTTTTTTATAAAAAGGTGACTCATTCTTTTAATAGGTTTTATGATTGCCATGATAAAGTCAGAAATTCCATTATTGTGGGCTTTAAGATAGTCGGTAAAGGTCTGCTCCCCATACCACCAGTAATGAGGACTAGAGATAGGAGCTGCTCTGTGCAGACATCTCAAAACTTCTAGTATCATTTTGTGTTTGCTTTGATGTTCATTGGCCTTCCTTTTCACCCATGTTTGCATTAAATTTTTGATAGCTAGTTATACATAATTGCGTCACCATACCAACTACTCCTATTAAAGAATGTGGGGTGCATGTACACAGGTAACCTGCATGGATTCAGTCTGAGCTAGCTCTGCATTACTCAAACTTAAATCAGCACAAATTAACCACCAAGTACTACCTGGCAGCAAAATCTGATAAAAGCCCACTGAAGGTCTCCTTGTGCAACACAGTGCAGATGGTGTTAATGGTCCTCTAAGCTGATAAGTCTGCACTCTCTTCTCTAGTAGTTACAGACAACTCCACTGAAAACTGACACCTATTCTTACTTGACAGGAAATAAATGCCAGACCCCAATTAAGCACTCTCCAAAAATTGTGATACCCTTACAGCTGCATTCACAGGTAATGGACCATTTTTTTAGAGAGCTAAGTGACATAGTGACAAAAAAACATTGACACTGAAGACTCATCTAGATGTTATAATTACCATTCTAGAAGGGCACAGAGATAAGGTTGAGACTAATTGTGAGGGCAATTTTTAAGATCAAATTCAAAGACACTAAGTATAAGTTACACAAATCTAACATTAGGATCCATCCCCTCTTGGAATCTGTACTGACCTTCCATTTCACTACTGAATTGCTATTCCAAGAACTGACTCCAGACATCCTCATGGAGTGCTTAAAGTAGAAAAAGTCCAATGGGAACTTACATAAAAGCAAAAAGATGGTCCTCCAGTGTACTATTCTTAGAATTAATATGTTTATGGGGAAGGGAGCTTTCAATCCCATATCCAATAGTCTTCCATATGTAGACTGATGAACTGCCCTTATCGTAAAGGTGTCTTCCCTGGTGCTATACTCCATACTGAATTTTAAGGTATTTCATTGCATTGCAGCTGGATAATAAATTCCTCAAGCTCTATCCAAATCATAAAAATATTCTCTATGTACCTGTGTCATGTGAGAGCATGGCACAAGTAGATCAGCAAAACTGAGTCACCGAAATAAAGATGTCTCTCCCACCCTCCCCAGGTACAGAGTGGCGTACAACAGACACAACCACTGCACCTAAAAGAGGTGGGAACCAGCAAAGACAAACACATTTCTAGTCAAAATGTATGTTAGAAAATAAAGGATTTATAACAATGAAAGAAGTTCTCTCTCTCTTGAAGGAAGCTTACTACTACATTTATCCCCTTGTGTGGTATAGAACTATGTAGATGCTTCAACATCTACCATACCAAGTAGGTACTACCCTTGCTGGCTTTAAACATATCCTGGATGTCCTGAATGTAGGGTGAGAGAGCCATAACGGGTGAACGCAAAAAGGTGTCCACCAGTTGACTTGCCCTTTCTGTAAGACATTTCTGTAAGAATTCCTGACACTATTCGGTGTCCAGGGGGTTCAATTTGACTTTTATGCAACTTTGGCAGGGAATAAAAAGTAGGTGTTTTTGGGTGTTGGACCTTTATAAAATCTAATGTTTCTATATTGATGTTACCCAGTTGATAGGCCCTGTCCACAATTGTATAAAACTCCTGTTGGAAATGAAGCAGCATAGGTTAATCAATAGGTTGGTACCATTCATGGCTAAAGAAAATTCTAAGACAGTTTTTGGTATCCTTGAGGGTCCATGACCACAACATTGCCTCTCTTGTCCAAAGATTTTATCACAATGTTATAATTATTTTTTAAAGTGTACAGAACTTTGTATTAAGCTAGGGACAAGCTGCCTGTATGGTTCCCTCAATATGTTAAATGCTCAATATCCTGTATTTAAGATTTAAGCAAGCAGGCCCAAATATGGTCATTCATTTGCTGTTAAGGAGATGTTGTCTTATATGAGGATAGGCAATGTTGTGCTGATAGACCATCCAGATCTCCCACCAAGTTCTCCATATACTCCTCCCCTGTAGGATTGATCTTCTCGAATATAGTAATGAGATCTTTAAGAGTCCTAAAATGTTTAATGGAAATGTTTTCATACATTTCCCCGTCTTCCTTGATTGTTTTATAAGGTGTTTTTTCTTTTGTCTACATAAGACGAAGGGTCAACCTTCTCAGAAAGAGGCATAAGTATTTGCCTTAAAAGCATCCAAAAGTGGTTATCAGAGCAGAAACTCAAACCTGATTTCAAGTCACACAATTTGTCATCAGTCATCTGATGTGTATAAAGATTGACTACTTGTAATTTACCTTGATTTATGCCCATTTGACTAGGTACTGATCTAGATTGCCCATCTTTTTGGCTTCCGCCAAATTGGAAGTTTCTCCTAAAGAGTCTATATACTGAACGTTTGGGGTTACCCCTAAATTGCCCAGGTGCATTCATGTTCATATGAGTGATTGAGAAAAAGTAAAATGCTGTGGGGCTTGATGTGAATCAACAAAGTGTATAGGAGTGAGTGTGTTGTGGGTAGATCAAAAAGAAGGTAAGATTGGTGGGGTACCCAGATACACCTAAAGTAATAAAAAAAAGCATTGTACATTGCATAAAACTATTTACAATAAATGTATAGTCAAAAAAGCATTGTACTTTTGTGTTGCATAACTCTTCACTACTGGGGCCACTTTTTTCATTTTTGCACAAATAATAAAGTACACTGCGACAGAGGAGTGTATGGAACAGAACACACACGGAGAGAGCAGGAGTACACACAAGGCTTTTATTCAAAGGCAAGGAAAGCAGAGTTCTGGTAGGCAAAGGGGTAAATCTGTAACACAGGGCTGAACACACTACAGGGATGGCAGGACTCCAGCAGACACAGGGTTAAGTCCAGCACACAAGGCAAAGGGTTCAGGGCAGAGCAGGGTATACTGTATTTTTCGCCCCATAAGACGCGCCTAGGTTTTAGAGGAGAAAAACAAGAAAAAAAATATTCTGAACCAATGGACTGCAGACAGAGTACAGGAGATGACCAGAGACTGCGGACACAGTACAGGGGATGACCAGAGACTGTGGACATAGTACAGGAGATGACCAGAGACTGCGGACACAGTACAGGATATGACCAGAGACTGCGGACACAGTACAGGAGATGACCAGAGACTGCGGACACAGTACAGGGGATAACCAGAGACTGCGGACACAGTACAGGGAATGACCAGAGACTGCAGACATAGTACAGGGAATGACCAGAGACTGCAGACAGTACAGGAGATGACCAGAGACTGCAGACACAGTACAGGGGATGACAAGAGACAGCAGACACAGTACAGGGAATGACCAGAGACTGCGGACACAGTACAGGAGATGACCAGAGACTGCAGACACAGTACAGGGGATGACCAGAGACTGCGGACACAGTACAGGGGATGACCAGAGACTGCGGACACAGTACGGGGGATGACCAGAGACTGCTTACACAGTAAAGGGGATGACCAGAGACTGCGGACACAGTACAGGAGATGACCAGAGACTGCGGACACAGTACAGGGGATGACCAGAGACTGCGGACACAGTACAGGGGATGACCAGAGACTGCAGACACAGTACAGGAGATGACCAGGGACTGCAGATATAGTACAGGGAATGACCAGAGACTGTGGACATAGTACAGATGACCAGAGACTGCAGACAGTGCAGGGGATGACCAGAGACTGCAGACAGTAAAGGAGATTACCAGAGACTGCGGACCTTTGGGGAGGGAGGGGGAATGGGTACCTGAATTTAACAGGTACCCGCTCCCACTTCCGTGGAGTTGTCCTTCCTTCTTCCCGCAGCGGCTTCTGTGACAGCCAGGTGCCCACTGCGCATGCGCGAGAAGCGCCGCGCTTTGTGAATGGCCCGGAGCCTTCTGGGACCTGTCATGTGTCCCAGAAGACGCCGGACCATTCACAAAGCGCAGCTCTTCTCGCGCATGCGCAGTTGGCACCCGGCTGTCACAGAAGCCGCCGCGGGAAGACTGCAGCGCTGAAGCGAGGAACAGGTAAGGTCCTGCAGGAGAGAAGAGCTGAGCGGCTGGCCCAATATACTGACATGATGGTGGCAGAAATACCGGACCGGCCGCTTTACATTCGGTCCATAAGACGCACTGACATTTTCCCCCCTTTTTTGGGGGGAAAAAAGTGCTTCTTATGGAGCGAAAAATACTGCAAGTCCAGCACACAGGGAAAAGGGTTCCAGGCACAGCAAAGTTAAGTCCAGCACACAGGGAAAAAGGTTCTGTGCAGAATAGGGTCCAGAGTAAAAAGCAACAATCCATCCAGGCACAGTGAGTCACAGGCCACATATAGGTACACCAAAAACCAGGGGCACAGGGCAACAATTCAGGGACGTCACCTACTCATCATAGATCCTCAGAGGGCTGTAGTGTCCTGGACACAGCTTCAAGACCACACAGGAAACTGTTGCAGGAAAAGTAGAGAGGAGAGCAGAGTCTCTGTGTCCAGGAAGCCACATAGACCATATGAAACTACAGGTCCCAACAGTTTAGAAAGCAAAGCACAGCCCATACAAGACTATCTTTCTCAGCAGTTCTGTTTATCTTCTAACTTCCTTCTTGCAGCCTTCAGCTTCTGTGTGTTCATCACAGGAGTATACTCAGAAAAAGGTCTGAGCCTTTCTGCCAGCATAGGGAAAATATATTGTCCCTTCAATTCAACCAAATCTCAAACACCCGATGCCGACACATCTGATTTTTCCAGCTGCAGAACACCTTGCTGTCTCTGCCTCCTGCTGAGATCAGCTTCATCTCCCACCCCCTGTGGGGCACAGGAACTCCTAGATTTAATTAAGCAGACAAGCTGACTGCTTGACACACTGTTGAGTTCAAACAAAACAACACAAATAAAATATTATTTCTTTTCTCTGTCATACACATTTTAGATCTGAAGATTACTTAACCCCCCCCCCAAACAATTATATATTTTCTGAAAACATAGACCCTAAAAAATAAAATGGTGGCAGTTGAATTTTTTGTCATATTTATTTCATCAATATTTATCAAAGCTATATTTTTAGTCCAAAAACATCAAAATTAAGATAAATTTTAGTGCATAATATCAGAATAAAATCTCAACACAAAATAAGTGGCAGAATAAGGTAAATAGATACCAAATACTGTATGTCAAGAATCCAAACTTCATGTGTTTTACGACATGACTACAAACTACAAACCCAAAAATTGTCAGACAATACGTTCAAAGCTTTATGGGGTCATCAGTTTAGGATTAACCATAAACAATAGCCCTAGAATTAAACTTCTCATTCTAGTGTGCATGGTATTACCCATGTGTTGCACATGTAATCGTGTGCGTGTGTGCTAAGGGGTGGGGGTGTTAAACCCTATTTGCTTTTGTATATATTGTAATTTTTTTAAAACTTTTTTTCACTCAACTTTATTGCTATCACAAGGGGGCCCCTGATGTAATAGCACTTTTGAGTGAAACCTAATGCTTCCCCTGTACTCAGGCAGCTTTGTCTGAGGAAATAAAGTGCTTGATCAACTGCTGCACTTGGTTTTCTTAGCTGTGAACTGATATGCTTCTTAACCAAGAAATTATAAGAGCTTAGAACTTCTTGGTTCACACTTCACAGGACAGGTGGAGGCACTGCCTTTTTAAAGTCAGTAATAGGATCTCACAGAAGTGAGTACTCCAGTCCCCTCACATTTTTGTAAACATTTTGTTATATCTTTTCATGTGACAACACTCTGAAGAAATTACACTTTGCTACAATGTAAAGATGTAAAGTAGTGAGTGTACAGCTTGTATAACAGTGTAAATTTGCTGTCCCCTCAAAATAACTCAATACATAGCCATTAATGTCTAATCCGCTGGCAACAAATGTAAGTACACCCCTAAGTGAAAATATCCAAATTGGGCCCAAAGTGTCAATATTTTGTGTGGCCACCATTATTTTACAGCACTGCCTTAACCCTCTTGGGCATGGAGTTCACCAGAGCTTCACAGGTTGCCACTGAAGTCCTCTTCCACTCCTCCATGACGATATCACGGAGTTGGTGGATGTTAGAGACCTTGCACTCCTTCACCTTCCATTTGAGGATGCCCCACAGATACTCAATAGGGTTTAGATCTGGAGACATGCTTGGTCAGTCCATCACCTTTACCCTCAGCTTCGTTAGCAAGGCAGTGGTCATCTTGGAGGTGTGTTTGGGGTTGTTATCATGTTGGAATACTGCCTTGCGGCCCAGTCTCTGAAGGGAGGGGATCATACTCTGCTTCAGTATGTCACAGTACATGTTGGCATTCATGGTTTCCTCAATGAACTGTAGCACCCCAGTGCAGCCCCAGACCTTGGCACTACCACCACCATGCTTGACTGTAGGTAAGACACACTTGTCTTTGTACTCCTCTTCTGGTTGCCGCCACCCACGCTTGACACCATCTGAACCAAATAAGTTTATCTTGGTCTCATCAGACCACAGGATATGGTTCCTGTAATCCATGTCTTTAGTCTGCTTATCTTCAGCAAACTGTTTGTGGGCTTTCTTGTGCATCATCTTTAGAAGAGGCTTCCTTCTGGGACAACAGCCATGCAGACCAATTTGATGCAGTGTGCGGCGTATGGTCTGCGCACTGACAGGCTGACCCCCCACCGCTTCAACCTCTGCAGCAATGCTGGCAGCACTCATATGTCTATTTCCCAAAGACAACCTTTGGCTATGACGCTTAGCACATGAACTCAACTGCTTTGGTCAACCATGGCGAGGCCTGTTCTGAGTGGAACCTGTCCTGTTAAACCGCTGTATGGTCTTGGCCACCATGCTGCAGCTCAGTTTCAGGGTCTTGCCAATCTTCTTATAGCCTAGGCCATCTTTATGCAGAGCAACAATTTTTTTTTTTCAGATCCTCAGAGAGTTCTTTGCAATGAGGTGCCATTCTGAGGTTCCTCCTGGTGCACGACAATGCTTAGCCACATGAGGTGAGAGTATGCAGGCAGTTCCTGGAGGATGAAGGAACTGATACCAGTGAATTGCCCCCCATGCTCAGCTGACCTAAATCTAATAGAATTCCTCTGGGATATTATGTTTTAGTCCACCCGACGCCACCAGGTTGCACCTCAGACTGTCCAAGAGTTCAGTGATGCCCTAGTCCAGATCTGGGATGAAATACCCCAGGACACCATCCGTCAACTCATTAGGAGCATGCCCCGACATTGTCAGGCATGCATACAAGCAAGTGGGGGCTATACAAACCGCTGAGAACCGGTTTGAGTTGCTGCAATGAAATTTCAGCAAAATAGACTAGCCTGCTGTATAATTTTTTCACTTTGATTTTTGGTGTTTCTTTGAGTTCAGTCCTCTGTAGGTTGATAATTTTTATTTCCATCAAATGATGGGGCATCCTTACATTCCTAACACATTACACAGTCCATATCAGTATGGATATCCAGCATGATATTTTTCCCCATTGAGATCTGATGTGTTTTCAAAGTTGTCCTTTCATTTATTTGAGCAGTGTATATAAATATATATATATATATATATATATACAGTATATATATATATATATATACATACATACACACCGATCAGTCATAACATTGCAACCACTGACAGGTAAAGTAAATACATTGATTATCTTGTTATAATGGCATCTGAAAGTCAGTGGAATATAAGCAGCAAGTGAACATATTGTCCCTGGAGTTGATGTGATGAAAGTTCAAAAAAATGGCAAGAATAAGGATTTGAGAGATTTTGGCAAAAGCCAAATTGTAATGGCTAGATGAGTCAGAGCATCTCCGAAACTGCAGTTCTTATTGGATGTTCCCAGTCTGCAGTGGTCAGAACCTACCAAACGTGGTCCATGGAAGGAAAACTGGTCAACAGGGTCATGGGTTGCCAAGGCTCATTGATGCACATGGGGAGCCAAAGCTGGCCAGTGTAGTCTGATCCAATAGAAGAGCTACTGTAGCTCAAATAGCTGAATAAGTTAATGTGATTCCCTTAACAGGTGTGGGATTGGTTTCCAGGGGTTTGGCTTGGCTCCTTAGTTCCAGTGAAGAGAACTCTTAAGGCATCAGCATACTAAGTTATTTTAGACAATTTCATGCTCCCATCTTTGTGCGAACAGTTTGGGGATGCCCGTTCCTGTTACAACACAACTGAGCACCAGTGCACAAAGCAAGACATTGATGAGCATGTTTGGGGTGAAGGAATTTGACTGGCTTGTACGGAGTCCTGACCTCAACCCAATGAAGACTATGAACTAGGCCTTCTCGTCTGACATCAGTGCCTGACCTCACAAATGAGCTTCAGGAAGAATGGTCAAACATTCCCATAGACACACTCCTAAACCTTGTGGACAGCCTTCCCAGACGTTGAAGCTGTTATAACTGCAAAGGGTGGGCCAACTCAATATTGAACCCTACAGACTAAGACTGGGATGCCATTACAGTTCATGTGCTTGTAAAGGCAGGCGCTCCAATACTTTTGGCAATATAGTATGCTTACAAAAATGACTGACACTGTTACTGATTTATGACTTCATGTTAAAAGTCTTTTTTTTTTCACTATTTGATTTAGGTAGAAATTGATTTATAAGATTTAGCACTTAAAGGGATATGCGCACCTTTTCTTTACACAATATGGCCACTTACTCACTTGAAAATTATAGCCTGTCTTTACATACCTAATACAGTATCTATAGTGCTAAACTGTAAAATATTAATCTTCCTTAATCTCTGAATCAAGATACTAATTTTTTATTTCCAGAAGTAATATACTCATTCAATCTCTCTGAAATTGAAACCATACAGGCTTAATATCTGCTGTGCAAAGCCATAGCATGTTTCTATCTTCAGTCTACTAAAAAATACATTATTTATTTCCAGTTGCAATGTGCTTGCTCTCTCCCTTGGAAATTGGCACATAATGAAGAAGGCTTAAACGGTGTGCTGCTAATCTGTACAGCTTTTTGTCATCAATCTATCATCTAGGAAATAGACAATCATTTTGGGTTTTTTGGATATGAAATCTGCCTGCTTAAAAATCCGCTACAAAGATGTACTATTTATCAGTATTCAGTCTAAAAAAATACCCTGTTATTTGTTTCATCAAGACAAAATCTCTGTGATTTTTCCCTTTGCCATGTCATCTTAGCTAGAAAAAGAGTACATATGACCCAGAAAATCATTTCTGTTTTTCTTTCTTGGGGTTCTGGAAAATTTCACTCTAATTTAGTTACATATAATACCCAACAAGTTTCTCTATCTTCCATTGTGGCCTAGTAAAAACACTTGCATAAATGTGTAATATGTTTGTTTATCACATCAAAAGTGGGAAGCTGTCCATGGTAATTATGTATAGGGAGGATTGTTCCTCCTGTTCAAGTTCCTCTATTTTTAAGGAAACTTGAATAATTACCTGCAGACAAGTTAAGGCTCTGAATTATATTTATTGTTTCATATACGTATATGGGAAATATAGTGTTCGCCTTCACTGTATTCCACTTTCCATAGAGTTCTTCTCCCCTTACATAGGCTTTCATATCAAATAGAAACAGATCACATTTGAAGGACCAAGGTGGACACTGCCAATTAAATGTTACACAAGCCTGCTGGCACAGTTACAATCTAGATATGTGAATGTCATTTGCAGTAAACAACTTGAAGCATTTCTGAAAAGACAAAATGGAGTATACATAGTCATCTTATAATATTCTACATATGCGACTCAGTAAGGATCATAGTTATCCCTATACAATTAGTACACATATTGGTGTTAAACATTACTATGATGTATCTTGCAAAGCTTTTGCACGAGGACCCTAGAGAAGGGAATTTTAATAAATTACAGTTGAAATCTAGGGGATTCAATCTTTAAAGGCCAAACAAGCTCCTGGTTTGAATGCCACTCTGAAATATAGGCCCTTCCTTTAAGTCACAATGTCAGCCATTAATTTTACAGTACTTTTTACATCTGTTTTTTTTTATTGAGCTGTATGTTTGGGCATCATAGATGATGTTGTCTATCTAGTGGTTATACTTTTATGTAAGTTTTGATATATTATAACACCTTATGCCTCTCCTAGAGCTACCAAGCATTTAACCCTTGCAGTTTGGGGAAGCCCATTGTAAGTGTAGTATTTTTGTATTTCCTGTAATTTGGTTTTAAAGCACTAGCAACTACAATCTGAATGTTACTTAGCATTGGTGTTGTCTTTTATTTTCTAGTTACTCCCACAGTCCCATGGTCTTTCCGTATCTAGGAGTAATAAACCCTGTGACAGGCAGACTGGCCACATCAAGGGAAAATCATTAACAATACAAAACAGCCCTTATTTGCAGATAGCCGTAGTGTAGTATTTATACTGGGATGTCTCTTTGAAAACTGGGAACTCTCTTCTTAGGCTCAGTATGAGTTTTTGTCTTGAAAAAAGTATTCAGCAAGTTAGGCAAAAGTAAAAATTCAGAACTGTTGCTGTGCATGCTTGTTCAAGGTCAATCACTTCTAAAATACTAATGTCAATAGATCAGCATGATAGTCAGGCAGCTAGCATTTTCAGTAAGGGGATTCAGCAGTTTCCAAATACAGGTTTCTTTTAACAGTTATTCTAATATGAATTCTTAACCCTATTCTTCCATTAACTTTAAATGTTTACCTATCCATTAAACCCAACCCTAAAAACCCAGTCCTGAGCCTAACTCTAAAGTATCCCCATTACCTACTCCCTAAGACAAACCTAAGTGATAATAGTTAAAGTATTGGGCTTACCTTATACCTGCAATACATGGCAATAGTATCAGCATGCGATCCAAAAGTTCTATGTTGAGTAGTACCAATAACTAAAAAGAGGTACTTTTGATCGAAACTGTGGCATCCCAGCTAGTTTCAAAATGTGACAGTCCTTAGAATGGCATGTCTTAGACTAGGTTGCTAATTACAAATTCTTTGTTACCTGGCTGTAGTGGCAGAGAATTGTTACTGCACCTAGTCTACTTTTACCCAACTTGATCATGAACAGAACATCAGAACAAACCAATTCTTGTTGCAGGGGCATTAGCAAATTCTTTGGGGTAATTGTTTCCTGGGGTGATAGACTCACCAATCCCAGGGAAGACACTAACTCTTACTTCTCAGAACCAACATGCCAGTCTCTGAAGTACACATTTTGTGTTCTTTCCGATACATACACCTACAACTCCCTAATCCTGCATCTATACATGCTCCCCAGACTCCACCCCAATTATATGTCTGCTGCCAATAGCAGCTTTGGACAGAGTCATATAGGAAAATCAGATTCACCTGTGCAATAAATATGCAAAGACTATTTGTCACGTCTTCACAGTATCATAAGTAAAAAACTGAGGAATCAAAATAATATTAATTGATGAATAAGTCATTTAACTGAAGGCAATAGATTACGACACTATCGGCCAGTGGTGGAAGGGAGGGCATTAAAACCTTTTCACTTACTAAGCCAAGGTAAGCTAAAGTAATGGTGAAATAAATTTGCTATCTAAGATCTATTTCCCACCCTTTTCTCTTTAATAACCTTACCGGTCCCACTGGGCCCCTGGGCATGTTTTTAACTTAATATAGTGGTTTGTTTGGCACAAAAATAGGCACTCACAATCAGATGCTACTATAATATATAACACATGTCAAGCATACTATGCCCTTACCATATCCTGAAGCCCTGAGAAGTAAACAGACCAAGAACAATGTGTATGGAACATCTGGATCTTCTAGCAGAAGCAAAAAGCCTAGAGAAAAGATTATGTGATGTACCCACTTGGATGATCCTACTTCACTAATATGGTGCCAAAACCCTTTGCAACACTGCAGAGGCTGTTGTATGTTTCTAAGGTCCAGAGACTGCTGCAACATATTTTCCACTTCTCTGAAGCTGTACCATAGCTATAAAGGTTTTTTTTTGCAGTATCTTTTAGTGTGTACCATTAGGCTGCCAAATTGGCTTTCAGTAATAAAAAGAAGTCATTATTGAAAAAGAAGTTTGTGTCATTGATAATTACAAAATCAGAATTAGTGGCCAGTGTGTATTGTACAGTTGTATAATAAAAAAAAAAAAAGATCTTTCATCATGCTTGAGGTAATTGTAGTTGTATTAGTGCACTTGCAAAAAAAACAAAAAAAAAACAAATGAGTATTGTCTATGAGACTTTTCTTTTTATTTGCACCAACATTCAAAGCTATCAAGGTGTACCCCCTTCTTCTACATTCCAAGCAGTATGCAAGAACTAAAGAGATGAAAACAGGAGCGGACTGACAACTCATGGGGCCCCCGGGCAATAGGGGATCATGTGGCCCCTGTGTCTTTGCCCAAACTCAAAAAAGCCTATTTAAAAGGTACCAGGGGCATCTCATGGGGCACCCTACTGACCCCGGGCCCTCGGGCAGTGCCCGAGTTTCCAAATGGTCAGTCCGCCCCTGGATGAAAATCTTTATTAGAAAAAGTAGGTGAAGATATATATTCCTGTGTCTGCAAAGATCTATGTCTGCTAATCACACCATCACAATCTGAGTTTTTTTCTATATTCTTTAAAATAGAAGTAAAGGTAAAAGCATGAATCTACTTTAAAACTTTGCCTCCTCCATTGTCCTGCGTACATTTTACATAGCATACCACCATAGTAGCCCCAAATCTCCTTGGTTTACAAAGAGTTCCAAAAACATTCGAAGACCTTAACTGATTGGTTTGTTTGTAAAATGGTGTGGTAATACGCATGGGCCTTTTTCTTAAATTATGGCACAATAGGTGAAAAGTAAAAAGAAGCACTGACAGCTAGCAGTAAGGCTTGTCAATTAAAGGCACAGATCTGCACTGACAACCGCCCAGAAGCTTTGGCAATTGTGTTGCCAAACATAGTCACATCTGAATAGCACTGGAAAGGTGAGGGTATGTAAGTCAAACATTAATGGAAAATGTGGAAACCCATGAAAGGTATCTAGGAACAGAAAATTACCCAAATTTACTTTTACTACTACAATTTCTAGGATGTTCACATCAATGCCAATCTATGTTGAAAATCCAGGTAATAAGCCAATCAATGCTGTTCTCATCTGGATTCCCCAGATACCTAATTCAACCTGTTATCATCTTGTATGTATAATAAGTTAAAAATGCCCCTTCTTTTGACCAGAGATACAAAGCCATCTTAAGGGTTTTACTTTTTTTTTCTCTAATTAGCTATAATAATTGAAACCAGGGAGTTATTCAGAGACGCATCTAACAGTTTGATTATGTGTCTCAGGTTCACCTAGGTGATTACTCAACCTGAGACACATAATCAAAGCATTTATTGCTTTGTATACTGCCCACACAGATCACAGCTCGCAAAGATGCATAATAGAGCACTGTTACTGTATAGCATGTGATAAGTACTGTAAATAATGTTTTTTTTAGAAAGAATTTTAATGCATAAAACACAATTTCTAAATATTTAAGAATAGGAATGCATACTCAGGTATAAACTGTAACTCGCTTTGCCAAAGTACTTATAGCAGACACCTTACTCTCCTACACACATGTAGACACCAAAAAGAGTAGATGGAACTGTAAACTACCAGAAGCTCTAGAGATATTGGTACTGCTTGATACTATTATGTTTATTATTTGAGTATGCACCCTCTAGCACTGTTAGCACTGTCAGAATTACTGTCATTGCAAGGGATGCAGCCCTTCTTAATTTCAGAAGAACAAACAAGGCCTTGGATGAAGATGCCTACACAAAAAATATTAAATAACTGATTATCTGCATTTTATTACTGTGCAATAGTAATAGAGTAAATGTCAGAAAATCTGGAATGCCAGATTACTCTAAATTCATATGAAAATGTCTATACAGCATAGGATGACATTATAGTATGCTACTCCCACAACAACATTACTTGCTTCAGGGTATGCGCCTGGAAAGATGCATTCTTATACTATTCATATGACATAGACTGGGAGGACCCAATGGGGGATATTTACTAAAACTGGAGAGTGCAAAATTCGGTGCAGCTCTGCAAAGAAACCAATCAGCTTCCAGATTTTTTATTGTGAAAGCATAATTGAACAAGCTGAAGTTAGAAGCTGATTATCTACCATGCACAGCTGCACCAATTTTTTCACTCTCCGGCTTTAGTAAACTAACCCCAATGCTTCACCAGCAAGTAGTATTGGAGGCAGAGTCTGGTGATAGCTGGTATTTAGCATAGACCCCTGCAATGTTGTATGGGTTTTGCTGAATGATGCTCCCAGGTAATATTTTGAAAATTAACTGTGCAAAGTACAAATTCACTTTGAAAATGAACATGCTCTATTCCTTTAGTAAATCAAGTCCTGGGTCACCATAATTGTCTTGACCACCAACACCATCTTCATGAGTTCCTGTAAAACTGTCAAAGGTGAGTACTCTCCTGCCACTCATTTCCCCAGACTCTACTGGATTTTCTGACCCACATGTATCAAAATCGGTCTAATAAAACTTCACAACACCCCCTTCTTGGTGTCTTTTGTTCCTGTCGATAGTGCTTTCACGTTAGTGTTTCCACATCTTCCACAAAAATCTTCATCTAATCCCGTGTACATCTCAAAAATTAAAAAAATCATATAGTGCAGTAATTTGAAATTACAATAAAAATCCTTTCTTAAAGTCTATGGACTATGGTCTTTGTCAGAAAGTGATGCCAGATGCTGACCCTGGAACTGGGTGCCAATTCCACCATCTTGAATATTGGAAACCTGCACCTCTTTATTTATGTGAGCAGTTGTTTGGTAAATAAAACATCTTTCATGTGGGTTTTCTGCACTATGAGCAGAAGTATCAAATGCAATATCACCCAAGGTGCCTTAGGGGCTGAGTTTGGTAAGGAGTTTTGTGCACATGGGGAGGGTGTATAGTGGCATGCACTGATGGATTCACAACATTTGGACTATATGGAGCATGGTTTAATATGAGCATAATTTATTTCATGTACATTAGTTGTAGTGATACTACACTATTTTAGCTATTTTCTTTTTGAATAGAGGAAGTTTCTGGGGAAGAGAATGCTGGGGAGGAGAACGTGGATTCAGAGTGAATTGATAAGCCTTCTAAAGTGAATGTTTGGTAAGAAGATAAGCAGGAGGGATGAGAAGTCAAGCATCAATGGTGATATTAATGCTTGATTGTTACATACACATGTCAGCATAATATACTATTTTTTTATGGTAGTTTCAAAATTACTGCACTATATGATTTTTTTTTTCACTTTTTGGGAATGTACATGGGATGAGATGAAGATTTTTGTGGAAGATGTGGAAACACTGGAGTGAAAGCACTTTTGGAAGGAGCAACTGACTCAGAGATAAGGGTGTTGTGAAGCTTCATTAGACCCATTTTAACACATGTGGGGCACAAAATCCGGTAAAAGTCTGGACAGTTGGATTTTTACTGAACTTTAATATGCCAGGAGGCGTTGGTGTTTTGTTTAGCTGCTGGTGGTTGGTATTGGGAGCACTTGAATGCTGGTAGACACTCAAATTATTTGGGGTAAATAGAACACAAATTAACTTTTTATAGGGAAAAAATGGTTTGGGGTACATTTTATTTTTAATTTTTAATTTATAAGTTTTAAAAACAGATTGTAATCAGTTTTTTTCACCGTATGTACCAAATCTATGTTTTGCTAACACACATTTACCACATAACAAAGGAATCCCAAAACCCTATGAGTTATCTAAATTGACATCACAGCAATAGCAACCTGCTTAGAGACTCATTTGATCTAAATGAAACTTCAGATTTGTCTGATAAGGGGCAAGTCACTGAAATTAATCACTAATCTGACTCATTCAAAAATTTCATCTCCAGCTTGGGTAAAAATTATTTTTACAACCAAGGTGCTGAGTCACTTGAAAATATGTGAAAAGGAGACCAATGACTGCATCTGGTGGCTCAAAAGGAGAATATTAAATATATATATGCTATATTTCTCATTCATATAAAAATACTTAAAAATAGCTAATTCTGGTATTTGTTGTTGTGGCCACAATAAATAAATAATATTAAAAATCCATCTCTTTTAAATTTAAAACTACCCACTTTTGGGCATAAAGCAAGAAAGAAAAGGAAAGAAGGCAATAACTTTATCAAGATTTTGAAGTGACCCTTAAAACGTGTGGCAGGCACATTTGTTTCTATAATCTCTTTTTCGACCCTCCAGTATATAAAACAAATCTGCCATTTCTATTAACTACTGATTTGTGCAGGGACTTGCCATACAATGTTTATTATGAGTTGTGCAGTATTTTCTTATGCATGCACAGTGAAACAAAATTTGCGAAAAAAGCATAGTTGAAAATACTTGTAACTGCCAGTAACATTGGTAGTCATTCTTGCTCTTCATCACTTGTATTTTACACATTAAGTAAGCTCAAATAAGGCACTTGCTAGGTACAAAAGGGCTGTGTATGGCCAGGCAAATAGAGCCAGATTTTTTGTATTTTATATTCAACAAAAAAATTTGACTTTTATGATTCTATAATGTACATTTAAATTTATAGGGTACATTTAAATCTATTTCTAAGGATCAAGAACCCTTAAAGAAGTTGCAGGAGGTTAATACACAATAATATTTCATCTGCCCTTTCTTAACATATTCTGTATTAGGCTGTTAAGAAGACAAAATGCAGAAAACACAAGGGCTAGATGTCAGTGACCTATTATTTAAGCAGTGCGTGCCTTTAAGTACTGTATCATTTTATGTACAATAACCTCCTTTATTCTGCAGATAGAAGCATTGTGGGGGAAAAGCTGTAATTAGATATTCGGAATATTTAAAAGATCTTTTAACACAGTTACAAAAAAAACCTGTGCTTCAATATGACGCATTCAGAATTGTGATTCTTTATTAATTCTTTGTCCTTAGATATTAACTGTTTCATAGACAGAAAGAAGATAAGGCTCCATATTGTAGCAGATGATAGACATTCAACGAGCTGGCTGGGGATAGCCAGCTGCAGGGTGCTACAATAAAAGAACTGGAAACGTATGCTACCTAGAACTGCTAAATATAGATATAGATGGCATATAGTAAAGAAGGATAGATAGAACACATTAGGTGAAATGTATGCAAAAGCAATTCTTCTTCTTCTTCTTCTTCTATATATATAGCCGTATGGTGCAATATTGCTTTGTCTATCAAATCAGATAAAGAGTAAAGGTGTCCTTAAAGTGATAATAAAGGCATTTTTAAAAATCAAATAAAAAAGTGGTTGTGCTTATTTGCACTGTGCAATGATATTGCACAGAGCTGTTGCTTACCTCCTCTTGGTGTTACTTGGTTGGTGTTGTCTGCTCCTTCTTCCTCCAGGTGCCCAATTAGCAAGTCTTGTGCTATGGGAGCATTCATCTGGGCTAGTTCCCAATCCAGGCTGTGTGCATCCATAGACACACACAGCGCCGGTAAGCCATGCCCCTCCCCACAGGAGTTTGACTGACAGCAACGAGAGCTTATGCCTCATGCTGCTGCCAATGCCTTCTGTAAAACCAGGAAGAGATGTGACTGGTGCTGCAGCTAGAACAGTGCTGGATGAATAAGAAGTTGGTGTTTTGGGATGAGGGGGAGGGAACAGTTAGTGGGGTGCTGTTTAAGGTAAAAAAAACTGACTTTAGAACCACTTTAAGGTTCTCACAAACATGAACTGATACTTATCTGATCGATTTAAGCAGATTCATATACTCATCATCATACTGTATTTGTGAATGGCGGCAGACATGTCTGGCCATTCATTTCTATAGGAGCACTGACAGATTGGAATTATTTTTATTGGTACCTGCTTTTATGTCCACTATGACAAAATCGGCATAAAGGGTGTCTTAAGGGATCTCCAGTTTGTTGACTCCATAGACATGAACATACAGGTTAGGGTAATATGCGCTTTAATAGGGTGTCTTTAGTTTTGTTTTGTTTTTTTTCTCTCAATAAAGAGTGTTTGAGGTTTGGATCATTCCTGTTCTTCTGTGGACCATCTACTGTCTGTAGTTAGCTGCTGATAACAGATGTTAATCCCCTTATGCGATTGAATTTGGGTTGATTAGATGACTATTGTTCAATTAGTGGTTACCAACTGGTTTTTGGGGGTGGGCTATATTCTATATGGACTAAAAATTGTAACTTTATTTTATTTTGATTTTTTTAATGTTTTTAAGTTGAGCTGGTTAGTAGCTAACAAGACCAGCTGAAGCAGGTCTGGCTGCTATGGACCAGGGATGAATTCAGGTGTTTTTGGTGTTTTCAGATTTCTAGTCAAAACCCCCCTTGAGCTGTCCCACCAGGAAGATGTCACCACACGCTGGCAATCATAAGCAGCTGAGGCATTCCCCACCCTCAAGCCACACATATACACACCTGTTGTGTGGGTGAGGCTTTGATGTGGGGAATGCCTCAGCTGACTATTATTGGAGGTGTGCAGTGACATTGAATTTGTGCAGCTTCCTGACAGGATTGCTTAGGTGGGTTCAGACTAGGATCCAAACACGCCTGAGCTCATCCCAACTTTGGGCTCTATAAAACTCAGCCAGCTTAGGGATTCTGTTCCACCATGAATTGCTGTGCATGTCAAACTGTGGAACAGGAAAAGCGGAGTCATGAGAGATGAGTCATTGTTCTGATTCATTCAATTGTATGTATAAATTTACCAACAGCTATTCAGCTCTGTAACAAAACAAACTTTTTTTTTTCAATCATGTGAAAAGAAGTTGAGAAATGCATTTTCTGGCTGTTTATAAAATATCAAAATATTTAATTAAAAAATGTTCATCAGGTAAATATATTTTTTGTTTTTTTCTTTCAATCCTAACCATATTAACGCTGAAATTCAGGCAGCATTAAAATAATCAGAATGTTAACCTCTCCCTCCATTTTCCCTGGATAACATTATATGTTTGTTTGATCTGGCAGGTAAGGAACAAACAGAAATACTTACCATTTTCCTTGCTCCTGCATTCTTCCTCTCTGTTGTACAAATGGTCCCATGAATTTGTTTCTTTTCACCAGTCATATGGTTGCAGCCTTCTTTATGGCATCAGTGGTCCCAGATTGTATGTGAGGACATTGAGGATCTTTCCACATTGCATAAGAGGAACGAGGAAGGGTGCACAACATACTGATTTTTCATGTCTGAAATATAGAGGGTATGCACAAAATCACTATACACTACTATACCATAAAAATTAATATTTAAAGTGTACAATAACAATCTACAGCCTGGATAACTGACAATATTACCAATGCACACATACACTATATTGCCAAAAGTATTGGGACACCCCTCCAAATCACTGGATTCAGGTGTTCCACATCCATGGCCACAGGTGTATAAAATCAAGCACCTAGGCATGCAGACTGCTTCTATAAACATTTTTGAAAGAATGGGTCACTCTCAGGAGCTCAGTGAATTCAAGAATGATGCCATGATATGTTGCCACCTGTGCCGTAAGTCCATCCATGAAATTTCCTTGCTACTAAATATTCCACGTTCAACTGTTAATGGTATTATAACAAAGTGGAAGCAACTGGGAACAACAGCAACTCAGCCACGAAGTGGTAGGCTACATAAAATGACAGAGCGGGGTCAGCGCATGTAGAAGCGCACAGTGTGCAGAAGTTGCCAATTGTTTGCAGAGTCAATAGCTAAAGACCTCCAAACTTTGTGTGGCTTTCAGCTTAGCACAACAACAGTGCGTAGAGAGCTTCATGTAATGGATTTCCATGGCCGAGCAGCTGCATCCAAGACTCACATCAGCAAGTGCAATGCAAAGCATCGAATGCAGTGGTATAAAGCACACCGTCACTGAACTTTAGAGCACTACAGACATGTTCCCTGGAGTAACAAATCACGCTTCTCTGTCTGGCAATCCAATGAATGTGTCTGGGTTTGGCAGTTGCTAGGAGAACGGTACTTGCCTGACTGCATTGTGCCAAGTGTAAAGTTTGGTGGGGGGGGGGGGATTATGGTGTGGGGTTGTTTTTCAGGGGTTGGGCTTGGCCCCTTAGTTCCAGTGAAGGGAACTTTTAAGGTGTCAGAATAACCAAGACATTTTGGACAATTTCATGCTTTCAAATTTCCTATCCAACATGACTGCACAACAGTGCACAAAGCAAGCTCCATAAAGACATGGATGAGTGAGTTTGGGGTGGAGGAACTTTACTGGCCTGCACAGAGTCATGACCTCAACCCAATAGAATACCTATGGGATGTATTAGAGTGGAGAATACGAGCCAGGCTTTCTCATCTGACATCAGTGCCTGACCTCACAGATGCGCTTCTGGAAGAATGGCCAAACATTCCCATAGACACACTACTAAACCTTATGGACAGCCTTCCCAGAAGAGCTGTTATAGCTGCAAAGGTGCAAAGGCACCATAGAACCACTACAAGCCCACATTTTAGACATTAATTGAATGAATGGTCATTATGCCTTGAATTTCTTTAAGCAAAAAGGATACATTCAAATAAATGCTATTAACACAAAAATAATGTACTGGCCATGTTAAATAATAATAATAGCAAAATATTATTATTATTATTATAATACAGGATTTATATAGTGCCAATAGTTTGCTCAGCGCTTAACAATATAACAGGAGACAATACAGCAACAATACAGTTCAGTACAAGAGGGATAGGAGGGCCCTGCTCCTTGGATCCTACAATCTAGGAGGATATAAATAATCAATTTCATAAGGCAAATTAAGGCACAGTTGATAAGATGTAGACAGTATGCAATCCACAGAGATTCCAGCTGGAAAGAACAGAGCCTTCAAATGTTGTACTGTATAATGCCTATTTCCAGAAACTTAGATATTATGCTAAAAGACATTGCCAACATTAGCTCGAATAGGACTTACCACTGTGTATTGAAGGCATGTAGATTAGAGGGAAAGAGGCAGCTTTTTCATTTACAGTTAGGTCCATATATATTTGGACACAGGCACAATTTTCATACTTTTGGCTATGTATGCCACATACCATAAATTAAAATGAAACAATCCAAATGAATTTGAAGTGCAGACGTTCAGCTTTAATTCAAGGGGTTGAACATAAATATCAAGTACAAATTTTAGGAACTGCAACTATTTTTATACACAGTCCCTCCGTTTTCAGGGGCTCAAATGTAATTGGACAAATGAACATAATCATAAATAAAATGTTAATTTTTAATATTTTATTGAGAATGCTTTACTGGCAGTGACTGCCTGAAGTCTGGAAACCATGGACATTATGGACTAACTGCAGCTGTCTTCAGTTATTCTTTGTTCGTTAGCCTCTCTGCCTTTAGTTTTGCCTTCAGCAAGTAAAATGCATGCTCAATTGAGTTGAGATCAGGTGATTGACTCGGCCATTGCAGAATATTTCACTTCTTTTCCTTTTAAAGCTCATGGGTTGCTTTTGTAGTGCGTTTTGGGTCATTGTCCATCTGTACTGTGAAGCTCCATCCATTCACTTTGCTGAATTTGGGCTGACAGTATATCTCTAAACACTGCAGAATTCATCTGGCTGCTTCTGTCACATCATCCATAAACACCAATGACCCAGTGGAAGCCATGCATGTCTATTCCATCACACTGCCTTCACCATGTTTTACAGATGACATTGCGTGCTTTGGATCATGAGCTGTTCCAAGCCTTCTTCACACATTTTTCTTCCTATTATTCTGGTACAGATTAATCTTAGTTTCATCTGTCCAAAGAATGTGTCAGAGCCTGGGTCCAAACCTGGGCCTTCTGTGGTGAGTGGCAATATTTCTTCTTGCTGAGCCACCTGGAATGCTGGTCAGCTCCCTTGACAATTAATTGAATGTTCCTGCCTTGACCTTGTTTGTCATGAACCTTGAACCTTTTGCTCCTCCCATGAACTTCCTGATATAAGCCATGTCTCTGCACTTCTTGTTTGCCAGATTATTGTGCTTTCTCCAGCCAGTATCTTGCTCCTTGCCTTCTCTGCTGTCATCCATATTTTGCTACCACTCATTAATGACCCTTGGCTTGTTCTTGACTATGCTTCTGCCTGATCCCAACCTGTGACTGCTCATTACCGACCTTTGACTTGTTTACTGACTATGCTTCTGTTTGATCCTTACCTGCTTAATACGCTACTGGACCTCGGCTTGCTCACCTCCTGGTGGGGTGATCCTGAGGACCGCGACCTGGTGCTAACATGCAGCAAAATCCATCTCCACCATCAGGAGCTCTGGTGAACACTGGTTAGTACTTAGACTCTGCACCTCAGATGAGCCCACTCCTCCGTCATGGTGACCTGCCTGTGTACCTATCCTGCTGGTTTTGGTGTGAACCTTTCCACTGCTATAGCAACTGGTCTTCGAGCCTGACCCCTGATCATGACAGAATGCTTTTCTAGAACTGGTCTGGCTTTTTTAGATGCTTTTTGGCAAAGTGTAATCTGGCTTTTCTATTCTTTGGGCTTATGAATGGTTTGCACCTTGCAGTGAACCCTCTGTATTTGCTCTTGTGAAGTCTTCTCTTGATTGTAGACTTTGACAATGATACGCCCACCTCCTGAAGAGTGTCTTTCACTTGTCTGGATGTTGTGAATGGGTTTTTCTTTACCATAGAGATGATCCTGTGATCATCCACCACTGTTGTCCTCCATGGACGTCCATTCCTTTTTATGTTGCTGAGCTCACCAGTGCATTCTTGTTTCCTCAGAATATAGCAAACTGTTGATTTGGCCACTTCTAATGTTGCTGATATCTCTCTGATGGATTTGTTTCATGTTTGAAGCCTTACAATGGCCTTGCATGGACAGCTCCTTTGAACTCATGATGTAGGTTCACAGCAATAGATTCCAAATGCAAATACCTCACTTAGAATCAACTTCAGACCTTTTACCTGCTTAATTGATGAAGAAATAATGGAGTAGCCCACACCTGGCCATGAAACAGCTTTTGATTCAATTGACCAATTACTTTTGGTCCCTTGGAAAAGGGGGAATGGCTACTCTTAAGAGTTGTAATTCCTAAACCCTTCCTCCAATTTGGATGTACATAGCCTCAAATTAAACCTGCTATAGCTTGAATATGTTTTGGTAAATACCTGAAAAAAAATAAAATTGTGCCTGTGTCCAAATATTTATGGACCTAACTGTATATCCACCATTTTTACTCCTTAGTAGGTAAAGTAATATCATATAAGGTTATGTACAAATTGTACAGAAAAAACAAAAAATATTTTAATTCAAAAAGATTATCCTTGCAGGGAAATGTTATTTAGGGAGCCAAACCTTGTGTACCTACAAACTCCAATGTTTAAAATGTGGCCTTGGCTATAATGTTGGATATCATAAATAATCATTGCTTGTAAGAAAAGTTCATTTTGGTGACACCTATTGAATTTCATATACCTGTGTCATTGTTAAAGTAAGTTTTTATGTAAAATCATAGCTAACTTGGTAAGTACAAAGACTATGTATATTACCTACCTACTCTAATTATTTTTGTATACAAAGAAGAAAAGACAAGGCTAGATTTGATTCCTCAAGAATTCACTGTAAGTTAAAAAAAAATATGTGCATCAATATTTTATACATTAACTGGATAGACTTGGATAAAAAAGGGGGTGGGGCAAATACAATAAGTAAGCAAAGCTTTGACTAAACAGCTGGTTTTCTTGCAATAGGACCACCTCTTTTCTCACGACCATTTCATTTCTGAAGCAGGAATTGTTAAGAAACGAATTACCTAGTAAGTATATCACTAGTACTGTCCTAAACCATCATTCTCAATGTGTATACATGGTTTTGTTCAAAGACTCTTTAAAAAGATACTTTTAAAGTTGCTGGATCATCAAGGCAATCAGGTTTTTTTTTTAAGAGAGGAGGTCAGCAATGGCAATCTACATATTACTCTTCAGCTAAACTACTGTTTAAAAGTCATATAGGAGAGCTGTTTACATACCAAAGGATTTGTATTGTCTGACTTTATGGCCACACCATCTTAAGATTTACACATTATTTGCAGGGAGAACAGTCAGTCTGCCCTTATTTTTTTCTACAGAAGTTAAACAATACAACTTAGTTACTTTACTGCCCCCAACTTCAGAGGTCTCTGCAATTCCATTGAACATTGAGGAAAGTACCTGTGTGGAACATTCCCTCCAACAGAGTGGGGAATACACACTTAGGTAGTTGATAGGGAGACCTTTACCAATTAAGGATGAATTTTTGTGAATATTCCCCATAAGTAACTAACTTTAATAGCCAAGGTCATTGATAAGTGGAACGCAGATCTCCAGCTCCTTCTTTAATTTTCTCCTTCACCCCCCGGGAGTTAATTTCTCAGAAAGAAGCAAATTGATGCATACTCTTAGAGACACTTATGGGAAACTTAATTTAGCTTGGGATGATTTGATAGAATTTAAAAAGTCACCTACATATGCAGAATATGAGTAATGAGAATGAGCTGTAAAGTTTGATCATTTGAGAGATGACCATAAAAATGTGGGGTCTTGGAGTAAAGTGAACTATTTTAACAACTTAGTGAAAGAAGAATAAGAAAAGATGGATTATGTTTGGTAAGAGTGGATGAGAAATAGAGATATAAGTGTCCTCCCATTTTCGTACCTAGTCCCAGGCCTCTCATACACCCACCCCCCATCCATCCAGAATGGTTATGGAAAGAGTTGATCTTACATATTGCAAAAGGAAGAAATATGATGATCAATATTTTACCAGATACAACCAATGGGAGAAGAGAGGAATAAACCTATGAATAAAAATATCATCTGGCTTACCTTAATGATCCTCTTTATGGAAGTTATTTGGGTCTCACATCCAGAGTGAATTATATTATCACTGAATGATTTATAAGCCCAATAAGCCTAAGGGAAAGAGGGGAAGGAAGTGTTTCCTCCCCTCATAACCCCCAGTAAAGAATGAACACATACTATACTTATGTATTTAATTTTCTTTTCTCACAGAATTCACTAATGGGTTTGAAGGTACTATTTAACCATTACTGTGTACTTTTTCTGTGTTCCCCCTGTTGTGATTTTTGCTATTACTTAATGAGTTGATGTGTCATTCCTGGTGTCCATGCACTTTGAGTCATTGGGATGTATATACAGCTACCTGAAATGAACCTTTCTCGCTCAGCCAGGTGTGTTACTGTATGTGGTGCTGTTTGCAGAGTCATGAGCACAAGAACAGGAGGCCTAATACATTTAGTGGCTCCTTTGTGGGTAAGAACTACAATATAATGGAAGAAGTGAGCAAGAATAAGGGAAGGTATTTAAAGTAGCGTAAAGGGCTAATAAGATGTCTAGAACTGGTCCAAGGAGGGAGGTACAGCATTATTTGGATGTGTAATGTGTATCTTTACTTATGTGTCATGTCTGTGTGTGAATGCATTAAGGTGAGGTTATGTAAGATATCACTGTATTGTAAGTGAAAATAAAAATGTATTAAACTGAAGAAAAGGGAGAGTTTATTTTGCGGGTGCAAATATTGCATGGCAACTGAGGAGCAACTTACTTGCTCTATTGCTCTGGTAGCAATAAGAGTTTGCGTTGTCTGATGCATTTTTGTGATCTTTAATGAGGAGATTTCTAAGGTCTCTTGCAGTTAGGAAAACTGCTGGTGCATTAATGGTTAGGGCAGGCTCTATTTTGGGTTTCTAGGGACTTCATTTGGTTCAGCAAAGTGTACATTTGCTGCATCCTCCTCCTCTTCTCAGTCACACCAAATTTTAGCAGAATTACTCTAATTGTGGCTTGTGTGCACAGTTGATTGTAGAGGCCTTCATGTCCAAAATATTTTTGTTTGTCCTTCTGAAGGAAAGTTTTATATTATTTTAATGAAGACATCCTTCACAGTATAAACAGCATCAATAGTATATAGAACATAGCTTTAAATAGCATGTTTTATGCAGGTTGTGATTAATTGTACAAATTAATTAATTTGCAGATAGCAATCATGTCTCCTCTTTAAGAAGATCTATCCTTAAAATTAAACAGCATGGTTGGACAGACCCCCTCCCATATCGAACAATGATCCTAGGAAAAATACAGATTTGTGATTGACAGCTCTGGCCTCAGGCAGCAGAGGCCACTTGCATGGATGAGCGTTTACTGTAAAATTTGGGGGGAACCCCAAACATCTTCTTTTGTTTTTTGTTTTTTCACAGGGTACCCCTTGAAATCCATACTCAACACCATTTGTTTTGTTTTTTTTACTTCCCTTTAAAATCCAAAACAGGCCCTTCATCAAGGATAAGAGTTCTGGTATGAATTTTGAGGGGGCTAGATGGGAACACAATATTTTTGCCATTCTTGCTATAGGATTTACTACAGCAAAAGTGGCAATTTAGAAAGGAAAAAAAAGCTCTGGTCATTTACAATGGTATCTTGTATGTTGGGGGGGGGGGCTATGCCAGCAGGAAAATGCAATTGATTGTTTTTTAAAGTAATTACCCATTTTGAATGTTTTACTTTAAAGATCTTTTAAACGAGATGCTCCCTGCAATACTATCTTTTAACATTTTTATGCATTGCTCCATGTCCTCCAGGGCAATGCCAAGCCCCAATCTGCCCCCCCCCCCCAATGTATTTTTGACAACCCCTTGCCTATTAGCCATTAAAATGGTCAGAATGTAGGCTCCACTGACTTCAATGGGGTTTGGATAAACATTCAGAACTTGGAGCTGTTTTAGCGAAACTTAGATACATTTGTCTCATCCCTAATGAGGACTGATTGCCTCTAACATGCTTGATCCTGCAGAGTTGGCACAGATGTCCTGGCTCTTGCCTTTACAGGGCTGAAGCCTGATGGGGAGATTGACTTCTCCTTGGTGTTTCACCTGCAGGCATGGGAGGCTGATGGGTAACTGTCCTAGGAAGTGGTGCACTGAGAGGAGGAAGTGGAGTGGAAGTCCTGGGCATCTTGGGAGTGTGGGGCCTCAGCTGAGGAGAAAAACACTGTCAGTTTTCTAGGCACGGCAGTGTTTTCTGGTTCTCCATAGCAGCAGTAAGGATCAGGGGATCTGTTCGTGGTGATACTGCCCTGGTGTGACCCTGCCTGCATGCTATTTGGATTGCCTGTGGACCATGCTCTCAAGCTGAAATCAATCCAAATTCAGGTACTGACACATGTTGCATTTCAAAATGCATTTATTTACTTTTATTGAGTATATAGCTGCATTAGTGAGTGTAGGTTTTATTTCTACCTGGAGTTCATTTTTAAGAATGGCTCGATACTTCCATGGTACTGTACCTAATGTTCAAAAAAAGAGAAGGTGAGTTAGTTAAGAGTATAAGTCTGCTTCGCCCCTTACAAATTTACTAAGGAAGAACAAAAATCTCCCTTTAGACTTTATTACGGCCAAGGAAGTAACAATCATAAGGAGTATGAATATAAAATCCACATTTTATTATACAATATATAAAAAGGATTTGGTTAAAATAAGAAGCTCTGGTCTCTGTACATGCAGACTTTTTACACTTTCCACAGTATTATGCATCAAACACCTATTACATATCGTACAAACGTTTTAATTTTTTTTTTCTATGTGGTGCATTAAAATTTTGTACGATATGTAATAACTGTTTGATGTATAATACTGTGGAAAGTGTAAAAAGTCTGTATGTACAGAGACCAGAGCTTCTTATTTTAACCAAATACTTTTTATAGGTTGTGTAATAAAATTTGGATTATATATTCATACTCCTGTACGTAATGTTTTACTTAAACAGAGGTTTCAACTTAATTTCCTTAGGGCCATATAAGTCCTTTTGGCTTAGTGAATTAAACTTTCTTGGTTCACTATTGTCTTATTTTTTTATATTTCACAAAATGTCTAATGAATTGCAATCCATGGAAAACAAGTTTGCCAGTACTGGTTATATTGTGTTAAACTTTATAATCCATTTCATAGCCTTTTCATATAAAGCTGATCCACAAAAGTTGATGTTTATCCTCAAAGAAATTATTTGATTTCCAAAGCTATCAAAACTGCATACAAAATATCAGATGCTGCAGTTTAAAGGTATAAATCATTAATACTTTCCACGGTTATGGTTTGTTATCATAATGGATATGGAATTACCTGAAACTGAACTTTAGTAATAAAAAAAATATTTTGTTTTATATAGAATAGGAAAACATTTTGTCAGGTTTGTATTGCTATCTGTGTCTGTACTGGGGAGAATCCCCTTTCTTACTATCAGGATAGATGATGGTAGGAAAACTCTCCATAATGGACAGAGACAAACAATACATTGGAGTGGGAATAGAACTTTTGATATTGTTTTTGATGTTGAATCTGTCTTTATGTATTTGTGAGAATTTTACTCCCATTTCCTGTCCAACAGGGACAGGAATTGAAGGAAAATATCCACAATGGGGTCAGAAGAAGAAAAAAAATTAATGTGGAAATAAATTAAACAAAACTTACCTCTCAATGATCTGACACCCCCAAGGTCCCTCATGGCCATAGGCATATTCTCCCGGAACACTTGCGGGTGCTGGTCTTTGACCATCTTGATTGGCCAGTGTGGTATGATGTCACTCTCAGCATGCAGGTACTGTAAATGTTAAAATTATGCTTATTTAGAGTCATAGAAAGAATAACTGTAAGCAAACCTCACTGCTGTACTTTTAATGAAACCACACAGAAAAGAAAGAAAAAACATTGACGCGTTTCGATCATTCCATATTCTAGATCTTCCTGAGGAAGATCTAGAATATGGAATGATCAAAATGCGTCAGCGTTTTTTTCTTTATTTTCTGTGTGGTTTCATATTTTTGTATTAAGAGTTTTCTTGTAAGAATACAGTCAGAGCAATATTCTTTTTAGAAATCATGTACTTAACATTACAATGGAAATGTATATATCATAAAATTGATAATCTTTTTTAACCAAATGTCTTTTTCAATATATATATATATGATCTTATTGCTGCATTAAAGTCCCACCAGAGGTTCTTTGGGTACATTATAATATGTGTTTGACTCCCTACGCAGTTTTCTGCTGGCTTGACTTTGGTCTGTTACCATGTTTCACTATCTATTGCTAGTCCACCTGACCCTTGTCTGTTAACGTTTACCATATAAATGTGCTATAATCCATCATATAAGTACCCGGGAGAATCCAAGTTTTTAATCATGCATTAAAACTGTACATAAAAGGTAGATGATATAGGTGAAGTATGGTGCAATTATAGGGCTTGAACTGGCGTCAGTATTTCACACTACCAATTTTTACTTGTATAACCTGACCTTAACACTTGTTTGTACAGTAGCTAATTATCAATTTAGCTATAGATACATATTATGAGACTCTAAGTACAATTAGTTTCCGACCAATGTTAGGAGGCTGTTGTCCTACAAGAGAGCAAATGGGTGGCAGGACAGATGGGTGTAAAGACTGTTATTTTGCAAGTCATGCTTTGACACATCATTTAAGCTAAGAACAAAATAATTTATATTACATGATATTACAGTCACCCAGTCCAGCTGCATGTGCTATGTCAGATATCATGTATATTGCCAGCAAAGCATCTGCCAGACATCATAGTAGATCTTAGTGGAAATAATGAATTTTCTTTTATTTCTGTTATTTCTCCTTGATTAGGTGGTGATGTTGGTGTCTGCCAGTATCTCCCTTTCTCTTTTTAGCATAATGCATGATTCATTAAACCTCACCTTTAATGTTGCACAGTTATACAGTCTCCTCCCCTGTACTGAAATGGTTTACTCTGATTTTACTGCACATTGTAAACGTCTCACAATGTGCATTAGAAACTGCAGCAAATTAGAGCCTGCCAAGTTATCTGGTTGGAGGACATCCAGCATCATCTATTTCCCCCCAAGCCTCACCTGGTACACCTCTTTCATTCATTGGATTTCAGGTGTTTCAATCATAAAGGCTCAGCATTTAATGTGAGCATGACCTAGGGTTGTCTGCATGCAAATACAGCCGGTCTAGGATGCCCACTCCAGACTGACATTCACCCATCAAGGCATTTTGATATTTGCGTAACTCCCCCAAACAGCTAGCCTTGCATCAGGAGTGAAAGGTTACTGAGGCTGGGCAATGTGATGTTTTCATGAATCTGTGTAGCACCCGCTCAGCTCCTCCTACCCTCTGTTAGCTCCTCCTACCCTCCATGATCTGTCCTCATCACACAGAGACCCAACGATGAAGTCACTGGATCTAAAATTAGGTATGTAATTAAAGCGTAAAGGATTTATTAAATATTTTGTTAAGCATGTTGCTTGTGTGTGTTGGTGGGGGGGGAGGAACCAGGGAGAGCAATATAGAATAAAGGAGAAAACACAGTACAAAACCTGCATAGTGTTGTACAATAAACCACTGAAAAATGTATTAATAAATAAAAAAAATTTACTCAAGAGGGTACAGAATGTCAAGTGGTATAATGCTGTTGAGGTGGTACAGACAGAGAGGGACTGGTGACATCCATAGATTAGCACCATGCCTTGGCCAGAGGCATATGTTGTAAGATGATACCAGAACACCAGCACTGCTCTAGACTTGTGGAGAAAAAAGACAACCTGGAAGTGTGGCTACAATACAGGGAGTGGCCTCTACCTGACATCAGACCCTCAGGCATGTGCAGTCCGGACCTGTTTTGAGGTGTCACACCTCTTCATCAGCCTAATTAGAGGACTACCTGCATGGTATCAAATAGCCATTTGGTGACAGGTATCCTGTACACAGCAAAGTATGAGCAGTTTAAACTCCAGCTTTAAGCCAAGTACATGTGTTTATGGATTCAGGGTTGTTGGATAATGTCTGCATGACCAATGACCCTCTAGTTTCTATAGCTGACCTTATGCCTTTTAGTCCTGATGGCATTTTCAGTCCAGTTTCATCACATCATATCTAATCTACAAACCTTGACAACAGCAGCAAGTAAAAGATTTAGGTTCAGGTACTTTTAAATTTATTACTGCTTCTATACATTGCTTTTATTTCTTTATGTGGCTTTGTATCTGTCTCCTAATCCCCCTTATATCATTTTTGTATCACCTTGCAAAAATACTCTCCCCTCTTGCTGTCAGTACTAGCTTTTGTCTTAATCCTGAAGGATTTCTGTGTTGATTTGAGGTCAAGTGACTTCCATCACAGTAACTTGAGACCTCTTAAGTGTTTTCAGAGAAATCCAGTCAACCCAAGCTGAGGAAAAAAAATTGTGACATAATATTTTGAAAGTTGTCATTTAAGGGCATTTATAAGAATGTCAAATACTTCAGCATGGACAGCTTACAGTGAAAATTAGACATCTTTGATTTCTATGATGGTAGACGAATATAAGAGATGAACACAGGAATACACATTCACAAGCTGCAGTTTCTCTTTGGGAGGATAGAAAACGAGATATACCTATCTAGGATGATTTATATGTTTGAGTAAAATTCCCTTGAATTGTTTACTCTTCTAGAGTATGACCTGGAGATGTTTGCAAAAGACATAGAGATAACCTTCTATAATGCCTTCTGAGTCAAACAAGTAAAATAGAATTATCACTACTCAGACTTTAGATTAATTGATGATCTTGGTATATTTTATCTGTTTATTACTTGATAAATGAAGAGACAAAACATTAAAATTATATTTAAAGTGCAATGTAGAATTTAAACACATAGGGTGCATAAAGTATTGAACAGACATACCGATATAAAAATATCATGAATGTAATCAGGAGCCAGGCCACTCTTTTGGGGCTGTGATTCATTCACACTATGTTTTCTGAACATTTGTCCATCTGTACTTTAAAAAAGGATTTATGCTATGCGTAATGTGGCAGACGGAGGAATATTGTTCAACCACTTGTCCAAAGCAACTTTTTAATTCTTCACACGTGTTAAAATTTGCATTTTTTAAAATAGAAAATTACATTAAAATCCCTTACAATTATATATTTTGTGATAGCTGAGGTCCTGCAGAATAAAATGGGGACAGTTGTAATTTATTTCTGCTACACAGTATTTTATAAGTGATGGGTGAAACATGTTGTATGTGGATGATAATGGACAAATCTTGTTTGACTATAACTATGATTGGCAAATTCTGTTTATTACTGAATCTTTTTAATATGTTGTATGTGGCTGCTGATGGGTAAATCTTGTTTGATAATGATGGATACATTTTTTGATTGACTTTTAAATGATAGCATTTGGCTACTATTTTCAAAGAGGATTCACTGATAATTTTAACCACTTGACAACCAGGCTATAGCCAATTGATGGCTACAGCGTGGTTGTCCAATTCTGGGAGGGAGTCATATAACGTCCTCCCAGAACGATCCCCCCGCATGCACACACCCGTCGCTGTCTGTAATTGATCACATGACAAGGTAAAAGGCCAACCACAGCAGCCTTTTATCACGTGATCAGCTGTGTCCAATGACACAGCTGATCACAAATTAATTACAGTTGCTGGTTATCGGCAGCACTTTCCTCACGCTGTCACAGCATGAGGAAAGTACTGCCGATAACCAGCAAGTGTCCTGATTATCAGTGCAGCCCCAAAAGTGCCCAGCAGTGGCACCCAGCAGTGCCCAGCAGTGCCACCCATCAGTGTCCATCAGTGCCGCCCAGCAGTGTCACCAGTCAGTGCCACCAGTCAGTGTTGTCAGTCAGTGCTGCCAGTCAGTGCCCATCAGTGCCACCTATCAGTGCCCATCATTGCCACCTATCAGTGACCATCAGTGCTGTATATCAGTGCAGCATCATCAATGCCTCCTCATCAATTCCCACCAGTGCCACCTCATCAGTGCAGTCTATCAGTGCTCATCAGTGCTGCCTATCAATGCCCATCAGTGCTGCCTATCAGTGCAGCCTCATCAACACACATCAGTGAAGGAGAAAATGTACTTGTTTTCAAAATTTTATAATAGAAACAAAGAAAAACGTTTTTCTTCAAATTTGTTGCTCTTTTTCGTTTATAGTGCAAAAAAATAAAACGTCCAGTGGTGATTAAATACCACCAAAAGAAAGCTATATTTGTTTGAAAAATAGATAAAAATTTCATATGGGTACAGTGTTGCATGACTGCGCAATTGTCATTCAAAGTGCTACAGCACTGAAAGCTGAAAATTGGTCTGGGCACAAAGGGGGTAAAAGTGCCTGGTAGGCAAGTGGTTAAACAAAATTCATGTATCAGCAGCCACATACAATGTCATAGAGAGATTCCAATAACAAATAAGATTCACATTTGAATTCAATAAGGAATTGCCCCATTAAACATACTATATGATGAATCTTCTTTGATTCATAAAATACAGACAGATACATTTGCAGCAAACAGACTCATGTGTCTTCATTCTTTTAGAATGCTGCCACACAAGTCCTGAACTGGGTATAGTACCATTTTGCACCATTATTTCAAAACATAAGGCTCCAAATATTTAAATACTATATTTTGCACTTTGAGCTTCATAACTTACTAGGGATGTTCATTAATGCTTATGTCTGGTGTTCTGAGAGATCATAGAAGGTGTCACACTTAAATTTGGTGTTCATGAAACCACTCTTGAATTTTTTTTTGTAGCTGTGTGTATGGGATCTTGAACATTGAGGACATAGGGTGCTCCTCACCTTCAATGCTTATTTATTATATGACCATACAGAGAAACTATCACATTTTATAATATTCAAAAAGTGTCCTACCCATGACATCGTAGATACTTCAAAATCTTGGGCAATAGTCATTGTGATGTCAGGCAGGTATTATTATTATTATTATTATTATACAGGATTTTTTCACTTTCCCCAAACATAAATTAGTCCAGATGTAGGAAATTAGCTGAACAGGCAACATATATTACAAGTATTAACAGTATATAGTGCTGCTTTATATATTAGCACACTATACTGTATATTTAGTGTAATTTACACATACTGTACATTTACATCAGTCCCTGCCCTCAAGGAGCTTGCAGTATAAATTTCCTATCTCATGTGCATGCACACATGTACTAGGGCCAGTTTTAGACAGGAGCCAACTAACCTACCAACATGTCTATGGATTGTGGGAAGAAACAAAAGTACCCAGATGATACTTTGGTCCAATTCTTTGGTTAATTTTATTTGTTCCAGTATTTTTACAGCATGAATGTATTACATTGCTATTTACAGAGTACCATTTACATCAGCCAATATTTTTGAAAAAGCTTACAAATGTCCTATCAGAATCATATTTTGAAAGCTGCACTTTTAGCATTTAGCAATCACTTTGTTATTCCAGGTATACAAGTAAAACTTTTATACTTTTAGCAATACAACTTATATACATTTAGCTCTTATACTGTATATTGTCCGGTTAATAAGATTAATTTTTTTCAGCAATGTTTGTAATGCTGGCCACACTTGCATCAAAAGTCAGCCAGTTCAGCAGGGACCAGTCGAGATTCGATCCATGTATGGACAGGCTGATCGATTCATCGATTTACTTGGGTATAACTTTTTTACATATGATTACTGCATATGGCTTTAGCCCCTAGTAGTAATCATTATGTTCTACTGGCCTGGAAGGCTCCCCACATCCCCCCGCCAGCAGTACTCAATAGCACTGTGAGAGACTTTCCCTCATCAACAATGAATGTGCTAATGGAAGTGGTGGTGGTGGAGTAATGGTGGAAGGAAAGAAAATCAAACCATCTATGGGCTGCTTAAAGTGGTTCTAAAGGCTCAAGGATTTTTACCTTCATGCATTGTATGCATGAAGATAAAAAACCTTTTGTGTGTGGCAGCCCTCCCAGCCCTCCCAGCACCCTTAACACTTACTTGAGCCCCATCCCAATCCAGCGATGTCAATGATAGCCTCAGCTCTCTGGGGACTCTCACTCCTGATTGGTTGAGGCAGCATCGGGAGCCATTGCTGTCATTCACAGTCAGTGAGCCAATCAGTAGAGGGAGTGGGCAGAGACAAGACACCGCTCTGTGTGTGAATGGACACACAAAGCTGCGGCTTGGGAGCAGGCCTGCTCAGGTGCTCCCATAACAAGCTGCTTGGTATGGGGGCACCCAATAGGAGGGAGGGGCCAGGAGCACCAGCGGGGGACCCAAGAAGAGGACAATCTGGGCTGCCCTGTGCAAAAAACAAGACTTAAAAGTATCACTTTAAAAGTGATTTTATCTGGCCATAGATAGAGAGATATCTCCCCAGGACAGACTGTCAGACAGACATCTGTTCCTCCCTCCTTGAGTGTACTGGGCATCAGAGCCCTCCAAGATCCTCAGCTGATGGTAATGGCAGCCCACAATAGCTGCTTTAGATGTTTTTTTCCCATCCATTTTCTTTGCAGGGAGTTTTTTAGCACGTCGAAAAATCTCTGGATGTTAAAACAAATATCTCTGACTGCCTCAGTTTATTAGTTTATAGTCCCATAATTAGGATAAGAAAAAGTTTTGGATATCTATATGTTCTTCTGTATTAAGCATAACATATATGAGTCAGACCATGAGCAGTCTAATTATGGCAACTTTGCAACACTCTGTGCATTGGTAGTAATAAACAAAAAGTGCACAACATATTAAGAGAACAATAACAGGCAGGTATTGAATGACTGTGTTGTTTTAGGCTGGAACATGTTTTGCTGAGAGTAACAAGATTTATACATCTGCTTGTTTCCACCCTATCATAAAAAAGGTGAATACAACAAACATGCCATGAAAATCAGTCAATAAAGCAGGTCATAGATTATGCAATTTTCTTTACTGCAACCTGTGGTTGAAAATCACTCAATTCCCCCATCAACACAGTCAGTGTTGATGGGGAATCCTCCCTCCCACGGAGCTTTTGTGTTCTCCTGGCAGGGGGAATGTGGGATGCCGTCCCTGCTAGGAGAACACAGTGATTACTGCTTTCTGCCATAGCTGCTGACAATAATCGCATGCTAGAAATGCGACATGCTGGTTGTAGCCAAGGTGATTGATGGATCAGCCTGCCCATAGATGGATCAAATCTCAGCAGGTTCAGCATTGGAACCATCTATGGCTGGCTTAAGTCAGAACCTTTGTAAATCTCTAAAGGAAAAGCAAAAATTTCTGGTTGATTAACCTTATAAAATATCTATCTTTACCATTAAGAACTGTTTGGAAGAAATGCATTAGAATAGGGGGAGTCTGGGTGGACCTTCTGCACCTTTTGTCTACAGCAATAATTTAGTCCAACTGATGTCTCAGAGTGCAGCCAGACTCTTTGATATCCTGAGTAAGCCTGGCATTGGGCAGTTCAGCAAGGTAAATGCAAAACATGGGCAGTGAAAGCTATTATTACTAGTAAATTTGTCTGATAAACAGTTTTGGTTTAAACTTAGTTTGTGGCTTATTAGGAGTCACAAATATACACAAGCATCACAAACCCTTTCCAAAAGGAAACTTAGGAAGACTAGATCTGTTCCTGATTCGGTCAGTATCTTCCTTAAAGTGAGTAAAAATCCTAAGCACTGATCAGATCTATGCAGAACATGAAAAAACACAAATTGCAGTGCATTATGGGGAGTGGGTGGGAGGACATGCATTGAGCAGTAAACCTGTGTTGCAGCACATCACATTGCAGAGTAATGCACTACTAATGTACTGCAATGAAATAAATAGTGCGGGTCTGATTTTAGGTCCTTTGTGGTGTGTTGGCAGCCCATTTTGTTTGGGCACCATAGTAGCCCCCTTGTCACCTGCATCCATGCTCACCTCCAGGACTTCTCCAGAGCCTCTCTCATCCTCTGGAACTCCTTACCCAAATCTCTGTGACTAGTTCCTACTCTGTCCCCCTTTAGGAAATTCCTGAAAATCCATATCTTCAGACAGGCCTGTCCTGCCTCTAATTAATAAATTGTACTTTAACTGTACTATCTCCTTCCATTTTGTAAAGTGCTGCTTAAACTGTAGACGCTATATGAATCCTGTACAATTATAATATTGGGTCTCTGGATACATCTGATCTATCTTGGACCCCTGAAACTCGTTAGCTACTTATGGAATTTTATTGGAATAAAGTTGTGTCTGGACCTCTTAGCAGTGCTGTGGCATGTCAGTTTCCATTTTTGCTACATTTTGTGTGCTTTAGCATTGTGTATCATTAACAAATTACCTTTTTTTCACCATTCTATCATTGGATTCCATGCAGCCTCTTTTAGGATATTTCCTGTCTACATACATGTACTCCAGTAATGGTTGCATGCATTTCTCAGGGCAGGCTTCCTGAAGGTGATAACAGTGGACACTGCCTTCATAATATGTATTAAAATGGCTATGTATAATCTCCTTCCGAAGTCAGAATGCCAGTGTAGTATCACAGGTGACAGGGGCAAAATCATGTCAGGAAGCATCTGACCAAAGGCCTTCATGGCTGGATAACCAGGTATTATTTCAAGGAAACCTGCAGATTGAGGTTTTAGCGAGTGGGTTTACATATATATTTAAAGTGGTTATAGTTACATAGTCTGGTTGAAAAAAGACAACAATCCATCCAGTTCATCCATTAAAAAAAAAGTTATAATCCTATACTTACAGTTAATCCAGAGGAAGGCCAAAAAACCCAGCAAAGCATGATCCAATTTGCTCCTGCAGGTAAAAAAATTCCTTCCTGATCCCCCAAGAGGCAATCGGAAATTCACTGGATCAACTTTACCTATAAATGGTAGTATCTAGTTATATTCTGTGTATCTAAGAAAGAATCCAGGCCTTCCACGGAGCTGGCCAGAACCAGTTCTTGAGGGAGTCTATTCCACATTTTCACAGCTCTCACTGTGAAGAAACCTTTCTGTGTTTGGAGATTTAAATTTATTTTCCTCCAGAGTGCTCCATTGTCCTCTGTGACGACCTCGGGATGAATAGCTCTACACTGAGTTTACTATATGGACCACAGATGTATTTATACATGTTGACCATATCCCCCCTTAATCTACTCTTCTCAAGATAGAATAAATTCAGTTCCTCTAATCTTTCCTCATTGCTGAGCTCCTCCATGCCACTTATCAGTTTGGTTGCCCTTCTCTGTACTTTCTCCAGTTCCCCAATGTTCTTTTTGTGAATTGGTGCCCAAAACTGAAGTGCATATTCCAGATTATGTGTTACTAATGATTTGTACAGGGATAAAATGATATCTCTCTCTCTGGAGTCTATACCTCTTTTAATACAAGAGAGGATTTTGCTCGCATTAGAAACCGCAGCTTGGCATTGCATGTCATTATTAAGCTTGTGATCTACCAGAACTCCCAGATTCTTCTCCACCATTGATTCCCCCAGTTGTACTCCCCCTAGTATGTATGATGCATGTATATTCTAAGCCCCCAAGTGTATAACTTTACATTTATCAACATTAAACCTCATTTGCCACATAGTTGCCCAATTATTATTATTATTATTATTATTATTATACAGTATTTATAAAGCGCCAATAGTTCGCTCAGCGCTGTACATTACAAAGGGGGACAGAACATGTGACAGAACAATACCAATACAATGCAAAACATGAGGGGATTGAGGGCCCTGCTCTTTCAAGCTTACAATCTAGGAATTAAACAGTGCATTGAGGTCAGCTTGTAAGTTGAAGACACCCTATAAGGACGTTATTCCACTGCACAGCTTGGTGTCATCTGCAAAGACTGAAATGGGATTTTTAATCCCAGACCCTATATCATTTATAAATATATTAAAAAGAAAGGGTCCCGACACTGATCCTTGGGATACACCACTGACAACCCTAGACCATTCAGAGTATGAATCATTAACCACTACTCTTTGAATACGATCTTTTAGCCAGTTTTCTATTCATTTACATACTGATTTTCCCAGATCGTAGACTTTACCTTACACATTAACTGTGTGGGAAGAACTGTGTCAAACGCTTTTGCAAAATCCAAGTATACCACATCCACCACCATCCCTCTGTCCAAGGTTTTACTCACCTCCTCATAAAAAGAAATCAGATTTGTTTGACAAGGTCTGTCTTTCATGAATACATACTATCTGTTACTAAAAATATTTTTTTTCAGCAAAAACTCATTAAATAGTCCCTAAAATTAGAAACAATGGCTTTGAAATGACAGAGCTCAATTCTTTAAGGACCCGTGGGTGTATGCCATCCGGTCCAAGTGCTTTATTCACCTTTATTCTGTCTAAATATTTTTTGAGCATATCCGTTGTGAGCCAATGTGGATCATCTGGAGCTGTGTCAATACCATGCCCATTATGGACAAGAGCTCCCCCATGCTCCTTTGTATACACAGAGCTGAATAAGGTATTTAATAAATTTGCCTTCTCTTTGTCCCCAGTCACCCACTCTAGATTATTTTGTAAAGGGCCTACATGCTCGGACCGGACCTTTTTACTATTAATATATTTGAAGAATTTTTGGGGGTTGGTCCTGCTATCTTTTGTAATCTGTCATTCATTTTTCAATTTTTGCGGCCTTTATTTCGTTTTTGCATATTCTGTTATATTCTTTGCAATGTTTGAACGATGATAGCATTCCTTCATTTTTATATTTAATAAAAGCTCTTTTCTTATTATGTATAGCTTTTTTAACTTTGGCCGTAAGCCACATAGGTTTGATTTTTAGCCTTTTAAACTTGTTGCCCATGGGAATATATTTTGCAGTATGTTCACATACAGTCTTTTTGAAGAACTCCCATTTTGTGTTGTGTTTACAGCTAACAATAAATGAAATCATGTTATGGTCACTGCTACCTGCTACCTAGATGTTCTTTTATATGGACATTCGTAATAAGCTCTGCATGGTTAGAGATTACCAGTTCCAGCAGAGCATCATTCCTAGTTGGGGCCTCTATGAACTGTATCATAAAATTGTCCTGTAGTAGGTTTAAACATTTTTGCTCTTTAACTGTTCATGCAGTACCATTATTCCAGTCAATTTCCGGGTAGTTAAAATCCCCCATTATTATTACTGTCCCAGCCCTTGCAGCCCTTTCAATCTATGCAAGGAGCTGAGTCTCCACCTCCTCATTAACACTGGGAGGCCTATAACAAACTCCAATGATTACCTTTGTAGTACGCACCCCCATGTGCTGTTTCACCCATAATGCTTCAGCCTCATCACACTCTACATCAACTAGGTCCTCTTTCACACTCGCTCTGAGATCACTTCTCACATGGAGACAGACAGCACCATTTACCTATTTACCCTGTCTCTCCGAAAGAGAACATAGCCAGGAATATTAATGGCCCAGTCATGTGAAGAATGAAGCCAAGATTCAGCAATACCAATTAAATCATAGTTCTCTTCATGCACCAAAGCACCTTTTTTGCTTGGCAGACTTCTGTAATTGGTAAACAAACACTTGAATTCATTGACACCTTGTTCACATGTATTTTGCATATTTTTATTTTCATATAAATGGTACCAATTCCACTGGTTGTTTGTAACATGGGAACCTTCTTATCATCTGCCATAGCCCTCCCCCCATTTTCCACATTCCACCCACCAATAAGTACTGACCCCTGTCTAATCTGTCTACCCCGTTATAGTCTAATTCTCCCTCCCCCTCGATCCTAGTTTAAATACTCCTCCAGCCTTTCCATAAACCTCTCCCCCAGCACAGCAGACCCCCTTCCATTTAGGTGCAAACCATCTCTAGCATATAGGTTGCACCCCAGTGAAAAGTCAGCCCAGTGCTCTAGAAACCCAAATCCTTCCCTCTTACACCAGGTCTTCAGCCATGTATTGAGTTCCCTAATCTCCCCGTCTTTCCTGAGTTGTGCATGGCACAGGTAATATTTCAGAGAATATCACCTTATAGGTTCTTCCCTTCAACTTACAGCCTAATTCTTTAAATTGATTCTTAAGGAGCCTCCACCTTCCATGTATTCTGTCATTGGTTCCAACATGGAGTAAAACTGCTGGGTCATGCCCAGCCCCTCCCAGTAATATATCAACCCGGTACACCACATGCTGAACCCTGGCATCAGGGAGACAGCAAACCATTTGGTTGAGATAATCCTGGCGACAAATTATTCTATCAGTTTCTGATTATAGAATCCCCTACTACCACCAGCTGTGTAGACCTTCCTGCACTACCCTCACTACCCCTCCCAGATGGTCTGCCCTCCCGGCTGTTAGGGATAGCAATGACATCCAGGGCTGCCACCCCTGAGCTTGCCACCCCCACATCTTCACCCAACTTGGCAAATATGTTTGAGTGCACAAACCCAGGGCCGGCCTTCCTTTTCTGTGAGCCTCTACCACTCCCTCTGGTTACAGTAACACATCTTCCTACCTGATAATCCTAAGTGGTAATAAACCCCGGACAAAAAATTTTATGTACTGCAGCTTATCAATCCTTAGATGTGGTAACTGCATTAGTTTTCTTTTTTAGGCTTTTTTTCCCTTTGTTTTCACCTGGTGATCTGGCCAGTAGCACATCTCCTGTATTAGCATGCCCTCACTCTGGATGAAGAAGCACAGGTTGCAGCTTTTGAATATCAGCATTTTCAGTCTGGGGGAGAGGGAGGGGAGTGTTAGATGGACTATCAGATTTAAATATTTAAATACACTAACAAATTTGAAGCCAGACTCCAGCTATTCATTTATAAGCATTTACAGCAAACAGTTTTTTCCGGAATAAAGGTTTTACATAAATAAATGTTGATCACTGTAAGCACCCTTGTCAATGTTGAATGGTTTGTTTCAGCCATGTCATTGATACATCTGCAAGAGGGCTTTGCAAAAACAACAGGATCGAAATTCGGCCTGTTCAATAGGGACTCTCGTTCGACTTTTGTACAGCCTGCCGTGATCAGTGGCCCCGGCTATAGATGGCAACACTGATCATTGTATTCTGACGGCAGGGAGCTCTTCCTGCGGGGCAGCATAGTGGCTAAATGGTTAGCACTTCTGCTTGGCAGCAGTAGGGTCATTGGTTCAAATCCCAGCCACGGCACAACCTGCCTGGAGTTTGCATGTTCTCCCTGTGCCTGCATGGGTTTCCTCCGGGTACTCTGGTTTCCTCCCACACTCCAAAGACATGCTAGTAGGTGAATTGGATCCTGTCTAAATTGGCCCTAGTGTGTCTATGTATGAATGTGAGTTAGGGACCTTAGATTGTACACCCCTTGAGGGTTAGGGACTGATGTGAATGTACAATATATATGTAAAGCAATGCACAAATTGACAGCACTATATAAGTACCTGACATAAATAATATCTCTACAGGAGGGATTCCTAGTGTAACATATTCACCACTGGGTTTATTTTTTGCTATATAAATGAAAAAAGACTGAAAATGTAAAAAGAAATTTTTTTTACTGAGTTTTGTTATACAATTTTGCAAATAAATCATTTTTCTTCATAAATTTAGGTCAAAATGTGTTCTGCTACATTTTTGTGGTAAAAATAACCCAAGCCGGTGTATATTATTTAGTCTGTGTACAGGGGCGGACTGACAACTCTTGGGGCCCCCGGGCAATAGGGGATCATGGGGCCCCTGTGTCCTTGCCCAAACTCAAAAAAGCCTATGAAAAAGGTACCAGGGGCATCTCATGGGGCCCCATACTGACCCCGGGCCCTCGGGCAGTGCCCGAGTTTCCAAATGGTCAGTCCACCCCTGTCTGTGTAAAAGCTATAGAGTCTACAAATTATGGGATATATATTTGAAAACGGATCAATTGAGACTCTAAAATGCTGAGTTCTGTTATGACGTATGGCAGTGATCAGGAGTCTGGTATAGGGTATGGCAGTGATCAGGACGCTGGTATGGCGGTGATCAGGATGCTGGTATGAGGTATAGGAGTGATCAGGACACTGGTATAGGTATGGTGTTTATCAGAGCACTGGTATGGAGTGTGGGGTGATCAGGATGCTGGTATGGGGTATGGCAATGATCAAAACGCTGGCATGGCATATGGGGTGATCAGAACGCTGGTATGGGGTATGGCAGTGATCAGGACACTGGTTTGGGGTATGTTGTGATCAGGATGCTGGTTTGGCATATGGGATGATCAGGATGCTGGTATGGGGCATGGCAGTGATCAAGGCACTGGTATGGTGTGTGGTGATGTTTTTGTGCACACTGGGACAGGTGACAAGCATTGGCTTCACTATTTATTGTCCCTTCCCTGAGACAGTATTCAGGGACACTGGGGTGGCTGGCACTGACTGGCTGCTTTACTTTCACAGGCTGCAGGATCGCTTCTCTCTGTTCTCACACTGAGAGCAGAGAGAAGTGATATTTAGTTTCACTTTCTAGTGTTTACTATGTGATTGCTGTAATTGAACACACCAATCACATGGTAAAACACCATATGACAGCACGGACACAGCGATACGATCCACTGTGTCCAGGCTTTACACCAATCACCAGGCTCCTGGGTGCACACTCTGTGAGCCGCACAGAAGCCGCAGATGTGGGCTGACCACTTCCCATCCATAGGATGCACCCAAATGATTCTCCACAAAATGTAATCTGAGTGGCTGAAGATTCACTGGATTACTTTTACAACCGGTGGAAGGCAGTCATGCACCTCCTCCCATCAGGGAGTCCAGTAAGGATGCAACCAGTGGTCTCCTGTTCCTGAGACACAATGGGAGGAACAGATGCCATTCCTCCCACTATATGATCTCAGAAACCAGAAGCAACGAGGATTTTGTCACTTCTGGTTTCAGTATTTTGTTTACCGCCTATTACCAGCTAAGGAAAGCTTCAGACTGAACCAAACCGAGTTTGATCCAAAGCTTTCAAGGACAGAGGAGACATCTGGGGTCTAATAGATCTCAGATGTCTCAGTAAGAAGGACTTGTCACTGCTTATTGTTGTCACAAGGGATGTTTACATTTACAAAATTAAAGAGACATTGTAAAGATAAAATAATTCAAATAAAATAAATAATAAAATGTAAAATGTTTTTTAAAGTGCCCCTGTCCCACCGTGCTCAAAAGCAATGGCGAACGCATGTGTCTGTCCTGCACACATGCGTAAATTGCAAATGCACCACACATGTAAGTTATCATTGCAAATGTCAGTGTGAGCAATTATTTTAGCACCAGAGCTCCTATGTAACTCTAAACTGGTAACCTGTAACGGATTTTAAAAGATCACCTATAGAGATTTTTATGCACTGTAGTTTGGTGCCGTTGCACGAGTGTGCAAATCTTTAAAGCATGACATGTTAGGTGTCTATTCACTCGACATAACATGATCTTTTATATTTTACTAATAAATTTGGTGTTATATTTTGGTTTTGTGCATTAACATTCATTAAAGTGTATTTTTTCTCAAAAAATTGTGTTTATTAAACTGTTGTGTAAATATCATGACAAAATACATAGCAAAACTTATAATTTTATTCTCTACGGCCTCTGATAATATATTTTTTAATGTTTTGGGGGTTATAAGTAGCTTTCCCAGCAAAATAAATTATATTTTTACATGTAAGAGAAGAATGTCAGAATTGGCCTTGACTGGAAGTGGTTAAAAATAAATTACAATTCGTGAGCACACTCAGCACTGGCATTTGTGCCCAGTGGCCTATGTAAACTGAAGCATTGCAGAAGGAAGTTGTTGAGTGATCTTCAACTTGGCCTTGTTTACCTGAGACCTGATATACTGATTCTGCCCCACTGTGTTTGACCCAGCTTGCCTTCTGGACTCTGATACCGCCTTCTGCCTTGTGCCCTGTTTATTAGCGGTTACTAACCTCCGCTTGCTTCCTGGATTCTGTCTTTCCATCCTGATTTGGAATCATGCTGCTCTGCTGTTACTAACCTTGGCTTACTTCCTGGATTATTTTTGTCTTCTGTTGCAGTACCACGTTGTTCCTGCGCCTCGTTCCTGGTCTGTGGTCCTCAGCTTCCAGTTCTACACATCTGACTGGAACAAAGATCTAGTTTGGCCTACAAACTAAAATACTAAAGACACTAAGCTAATGCCACTCTGTGCCCTCATACTCTGTCACCACCTTCAGGAGTGTTGGGCAGAAGGTGCAAGAGAAGCTCCCTCATCCACTCAGTCTCTGCCATGTACATGATAACCCCACATATCTATTAAGCCAAAGGTAGTGAGGGACAACAGCTCTGTCTAAGCTCAAGTCAGATTTACACAGGGCTGAAGGTCTCCTAGCTTAGATATCTTGTTTTCACTCTGCAGCTGAACAGAGTGGTAGATGCACAACAGATAGGTGTGTATATGCTGGTGGGATGTGAGTAATTAGGCCTAAATTCAAGTTATGCACAGAAGGATTAGGAATATGCACGCATCATACATACTAGGGGCAGTACAGCTGGGGGAATCAATGGTGGAGAAGGATCTGGGTGTCCTGGTAGGTAGGAATCAAGAATTAATTCTTTCCCTTACAGCATCAAACTGGATCATGCTTTGCTGGGGGTTTTTTTTGCCTTCCTCTGAATCAACTGTGGGTATAGTATTATCATTTTTTTATCTTCCCTTTTATGGTTGAACTAGATGGACTTGTATTTTATTTTCAGCCAGACTAACAATGTAACCTTTGGAACATCCCACTTGGAAGAAAAATATATTTTAAATATATTTTAAAAACATTCTTCCCAAATATATTGACATATATTTGAAATGCTACAATTTGTCCATTATATATATATATATATATATATATATATATATACTGTATGTTGAAATGCGTTCTTATTACAAAACATATGAAAAATATTTTATATTATAGTATGCAAATCTACATTTTTGGAATGCATTTACAAATATATGTTAAAATGACTTTTGTACATGTTAAAAATAAATCTGAAGAATATATTTAAAAAATATATATTTAAAAAAAATATTTTTCATATATTTTGTAATATATAAAAACACATTTCAACATGCAGTATGTATGTGTGTGTGTGTGTATATATATATATATATATATATATATATATATATATATATATATATATACTGTATGTTGAAATGCATTTTTTATAAATCACAAAATATATTAAAAGTATTTTTAAAAATATATTTTTTAAATATATTCTTCAGATTTTTTTTAACATATACAAAAGTAGTTTTAACATATATTTTTACATATATTTGTAAATGCATTCCAAAAATGTAGATTTGTATTTTTAAAGGCATACAGTATATTTGAAATGTATGTTTAAAAATATTTGTCATATATTTTGTAATAAAAATGCCGTTCAACATGCAGTGTGTGTGTGTATGTATATATAAATATATATATAAATATATTGAATATGGCCAAAATTGTAGCATTTCAAATATATGTCAATATACTTGGGAAGAATATTTTAAAAATATATTTCATATATATTTTTCTTCCATATGAGATGTTACATGTTCCACCCCTATTTAGGGTGGAGCATGTAACGTGTTCCAGCTCTTGCCTCTGATCCCCCCACTCCCCTCTCTCTGTGATAGCGAGAGAGGGATATCTTCTTCCCACACCTGCTGACACAATTTAGAAACAGTGCAGCAATGGCTTCGCCCACGTGGCCTCGTCATTCTTTCACAGAGGTCTGTGAATGAATGAACTACAACTACCGTCGGCAACCTATGGCTAATGGCTTGTAATTCTCAATACACTGCCACAAAGCTGGTGAGCTCTTTCATAGTTCAATGATTCTCTCTGAAATTCAGTAACTGCTTGTTCATATGAGGTATGGGCAGAAAGTGTACTGAGAGTCTGCAGGAGCCTGGCATTGCACCCACAATCTACAGTGTAAAAAAAATAATAAATGCAAAAATATGTGCAATTATTATTTTTTATAAAAATTTGCACTTTTAAAATCAACCTGTTGCTTTGCTTTGCATGAGCAAAACACAGGTTTGCTTTAGTAATTATCTCCAGTGTTCAGGCACACAGCAATGCTAACAGCTTCGTATTTATGCAGCCCCTAATACAGACACATGACAAGGATTGCCCAGCAACCAGAAGGCACTAAGATTTATATATTACAGACCTCTGTGTAACAACGATAAAACTGAAGTGGCATATCAGCCACACAATGCATCTTTGGTGTAACAAATAAATGCTTACTAAACAACTGAGGTGACTTTTACTTCTCCATGATCACTATCACACACTGCCAAGAGTAATGTACCTCTACCATACAAGCTGTTGACATTTTTATTTTCTTCTACTGATGAGCCTCTACACTGCTTCCTGCAGAAGTGATAAAGGTTTAAAGAAGGATTCAGAGAAAAGGTTTTCCCTTGGTAGTTTGGACAGGACAGTAGCAGTGTGAATTTATAAAGTAGTAGTTCCGTTAGTGCAGTGCTCTCCAAACTGTGGCCTGGGGGCTGGATGTGGCCCTTGGCTTGCCTTTACCTGGCCCTTGGGGCACTATGTCACCAACAGACACCATCGATGTAGCTCCATTCCACCCACTGACACAATGACAGCATCAACGGGATACTATTCTTTCCACTCAAACCAATGATGGTTCATTGCTTATGCCCACTGATACTAGAGCATTTGTACGCCCACTGGTCACAAAAGTCTAAAGTCTAAGGTCTGAAGGACAGCAAATTGGCCCTTTGCTTAAAAAGTTTGGAGACCACTGCTTCAGTGTTTTAACAATAAAGCACCATGGTTGTAAATTACACCTATGTACCTGCAGATATGGTTTTAATAACGTTTTTCTAAACTTAAATTATCATTTTGCTTATTATAAAATAGAAAAGAAAATGGTAACTTTTTCAGGATTACTACAAAACATGTACTTTGATTGGTTGGATATGTACATTTTTTTCTTTTATCTTGATAAAGAAAAGTCCATTTCTACAATCAGTCATAAAAGAAACAGAGTCCGTGTTTAAATTGTCGATAAGCATTTGATGTAAAATAAGTTTAACTCATAACACAAGAGATGCAATTTGTTTAAACATTAAAATTTACACCCATCATCCCGTTTAGCGAAGTGTAATCTTGCCCCGACACTCTGTATAGACTATAAAATAATCTTTAATCTCAAGCCTGCCCAAATCTCTCTTTTTAACAAAACGTTGTCCCATAAAGAGTATATTTTCTACAAATTGTTTTAGTTCATTATCTGTTATATTGGAATCAGAAAATTAGCATGGCAGTGTTCCAGAGTATTTAAATCAGTCAAATGTTGCATTTTTCTCAATTTAATTGAAAAGTCTTTGCTTATTCATAAAGGCAAGTGAATTATGGCAAGGACTTCAGAAAAATAAAAGTTTATTTGATGCAATAATTACTTGTGTGAACCTGATGGAACTTTAACACATTCTGTTGAATGGCTGTAAGAATTTTCGCTTATCCAGCAAGTGAGGAATATCTGTTTGAAATCTGAAGCCAGTAAGGGAAGAATGACAGATTTTAGGTTGCTTAAAGAATAAACAAAAAAGGAAGCATCTTAGATCAGGAAGCGGATTCCCTTAACTCAAATAAAAGTGTCTTCTATTTAGTGACCAGATGTGAGTGTCAGGGACACAAAAGGCACATCAGAAAGGCATCATTTAGCCCACAGATCTTGTAAATATTGCAGACTTTTAGCCAGCTATAAAACCCGGGTATAAAAAGAATGCTCAAATTAACAGATCCTGCATTGCAGGAAGTTCAGTGATGTGGAACATTTAGCACAGCTATTGAAAAGGGGTTTAAAAAAATAAAGAAAATCTAAGACTCCCTGCATTCTTTAAGATGCCAATAAATTTCCAGGGATAACTTTAAGTGTCATTATACTGCTAAGGCCCTCCTGCACCAGGTCTTGCAAACAAGTAATAAAACAAAATAAATACATACACATAGCATTAAAGTATTACAGCTCAGTAACATGGGAGATTTTAATCACTTGCAAGCATAAGATTTAGCTGGTTGCTGGTGATCAACTAAGTTTGAATATCCTGATTTCAATCACTGTTGTCAAAAAAGGGGTTAAAGTTCGTGTTCATAATTGTTCAATATCTTACTGAGCTTCTAATCTTATGAGGCACAAAAAACTTTTAAATATTGAGTAACTTATTGATTGCTATTTTAATTGGAGACATTTTGTAAGAGGTGGCAGATGTCACAAAGTCAATGTAAGAGAAAACAATCAATTCCTACATTTGAGTCTGCAAAAAAACAAATGGATAGATAGATAGATAGATAGATAGATAGATAGATAGATAGATAGATAGATAGATAGATAGATAGATAAAAACAACTATTGACAGACAAATTATAGATATACAGATCAAAAAACTAATACAGAGTGAGAAGGGTGGACGGACAGACAGACAGAATGGCTGATCGTTTACTAATTTAACATTTTAGTTAAATGTCAGTATAAGCTGATCAGAAGAGTAAAAATAAAAAAAAAAAAGTGTTCTATAGATTTTTCAGTTGCACTGTCAATTTTGCTAAAACCAAATCAATTCTAATCAGAAGAGAGGACACCTAGTAGAAAGACTGACATACACATACGAAGGGAGTGTTGGCTTTTGGCACAAAATCCCTTGACAAAACATTGCAGAGAAACAATATGCTGTTTAAATGCAACTGTGGCTTTTTTTTTTAAGGAAACAGCTTTGTGTCATCTACACTTCTACATTTCCTCTGTCACATAGGATGATATTGTAGAGTTGGGCACTGGACACAGACATAGGTACTATAATTAAAGAAGCATTTTTTTGGAACAGCAGATTTTGATGGAGTCCATGCTCAGTTTGGCATCACAAAGCTTTACCCCCCCCCCCAGTGGAGAGAGCTGACACCAATCAACAACACATCTTCCCCCCCCCCCCCCCCGTTCACGGAGAGAGAGCCTGTACCGACCAACACCACCCAAGGCAGGGAGAAAGCATGACAATGACTAACACCTACCCCTCCTGGCCATTCCCCCACCAGGAAGGAGAGTTGGGCTCTGCATATATGCAGTCAAGCAGCCTGCATCTTTTCCACGGATCCCACCTGGTCCATATGGCCCTTTGTTTGCCTTTATGCAGTCTTTGTGGCACTATTCCATTCACTAAAACCATCAAAGGGGCATAATTCCTGTCACTGAGACCAACAATGGGGCGCTATTCTTCCCGCTGACACCAGCAAAAAGGAGTAATTACTCCCACTGACACCGATGATGGGACACAATTTCTTCCATTGACACCAACGATTGGGCAGAATTCCCTCCATTGATACCAACGATAGGCCACTATTTCTCCCACTAACACCAATGATGGGGCACTATTCTTCCCACTGACATCAGTTTCTTCGTTACATGTTCAAAGGGCAAGGTTAAAAATAAAAAGTGAGAATCTGGTTGCTCCAAACAACATAAACAGCTTTTCTTTTGGTCTTTCAAACACTTGGAAGGGGGCATAACCAAAACTGCTTATACATTGGTGAAAACATTTTTAAAGAGAAATAAAGGTTTCTCATTGCTCCTCCACCTTATGACCCATTTCACCCATTGTTTCTTAGTAATTGATCCCAATGGAAAGTAAGTGTGTGTGTGTTTGTGTGTGGTGGGTGCTATTAGAACTGTGAGGAACATTATCTCTGTTTCATTTATGGTGATTCCATATGAATGAATATATTCAGGTGCATGTGAATGAAAAATATGTATTTATCTAAATACCACTCAATAGTTTGGTAACAAAATGCTTGTGTGATAAACAGTCAGTTTTCCACACCAAGGGTGTTTGTCAACACCAACTAAAAGCTGAGTTAACCACTTGCCCTACTGAGGATTTACCCCCCTTCCTGACCAGGCTATTTTTTGCGTTACAGAGCTGCGTTACTTTAACTAACAATTGCGTGATCATGCAACGCTGCACCCAAATTAAATTTACGTCCTTTTTTCCCCACAAATTGAGCTTTCTTTCGGTGGTATTTGATCGCCTGTGCTTTTTAATTTTTTGCATTATAAAAAAAAACAATACTTTTGACTTTTTGCTATTAAACATGTCCAGTAAAAAAAATTTTAAAATCATATTTCTTCATAAATTTAGGCCAAAATGTATTATGCTACATGTCTTTGCTACAAAAAAAATCCCAATACGTATAAATTAAATGGTTTATGTGAAAGTTTTAGCGTTTACAAATGGAGGTATAGATACTGGAATTTTTTCTTTTCTGTACTAGTAATGGCGCTGATCAGTGACTTTTACTGGGCATTCCTACACTGGGGGGAACTGACTTAGTGTCACTGACATCCCCATTGACACTAATACAGTGATCAGTGGTAAAAAAAAAGCACTGACACTGTACTAATGGCACTGGGCAGGAAGGGGTTAACATGAGGGGCGATCAAAGGGTTAACTGGGAGTGTTTTACTAGGGGACTGTGTCAAGGATTAAAGTGTATGTTCAGCCAGAACTGTTTTTTTTCTGTACGTTTTGTATAGTGTAGGGAATGCGTAGAATCATGTGTTTACTGCATTCCAGGGATTATTTAGAGAGATTAAGCCTCACTTCCTGTCCTGCTGCCAATGCTTTACAAGACAGGAAGTGAAACAAGATTTTTCTAGTAAATCATGGGAGGACTAGAGTTCCTGTTGTTATTTTGTTTCTATTTGAGTCCCTGCTGCAGATTTTCCCTCACTTCCTGTCTGGTGAGGTCAGCTTCTTCAATTCAGCAGAACAGGAGGTGGTGGTAGGTCTTTTAATCGAGCCATGGATTGAAGGAAAAACCCAACAGGACTTCTACTGTTTCAACATTCCAAAAAAAGGTATTCAAAAGATACAGGCTCCTGGCATACCCTCTTTTTATCACTACTTTGTGAAGTACAGACCTGGAACCCTTGGAACAAATAAGTGCTTAGTACAGTACATATCCCTTTACTGCTTCCAGGCTTGTTTCAGGTTATCAACTGTAGGTAAAAAAGCAAGTATTAAGATGGTAGGATCATAGATGACAATATCTAAAGAAAAAAAACATGGCAGCTCCCATTTTTTCATTTTTGACAGGTTCTTTTAACGGCATCAGCAAATAGTAAAGTTGACCTGTAGCAACCCAAGTCTTACTTTCCATTTGGGCATATACAGAAGATCCCTCAAATATTTGACAAGATATGCCATACCTGCAAACCCAAACAGTCTGCAATCCCTTTTCTCTACATGTATGTCTTTTTCCTTGCAATACCAGTGATGCCATACAGATCCCAGAGCAATCACTTGCAGGGACTTTCAGCCATGCATCGGACTTTGTTGTACCTGAGTAGAAATATAAGGGGTCTAACAATAAATGTTCTTGTACACATATATACTCTCATTTGTAAGAGTTTTAATGCTTTGAAGTTTGTGCCTGTGATGTAAGCATCCATGAGGTGAACTGGCCATCTACCTTCCTTTTTCAAGTTTAAGAAAAGCATCTTGTGGTCAAACCAGTTTGAACCAGCAACTGTAATGGTGGATGACCACATGTTCCCCTTTTGGACTAGTCACATGATGTTAACACCCATTTAACTCTGAGCTTGCTGTTAAGAATATAAGGATTTGATTGGACTAAAACTGTACGATCACGCCCGGACTTTATAACTATATACTGTATATATAAGTTTAAAGTTCAAGAGTTTAGATATATTGATTACCTTGGTCCATCTCATACGAGGTGAACTTCTGTATGCTATATTATCTCCACTGCAGTGAAATAAATGCACCTTTCTTTATCAATTTGGACTCACTATCTCTTCTGAAAGGTCTCGTTTGTGGCCCCCCTAACCTGACTCGACATACTCAAGCACTTTTTTGCTCACCATTACACCGCTTGATCTCAGTTGTTTTACTAGCCAACACTGTATGCATATTATAAAGTCAACCTAAAACTAGAAAAAATATGTCTGCTGTCTGAGCAAAACAAATACTTTACTTTCAGATTTTTTTTGTTTAATATGTAAAGAACACTTTATCACCCTAGGGCATTATGTACTGGCAATATGTACTATGCTCAGCTTTGAATTACAGAAATTCACTAGTTAGGATAACTGGTCTACTGATGAATTTGGTTTGTACTGACACCAATAAAGATTCTTGAAATCCAGCTGAGCTTAAATAGCTCCCATATATTTATTACATGCTGTGATAGGGACTTGTGGATGATAAACTATTTCACAAAGACCCACATTTTCTGTCCTCAGACATAGTGTATCTAAAACTAAAATTTTAACATAATGCAATTTACCAATCCTTAGATGTGGTGGCCCCACAGCAACACATTATCTGCCTTTATGTGATGTGGTGCCATTCATTATTATTGGCACACCAATGGTCCTTGCCAATGCACCAACACACATTGCAATGCTTTGCTAGGAATTACACATGAACCTTTGTTGGTGCCTTAGGCAACTCATTTAAATAAATAGGCTACCTTAACACAATGCACATTAAAGCACTGCAGCAGTATGAGCAGATGAATCTCAAATGTGTTTCTATCTTTGCCCATGCGTCAAATGTAGTAGTTTAAGGAACTCCTCCAGAAAACAAGTGCTGAAGTAAAAAAAATAAATAGTAGGATGCTTCACCTCTGACTTGTTTTGAATTGAAAAAGTGCTTTTCAGCACAGAACATGTCAGAGGTGACCCCTACTACTATTCAATAAATAAGAAAAGTTGCTGCAGCTCAAAGTGAAAGGATTCATTAATTTTCCTGGCTGGATGGTGCCATGATCTTGATACAGAACACTAGAGCAAACCGTTTTTGACCTTTGTCACATCTCAGTTCTGCTGATCTTTTTGAGTCTGTTTCAGCCCTTAATAAGTATCTTCATGAATGCATTCCAGTGAAAGCTTATGTCATTTTTTTTAGGATGAGCTTCCTTATGGTGACAATGGTGGCAAATGCTTGCAACTGAATGACTTTACAGTCATTTGTAGTTTCCATTGGAAAAGTAAGCCTCCAAACAAGGACCTTCATGACAGGATCAGTCATTATTACCTTAAACAGCGCTACCGATTTACAGAGATTGAAAATTACTTTTAAATTAATTTAATGTATTAACCTCCCTGGTGGTATTCTCGAGTGTAGCTCGGGGTAAAGTTTCAGTACCGCAAGTGGTAACCCCGAGCTACACTCGGGCTTACCATGCGGCGCTGCTTCGGGATCTGGTCTTTTCTTACCTTGTCCTGGGCTCCCGCAATGTCCCTCCTGCAGTGTCCCCTGTAATGTCCTACGGCGGATGCCGACATTTGTCTTCTGGGTTCCATCCCCTGCAATGTCGGGATGTACAGGGACAGAACGGCAGGAAATTTGAAAATGGCAAAAAGTGACATTCACTAAATTCACTAAAATCATAGTAAAACATTACTGTATCAAACCTTTTCACATATATTTTGTCCCTAGTGCTTTGTCCTGTGCCCTGCCTGCATTTTTACTGTTCTGCCTGGAAACTGAGAAACGTCCATGGCGTCCAAAAAGTGTCCCTTTAGGTCAAAATCGGTATTAGACCAGCTAGAGAACAGCGATAGTAAATCAGAACCACTTGCAGAATTGAGTGATAATGATTCGTGGTGAAATTCGTCATCAGACACTGAAAACGATTTTGCAACTTTGCTCAGTGATGTGCGAACTTGGCGCTATATTTCAGTGTTTTTGGTTTGATTATATTATTGAATTAAATTTATTATTATATTATTACTTTCATGATTATTTTTTAAATTATAATTTATGATTTCGTGTTTCAAATTTTAACATACCCGGGATGTTTACTAGACTCTTGTTCGGACAGATTTCAGTGAGTTATTCCTAAAATTTACAGGCCTACAATAAAAAAAATACATATTTCCATGCAAAAAAATGTACCGCTTTGAGCACAGAAATATGGACATAATCGGACCGCTAGGGAGACCGCTAGGGAGGTTAAAGCATATTTCTTGCCTATTTCTAGATAAATTGTGGGTTTATGGTTTGGAAGATCTAAGGCATTTTTGTTTTTATTTTTGTATTTTGGTCAAACTTAGTCTGTTTCTTTTATTTCTTAGCCTATTGGAAAATAAGTTACAGTTTAACATTTTTTTTTAGAACAAACCCCTTGTGATAAAGAGTGGTCTACTGGTCAGGGCTGTCCTCTAGAGAGAAATAGATACTTCACTTTTTTAGGTTTTATTACACATGTTTTGTTAACCACTTGAAGTCTGGACATTTTCATTCCCTTCCAGTCCAGGACAATTTTCGGCTTTCAGCACTGTCACACTTGAGTGTCAATTACTCAGTCATCCAACACTGGACCCATAAGAATTTTTTATATTTCTTTTGGTGGTATTTGATCACCACTGTTTTTTTTGTATTTTTATGATATATAAAAGAAATAAAACCAAACATTTTGAGAAAAAAAAAATTTTTGCTCAGTTTTTGTTATAGAATTTAGTAAATAAATAATTCTTCATAAATTAAGATCATGTATTCTGCTACATTTTTGGTGTAAAAATAACCCAAAACAGTGTATATTATTTAGTCTGTGTGAAAGCTATAGAGTCTACAAACAATGGGATATACACTATATTGCCAAAAGTATTGGGACGCCTGCCTTTACATAAACATGAACTTTAATCACATCCCAGGCTTAGTTCGTAGGGTTCAATACCGAGTTGGCCCACCCTTTGCAGCTATAACATCTTCAACTCCTCTGGGAAGACTGTCCTCAAGGTTTAGGAGTGAGTCTATGGGAATGTTTGACCATTATTCCAGAAGTGAGGTCAAGCACTGATGCCGGATGAGAAGGCCTGGTTCACAGTCTCCACTCTAAGTCATCCCATAGGTGTTCTCTCAGGTCGAGGTCAGGACTCTGTGCAGGCCAATCAAGTTCCTCCCCCCCAAACTTGCTCATCCATGTCTTTATGAACCTTGCTTTGTGCACTGGTACGCAGTCATGTTGGAACAGGAAGGGGCCATTCCCAAACTGTTCCCACAAATTTGGAAGTATGAAATTGTCCAAAATGTCTTGGTATACTTACACCTTAAAAGTTCCCTTCACTGGAACTAAGGGGCCAAGCCCAACCCCTGAAAAACAATCCCACACCATAATCCCCCCACCAAACTCAGACACGTCCATCAGATTGCCCGACGGAGAAGCGTGATTCATCACTCAAGAGAACTTGTCCCCACTGCTCTAGAATCCAGTTCTGTCATGTTTTACACCACTGCATCCAACGCTTTGCATTGCACTTGGTGATGTAAAGCTTGGATGCAGTTGCTTGGCCATGGAAACCCATTCCATGAAACTCTCTGACACTGCAGACAGTTGGTGACTTCTATGCACTGTGCGTTTCAGCATGCGATGACCCCACTCTGTCATTTTATGTGGCCTACCACTTCATGGTTGAGCTGCTGTTATTCCCAACTGCTTCCACTTTGTTATAATACCACAAACAGGTAGCAGCAAGGAAATGTCATGGATGTACTTATTGCACAAGTGGCAGCCTATCACGGTACTATGCTTGAATTCATTGAGCAGTTTGCATGCCTAGGTGCCTTATTTTATACACCAGTGGCCATGGAGGTGATTGGAACACCTTAAACCAATGATTTGGAGAGGTGTCCCAATACTTTTGGCAATATAGTGTATATTTGAAAATTGACCAGATGAGACCCTAAAATGCTGGATGCTGGTATAATGTATGACAGTGATCAGAACGCATGTATGGGATATGGGGTGATCAGGATGCTGGTATTTGGTAGAGACAGATCGTGCTTTCTTTGGTGGTATTTGATCACCACTGGGTTTTTAATTTTTTGCTTTATAAATGAAAAAATACCACTTCTTTTGTGCTTAGTTTTTGTTATAACATTTTGCAAATAAATAATTTTTCAGCGTGAATTTAGGACAACATGTATTCTGCTACATTTTGCGGGTAAAAATAACCCCAAACAGTGACATTATTTAGGCTGTGTGAAAGTTATAGAGTCTACAAACTATGGGATATATATTTGCAAATTGACCAGTTGTGGCACTAACATTCTGGGACGTTGGTATGACGTATGGCAGTGATCTGGATGCTGGTACGGAGTATGGCAGTGATCAGGACACTGGTATGGTGATGATCAGGATGCTAATATGGCATATAGGGTGATCAGAACATTGACATGGAGTATGGCGGTGATCAGGACACTGGTACAGGGTATGGAAATGATCAGGACCCTGCTATGGCATATGATGGTGATCAGGACATTGGTATGATGAATTGTGAGCACTGGGAGAGGTGACAGGGGCTGGCTGCATTCTTTATGACTTCCCTGGGGCAGTGGTCCCAGGCTGCAACATCGGTTCTCCCTGCTCTCACAGTGAGAGCAAAGAGAACCAATGCTTAATTTCAGCTTCTATTGTTTACTAAGTGATTGCTGTGATTGTATACAGCAATCACATGGTAAAACATCATTTGATGATCCGGACACAGCGGTAATGGGATCTGCTGTGTCCAAGTGACTCCTGAATGCGTGCTCTGTAAGCCATGTAGAGGCTGATGTACAGGTACGTTAGCCTAAATCAGCACAGCTTCCTGTCAGCCGGCTATAGACTATGGGCAGATGGGAAGTAGTTAATGCAAGCCTTTTGGCTAAGATCAAGTGTAGTATCTGTTCTTATCAGTGTCCAGTGGGGGTGCTACCGACCATTCTAGTTTACGGGGATGGTTGTTGTACAGTACCCTCACTGGTATGATGGGGGTCCGGAAGGCTAGTACCGGAGGGACAGAAACCAGGGAGCGCCATGATTCGTTCTGGGGCCTTGTGAGTAATTCCTCTGGGGAGACCGGAAAGACCCAGTTCCTCCTGGTTTGAGCATGCTACCTTGGTCTGGCCTGGGGTCGGGGACGCAAAAAGTCCGCAAACTCAGTGCCCCCTGGGGAAGACGCTCTCAGGGGTGTCACTAGTAACACTTGGGTGTGGGACCCCACGGTGTGAAGATGACACATGGCCACTGTTTTTCACCTCTTTTTGCACAGCGCCCTAAGGACCAGGTCTTTTGGCTAAGTCCAGGGCAATTTTTGCTACAGGCCTCAGGGCCTGGTCTGTGCACTATTAGGCACGGTACCACTTTTTTATTTTATTCTATTTATTTAAACCACTCCCACGTTTTGTCACTTTTTTGCTTTCTTATGTGTGTGTTTTTCACGGATGGAGGGTGTGGGTCCTCGGGCCTTACCTGAAGTCTAGGGGGAGGATGTGTGGCCATACGGTTCCTTCCTCCCCTGATCCCTAGGGGGTTTTCTCTTCGGGAGAACCCCCTTGCCTAGTACTGGATGTCCGGCTTCGGCTGGGCATAAGGAACGGTGGTCCACCAGGCCTTTTGGCCAGGAGGACCAAATGGGAACCTTGTCCCTGTCAGGAGCTTCGTGCCCCGGGGGATCGGGTGAACGGTCCAACCCTTTCGGGGGTAGGACAAACACACCCCTAAGTGCACGTTTTTCGTGTGTGTGTTTCTGCACTTGCACTTTTTTGCGGACACTTACGGGTTTTTACGTTATAGTTGCACGTTTGCGGACTTAAAAAAAAAAAAAAAAAAAAAGTAGTTAATGCAAGCCAATAGAATTAGCCATTAAGGAACATAATGAACCTTCTGAATAAATAAAATTAAATAAAAGAGTTGTACCAAGAAGCTATTTGAAAGTATCCTTAAAGTGCCACTAAAAGGTTTATTTTTTTTTTGTTAAAATAACATGTTATAATCACTGGGTCTGTGCACAGAGTGTCCCAGAACCCTTTCTTCTCAGTTCACCTGCCAGTGATCTTGGCTTCTCCTCTTTTGCTTGTGTCCCCATAACAAGCCGCTTACTACGGGGGCATACAATGTGTGCTTCTACTCCCGAGCTGAGTAAATCTATGGGAGAAGAGATGCAGCCAAACACAGTGCTTTTCTTCTGGATTTCTTCTCTAAAATGTTTTTTTTTATCTTAATGCAGGGAATACATTAAGGTAAGAAATGTTTTGGCTTTAGAACTACTTTAACTTTGCTAGAAAGGCATCATATAATGAAAGGGTCTAAGAATTTAAAAAAAAAAAAAAGTGTAAGGGTCCTTCTTTTAGGTGGGGTTTAGTCTACATTCGGCTGTCAGTTTTTCAGACTGTACCACAATGTATTTCTATGGGCAGGCATTTTATTTATTACAGGTACTTCTATAGTACCGTCAATTTACGCAGCACTTTACATATATATATTGCACATTCACATCAGTCCCTAACCCTCAAGGAGAGTACAATCTAAGGTCTCTAACTCACATTCATACAAACACAAAAGGCCAATTTAGACAGGAGTAAATTAACCTACCAGCATGTCTTTGGAGGTGGGAGGAAACCAGAGTACCCAGAGGAAACCCACGCAGGCCACAGGGAGAAAATTCTGTGCAGGTAGTGCGGTAGCTGGGATTTGAACCAATGACCCTAGTGGTGTCAGGCGGAAATTCTAACCACTTAGTCACTGCACTGCCCAAGATCCAAGGATATGCCCTTTTCTATTTTTGTGGACACAAACAGATGTTGTCCAATTCCATCTGCTCTGTTTAGGTCTACCTTTAAGCAAGAAACATATATTATGATTTTTTTTTTCTTTAAGAATCTAGTCACAGGAATAAACAAAAGATATGTAAGGAACGGATGTCAAATGATGTAAACTTAACTGAAGATGATGTGCAAACAGATAGCCTGAATTACTATTTAGCAGTTTTTCCTTTGCCAAAAATGTGACTGAACTGATGATTCCATGTCTTGTCTACAGACCCTAAACCCAGTTACTACAAAAACAAAAATTTAAAAAACATCCAAGTTGCTGCAACAGAAAATTTCTCTCTCACCCTCAAAGGATATTGAATACTCTCTGGGTCAACATTCTAGTGTTTAACTTTGTCAAGGTTGAAGCAGATATTTAGCCCACCCCCCAAAAAAAAAAAAAAATGATGTGGATATATATATACATACATACATCTCCCCCCTATTAAAAACCAAAACAATTAACTTTAATTCGGATATTTCTCCTGCAGTATTTTTTTTCCGCTAGATGTTCTTGGTAAGGGGGTCAGCATCATTCAACTCACTGCCTCTGAGTCCTGCACAATGGTTCCTACTACTACCTCTATGTGCCGCGGGGAGCAGAGCTGGAGCAAGACTGGGCTCAGGTAAGTATTTAGAGGGCCTGGGGAGACGAATCAGAGAAAGTTTTTTAACCTTAATATAGAGAATGAATTGAGGTAAAACCCTTCTGCCTTTACAAGCACTTGTACCACCAAATAATTTGTGTTTTCAATATCTGCATACCATTCCACTTTGATTCTTTATTCTTCCAAGCACAAACGGTGCCCCTGGGATTGTGTGATTACCTTAACACTAACACCAAGTTTTCTATATGGACCATTTGTGTATCTCTATAAGGTGATCATATCCCTTCCACCAACCCCCATAATTTAGCTAATTTTATGCTTCCTTTAAAAAAGTGATTAAGCTGGCCATACACTAGTAGAATTTCAATTGAAAATGTTTATTTCAAGAACAAACCATTTTCTAATCATTAGTAGGGTCTAATCAAACTGCGGTGATAAGAAAATTAGAACAAGCAGGGTGAAAAATTTTTCTCAAACAAATAACTAAAAATGTATGCTTTTTTTCCCATTTCATTTTGGAATGAGTGGACATTCCCAAATGAAAAAACGGCAAACAAAATTTTAAACTTTCTAAGAACAATCACTATGTGTGCTGAGAAGTTTTTATACGTACATTTGTTTGAAAATCTACTAGTGTATTGCCAGCTTAAATCTTTTCATATAAACTTTGTTGCGCTATTCCCAATGCTACAACATTCTTTTTGTGAACTAATGCCTAAAACTAAACTACATCCTTAGAAAAAAAGCTTTTACTAATAGTTTATACATAGAGCCAGGATTTTAGGACAAGAAGTTGATCTTGCTGCCTTTACAGTGGATGTGGTTATTATGTTTATGATGTAAAAGAACCTCCATCATTAACTCTCCCCATTGTGATCCCCCTGGAATTCATAAGGCATACATTTGTAGCCACCCTGTGCATATCTTTTACATTTATCAACATTAAAGCGAAACCTCGCTTAAAATCATTTGCCAACCGTGCTATAGCCAAATGATGGCTACAGCACAGTTGTCCAGTTCTGGGAAGGCATAATATGACGTTTTTCTTAAATATATAAAATGATTGAAGTTCCAGTTTAAATACTGCATCTAGGTTAGCTTTTGAGCCCTTTATTCCACTACATAGATGTCAGATGCAAACATATAAAGTGGTAAGTAATTCACCAATCTCTGCCTGTAGTACACAAGGACAATGTTACTATAAGTACACTGTGTGGCCAAACAATCTTTTTGACACCCATGAGTAAAGGTTCATTCACACTAGGGGTGGTGACTTGCATTTTGCCACACTGGACAAATGCAAGTCACCATTAGCGCAAATATTCATTTTCTATGTGCCTCATTAACACCACAACATTGAGAAATGTTACTGTGCAATGCAGAGAAATGAACTTTTTGCTGCAGCACACCTGAGGGCACTATATATCCCGACACTACAACACAATGCACCATGCTACTGTGCAAAGACATGAATGAAGGGTCAATTAGTCCTTTTAGAAAATTAAAGTTATACTCCAGCCCATTAAATATACAAATGTTTGGAATTTTTGCACCTGCCAAAGGTTTTGTATTTCTGTGTATCCAGCCCCAACAATTACACATCACAGCCCTGTCTAGAAAGACCGGAGACATTATTTTTCACTTACATGTCCCATCTCTACCCACAACCTGAGGCTAGAGACTGTGGAAGAGAAAACAGCACATAGAAGAGAGACAGATGAGCTCATCACTTAGCCTAGAAGTACAGTATGTTCCTTACTAGTACAACTGTGTGGTTCCTAGTCTGAGCTCTGCTCAGAAGAGAGACTAGAAGAGGCAAATAGCTGGGGGCTGGTTTAACAAAACTGAACAGTGCAAAATCTGGTGCAGGTCTGCAGCGAAACCAATCAGCATCTAGATTTTTATTATTTGTCCAAGTGTAATTGAACAAGCTGAAGTTAGAAGCTGATTGGCTACCATACAAATCCACACCAGGTTTTTGCACCCTCCAGTTTTAGTAAATCAACCCCAAGTCTATTTCAAGTACTTGCATTGCCTACAGTTTGCTATCATACTGCAGTAGCATCAGTTATATACAATATATTTTAGACCAAGATATAGAAAATAGAATGCACTAGAAGTCCAAATCACTTCAATACCAATGCACCCCTTACTCATTGACAAAGTGTTGAAGGCTGTGCATCAGAATGACAGGCAGGGGACTTGCAGTTTTAGGAGAAATCAGTAATGACAGCATAGATGGACAACACCCTAATCACCCCATGTATATTAGCATGTTGCTCGGTGTACCAGCAGAAGGATGAACCTGCCCGGCCCTGCCATATGAGAAGTGTTTCTGCAATACTTTCACTGTGCCAGCAGGGTGATGGGAAAGATTTCCCACTGATCAAAATATATATAAAAAAAAAAGGTTATAAAATATACACACTCACACGTACGTACGTCTGTTTAAGCTTTGGTGTGTACACCCTAATGCCATAGGCTGCATCCACCTCTGAATGACAGCCTCTACACTTCCTCAGTACAATTCCTTCTTGCAGTAACAGTCTCTCTACAGTCCCCACTCACTATACTTCACTTAATTTTGCAGTACCACCCTTCCATTGCAGCCAACACAGAACACTGACTGCCTCCAACTATGCAACTTTCCCCTATGTTGCAGTGCACCAGACTAATGGCCATATCACCAAAATGGAACACTAGTACATGATGAAGTGACATCTTTACTCTCTGCTGTGTGTTGTGGTGTGCTATGCTGGAATTATATGCAGAGTGCTATAACAAAATTACATTTTGCAATATTGGGTATGCACATTACAGTTGCGTTAGCACTGCAGCAAATCAAGCATATTCTTATTCATACATTGCGTTCCATTGCTGTGGATAGATGAACACCTGTTAAATGGTGCCAAAAAAAGGGGGGGGGGGGTGAGGTACTTTTAGGGCCATTTCACGCCCAACACAGTATGAAGCAGTTGGCTGCATTTTGGACTGTACTCCCAACTGTATAGAGACAGTCCTAATCAATGGAATCCTATAGACAGAGTTCACATCATTGCAGCGCAGAGGAGAGAAAAAAAAACAAAAAAAAGGGAGCATGCTGCATTTTTCTGCACTACGAACATGATTCAAATGCACTGCACTTCGCCACCCTGTTCCCATAAAGAAAATAAATAATTATACTTATTATAACCTGCCCCTTCCCACTCCATTTCCTGGATCTGTGCATGTAGACAGCCAGTGTACAGCCATGATGGCATACAGGTCACCCATAAATGCAGAGGACTTCATCACAATGGCCCTGGAGGACCCTGTCCTCTATGACCCCAGACATAAGCATTATAAAAGGACAACAGAAGAAAAAAGGCAGATCTGGGAGAAAATTACAGCAAGAATTTACCCAGATTATGAAAAAATGCACATAGACAGAAAGGAGAACACTGGTACGTTCATTATTGCATGTGTTTATCAGGATAGCCATATCAAGTCATAAAAAGTCTTCCAGAACACAGTACGGTGATTGCATGGATCCCCATTGATCACATGGACCCCTCTTCTGCCTGCGCCAATGATGGGACATGCTTTGCTCTACAAACTATGAAGTAGTAAGAACCTCCAATAGGAAAAAGAATGAAAGCCAAGCCAAAATGCATATAAAAATGCACTGCAAAAAACCGCATGCAAAGTGCACATCAAATGCAGTTCAAAATGCATGTAAACATGCAGTCAAAAATGCAGTTATGTGCAGTTTCTGGTGTGAATGGGCCCTTAACGTTCAGAAGCCATTTAGAGTCCACTGCACTTTTAAGAACCACCAAGATCCCCTTTCAATTTCCCCTTCATCATTTTCAACATTTCAATGCATTTAGTGAAATATCCGAGTATAAATACACCATTTCAAACAGCCCTAGCTTTGACACTTGTGCAGTGTTTCTTTTGCTACATTTGTTTCAGGTTTTTAAGTCAGAAGTACAGAAGGCAGGTTGCAAGAATTTTACAAGCCCAGCAATGGCAGCCTATGTTTTTTTCTAATGGCAGATATACTTTAAACAAAATACTTTCTAAATATTAATGAAAATAAATGCAATGCTCAAGTAATATTTGCATATTAAGTTGCCACAGCATCAGCCACATGTTCCAATACCTAGCAGCACTCCATGTGTATAGGTTAGAGATAGAGGGATGTATGATTGGATAGAAAGCTTTTGAGATATTTAGTTCCAACAGGCAGTAGGCATAGAGCAGTTTTTCCCTAAGGATACTTTCAAAAACGCAGTAAACGCACATGCATTTTGCCACAGTTTTGGTGCATTTTGTACCTGTGAAAAAACCCAAAACACACCAAAAACACAACAGACTGTGTGTTTGATGCCTTTTCCATTCATATCAATAGGGAGGTGCGTTTTTGGTACCTTTTGTCTTACCACACAAAAATGCCACAAACAGGACTTTTTAAAAAAAAATGCAACGAACCCACAAGTGATCACCGTTAAGAGTTCCATAGAAATTAATATTCATGAGCTTTTCTTATGTTTTTGCGGTAAAAAGCAGATCGGAGTGAAAGCAGCCCAAGTGTTAAGCTTGCACTACAGGTAGTATTTAGCCTCAATGTACGTCAGACACTGATGTCCTTCTGAAGAATATACAGTATTAAAAGCAGGGCTCCACCCAAAAGGGGAAGTTCCACTTTAAGTCTTTGTCCCCTGCTCATCATTAAGGATTGATACCTTTGTGGAGCGGGTACCCGAACTTGACAGGTACCCACTCCCACTGCGATCACCTAGGCAATCGGAAGCAGAAGTTCTCCCCCCCCCCCCCCCCCCATAGTTTTCTGGGACTTGTGACAGGACCACGTGGGCATTTTTAAATTACAGGTGAGACTATGCAAAGGTTGTAAGAGCTAAGAAGGATGCGACTTACTAATATACCAAAAAGTATTCACTGTATCACATACAAAAGTTCAGTAACTGTGTCTAAATCTAGCCTGACCAGGCACCCCTTTTCCAGTTACCTGGCATGCTGTAATTAAATTGAGACACTGTAGGGCAGGGGTACTGAATTAAAATTCACGGGGTCCGGTCAGTAAAATTTTCTTCCAGTGGAAGTCCGAAAGTGACGTTGGTGCTATGACTCAGGTCCCTTGCACATCACAGCCTCCCATGCACCTCACAAACCCACCCCCTTTTAAATCAAAGACCAACCCATTACTGACTGCTTCATCACAAACTGTCCCCTCACATCCCCCGCCCAATTACATATCCTCAGCACAGACTCCCCTCTCACCACAGATTGCTCCATTACAGTCCTCCCTGCATATTGCATATTCCTGTCCCTTCCATAACATTGCAGCACTTCCCACTCTCCCCCCACTGTCCTACCTTATTCACACAGAACCGGAAGCATTGCAGGTCTAAACATTTCATGTTAAAGGTGGATGAATAATTGCTTACAATGCCCCACTGCCTAGAAACCAATCACCCGCTTAACTTGAAAAGTCCCACCCCTTGTCCAGACCAGCCATGCTTCCCGTCTTGTAGGTAGGACAGGGGGGGGGGGGAGCGCTGCAAGGTTATGAAAAGGGACTGACCTGTGGTGTGTACAATGTTGTGCCCTTCCTTAAGGATAATAGGGATAGTAGCAGGGAGAGGACATTCAAGCAACTATATGGCAAGGCTGTAATCCACTAAGTTTTTGAAAAACGTGGAAGGTCTTTCAGACATCAAATGTAGTAATTAGGAGTATGCTACGCAGGAAACAAATTGATGAGCCTGGACAGTAGCCTGTATAAAATTTGACTGTGCTAGTCCAAAGAGATTGGTGATATGTCAAATGCAGTATCTTCAACATACACTGAAGGTGCACCTCTGCTTCAGTCCCATTACACATGCAACCTGCCAAACACAAGACTGGCTTTTTACACACACACACACACACACACACACACACACACACACACACACACACACACACACACACACACACACACACACACACACACACACACACACAGGAAGTAGCCAGATCTTTTTGCAACATTAAGACCAGAAAATACAAAGATCAAAACCTACAAGCAGATTATGCATTTTAAATTATTATTATAAAATTAAGTCAGTCCTTTCAATGTCACACTTCCATCAAAAAAAAAAAAAAATAACTTAGCATAGCAAAATTTGTAATGAAGTTTAAACTATAAAATCATGTGATTTTAAACACTTAAATTGCTGAAAATCTATGAACGTTTTCCCATTAAGATTATCCTGGAAAACCTGCAATTTCAAAAGACAGGTGAATATATGTATACAGCTACCTTTCCCCCCCACACACACACCATACTGAGAGGGCTAGTGTATATATGAATTATAGAGCAAAGGAAAGGTTTCTCGGTGTACCTTAAATTGTGAAGCCCCCCCTCCCCCAGATTTAAGTAAATCTGCCCTATAATGTGAAGGAGTAACAAGCATTTCCCAGAAAGAAGGATATATATAAAAAAAAAAGAAAAAAAAGAAACAGCTGCAACAATAATATATATATCAGAATCTAATGTTAATTGTGTTACACTTATGCCCTGTCTTTCCTGCAACTGACTGGGACACAATTTAAGATTTAAAGTAGCCAGTGTCCACTTTTGTGAAAAAGAAAAGAAAAAATAAAAACAAGCACCACACAGCTCTCTGAATATAAAACAGATACAGATGTATTCATGCAGGTGGGTTAAGATTAAATCCATTTGATACTCAGGATACACTCCACCTGTTAGTCGTTCAGGGACATGGAAGCTGCACACAATCGGAGCGTTTTTTCAATAGCTTGTCTAAGCTTCAGTGTCATTTATAAATCCAAACAGCTGACCACACGCACAAGACCAAAGGGGGGCTTATAAGATTTGTCCTTGCTATACATGCAAATGCATCACAAAAGACAGCAAATGACAGGATTGACCCAGCCTTATGGACTGGAATCACTCTGGAACTCAATGTGTTATTCATAACTATTACAAATCTGTCTTGTGGTAATGTGACAAAAGGTGACTCTTGCTACAGATTCATATTTATGTTCAGTGTAAATGAATCTGTATCAGAGTTGTCCGACAGATGCAGCAATCCTTACACACGCAGCAAAACATACTTCATAATTGAATAGCCTTTTCACCCACTAGATCCCAATAGTGGTATTTCTTTCTGAATTTTTTGCAAAAAAAAAACCCACTTTGGCAAATAAGAATTACATGAATTTGTCACACATAGGTACCAACAATAAAAATGTTGCACAGGTTTCATGAATTTGGTGCAAGCTTCAGACTACATTCTAACTGCCAAAACGATGGGCATTTTGGCCACACAATCCTATCAAATCAATACTTTTTGAATCATATCATAACCTTAATTTTTCTATTGAGGTGCCATCTAATCTTGAAGTTATTCTTATTGGAATTTATATACAGAATGTTAGGTAGTTAACTACAAGAAAATTATCGAAATATGGAGTTGTAGTAATAAAATTACATTTATGGTCTAGAAATTATAGGGGTTCTCGCTATACTTGGAAATGAAGGGCATTTTAAATGGGGGAAATACAATGTCGTGTGTTCTGTCTGCCAAACTTCAAGCATTAAGATCGGATTGTTCTTCATGTGGTACACTGGGTCATTAAAAAAAAAAAAAAAAAAAAAAATTTAGATTTCACAGTCACGCTGAAACCATCACACAACACCAAGCCTTAAAAACACACACGTTGGAAAATTGATGTATTTGAGTAATGATTAAAATTACAGTATTTTTTCCTATTTATCAGTAAAACATCAATGGGGAGTTGGACGTCCAACTTTCCAAACGAAAGTGCATAAAAATGTCCATTTCCCCTTTAAAACAAAAAAAAAAAATAAATCATGAATCACACCTCACTTTGTTCTGCTATTAGAGAATAAAAAGGACTGTCTGTTTCAACTCTTTCACTGCCAGAGAACTGCAATGCATTGAAGTTTTTTTTGCAGGCCCAAGAGGTTTTAAGATCACAAAGCTTATTTACAATCAATGAAAATGAATATTTTCTCATTTATATATTTATATATGTACATATACACAAGCATCTACATTTTTTTCTTCATTTTGAAATGGAAGGTTTGTTTAAGATGCTATATTTAGCAGCAATTGTGAAATTCCAGCACATCTATGATGAACATACCTACAAATGGGGATGGGAAGGGAGAAAGGTGTCCGTTGCAAAGAATAAAATTGCATCCCGTTTCATACAGCCTGCATTCTTTTCACTGTACACAAGTCTATAGACATTAGAAACAATAAAATGCACAGAACATCTATTGGTGAACATGTAAGTTTAAATTTAAAAATTAAAGTCCTCTTCAAATTAAAAAGTGAAAACAAAAAAACTTAACAGTTGTTCAAGATTACACTGTACAATCCTAAAACCAGTCCTTTTCATAGTCCATGCCCTTCCATCCCAAAAATGCAGGTGAGAAACTTCATCAAAATTTAAATTCACTTATGGTCATAAAGTAAATTTTCCCACATTACTTTATGCATTAACATCAGGGACCATGTTAAAAATGAATATATAAAATAAGTTAATGCCAAAATGATCAACTGTCAAGACTTGCAAGTTGCCATAAATGTTACAGCCTGTTTACAACTCCAGTCTATTAGTATTTAGTTCCAAATACAAAGACCAAAGTTAATGCTTGCATTTGTATGCAGAGCAAAAAAGTTAGTATCACTAATAAATACACTCACTTAAAACTCTACAACTTGAACATGATACAAAAAAAAAGAAGTTTCAATGGTGCAGTAAAAAAATTCAAATAAAGAAGCAACCTCTGGCTGCACATACTGTCCTCAAGAAGAGACATGCTAATTTGTTGCAATCTCTTTACTGTCTTCCACAAAACGCATAAATCTGAAAGAAGTCCCATTTTCACTGCTTGCTAGTTTCTCCAGACCAGCTAGAGGTGCATTTGGTTCGGAGTTTTGCAGTTTTTCTAAGTTTCCAGTCATGCCACTAACAGGTGAGCTCCCGCCATTTCCCAAACTTCCAGTCATTGGAGTAATTCCACCATTTTGTATAACTGAGATTTCATTGGTCTTCATAGCCAATCCATTTGACAATGCTGCAGCATACTGGTTCCAAAAAGTTGACGGATCCCCATTTCCTGTCCTGGCAACCAAGTCTTTTGGGAAAATTTCTGGAAATTTAACAGGATTCCCTCCTAAAAATGCCATGGGTCCATCCACAGAAAGTCGCCTTCCTCTCCTTGCAGGTGTACTGTTCCACATGTGAGTGCCCATATGAACCTGAAAGTAAATAAAAAGGTTAGTTGGCTGGGCAGGAACAAACAATTTTAGCAGTTGATTGTTTTACATATTTAAAGTGATCTTAAAGTATTTTTTTCAACCAACATGTCATACTTACCTGCTCTGTGTAATGGTTTTCACAGAGAAGCCCCGATCCTCCTTTTCTTGGGACTCAAATCGGCGCCCTTTGCCCTCCCTCCAGCCTAGTGCCCCCACAGCAAGCAGCGTGCCATGGGGCTCACGAGCTGCTGCTCTGTGTCCATTCACACAGAGCTGTGGCTCAGCCCTGCCCCCCTAACTGTTCTCATTGGCTAACTGGTTGTGATTGACAGCAGTGGGAGCCAATGGTTCCTTCTACTGCCTCATCCAATGAGGTGCGAGTCCCCGGAGAATTTAGGCTCTTGTGCACATTGCTGGATCGCAATGGGTCTCAGGTAAGTATTAGGGGGGACTGCTGCAGAGGTAGTTTTTTACCTTCATGTATAAAATGCATGCAGGTACAAAAACAAAAAAAACTTCTGCCTTTACAACCACTTTAATGTGTTATTTGCTTAAAATGTTCAGGGGCATTTTTGTCTACCAGAAACTATAAAACATAAAAATATTTAAAAACCCTTTAGTGTCCTGAATTAACTGAAGCAAAAAGAAATGGAAATTGTCACATCACTGCTACGAGGTCCAGATACAAAAAAACTCAACATGTTTCGTGAGTCCAAAAGCCCCCTTCATCGGGGCTTTATTGACAACAATGTGAAGAGACTAAGCGAACAGTACCTTTAATGTTATCTGTAGAAAAGAAAATTAAATTAGGATGCTAGAAAATGTTATTACAATAACGTTACTAAACACTTATCCTGCTTTCAATCTCTCCTTCCTACAGATAACATTAAAAAGGTACAGTGCACTTCTAGTCTATTTACATTGCTGTCAATCAGGCCCTGATAAAGGGGGACTATTGAACCCTTGAAACATGTTGGGATACTTTTTGGAATGTCCCACTGACTTTATTTGAAATAACGTTTTACCTGGACCTCTTAGTGGTGTGGCATTTAAATTTCCATTTTTGTTACATTACACTACAAGCCACAGAGACAATGGAGATCCTCTGGGGTGTAGAAGCTGCCTGATTAGGAACCAAACCATATACATCAACACTTTAAGATAGCAATACCAGTGAGATACCCCTATGGGTCCAGGACTATTTTTCCTATTTTCCTCAAATAAAATAATTAGAGTTCTGCAAACATATGTCACTCATGTCCTCAACTACCCATCTAGCTAGGTTTTTAAGATTTTTAAACAAAAATTGGAGATACATAGAAATGCTTAAGATGCCAGTGCAAGTACAAAAGTATAATGTAATGTGTGTCAAAATGACAATACACATCAATGTATGTATTTCGAGTATGAATGAGCCCGAATGGTTTTGGTAAGCGGATTATATTTTAATCTAGTTTACAAGTAAACATTTTATACAGAGTGCTTCCATTACCATTTTGTTTACAGAGGATGCTAGGCTTTCAAATAAATCTCCATAGCGCCAGCTTACTTTTGGACTAAATCTCCAAGAAATCATATAGAGCTATAGAAAAACTAGAGATGCCGCAAGACTTCAGTTATGGGGTGTTGTGAACAGAGAAAAACAAAAGTGGGAGGATATTAAAGTGTAGGGCACTCGCAGCTACCAAAGGGGATCAGGGATCAAATTACTGGACAGTCAGTACCAAACAGCATATCAAATAGGATAGGACAGTACCAAAAAGGAAATCAAATTACAGGACACTCACAGCAAAATGACAGAATTACTGCCTCAATTGCATCCCTCAGCGGCTTTGAGTGGTACATATTTCAAATCGAATACGTTATATTTATGTAGCTTAAAAACAGCTAAAAAGAACACATACATTTTTAACCTGTAAAGCATTAAATGTTATACCAGGCCTGAAAAGGTTAAAAAATAAAAGGGTTTACTTAAGTATGTACAAAGACACTTTGTTTTTCTACCTCTTTAAAGCCTCTATTAACAAATGAATGAACCAACTAATGGCATCACTTTAACTGAATCAATTCAGCTTGCACAGGACTGTTCTGTTGATAATGTCCAAATTCAGAACTAGAACCTGAAGATCCAACCCTCTGCCTTTTCTCATCTCTGTAAATATAATATAATAGATATATAAAAATAATGGAAGGGCAGAAAATCATGTTTTATGTTTGTCCGATTTAGGATAGGCTTTTCACAAACGTTAGCTCAGCTTAGCAACTTGCTACTTCTTATGGGCGTGTGAAGACTGAGAAACACTGCTTTCCATTTTATGCTGTGACTGTGGTTTCTGTTTGTTTAGCAATTTTATACTACAAAATTTGATTTAAAAAAAAAAAAAAAAAAAAAGTTTTCAGTTTCTAATCGTTTATATAGACTTTTCTTGCACCGTCTCCTGTTGAACCAGGCCTTGAACCAGGCATTTAACCCCAAAGCAGCTTTCATCTAATAACTATACTATAGCAATACACGTTAACAATGCCCATTGTTGTTCCTTACTTATTTTAACCCCTTAGAAATGTTGGCCAGAATCCCAATAAAAAGTAAAAACATGCAGACTACATGCAGATCGAGGATCCAAGTGCAAGATTGTTAACCACTTAGCCAAAGGGCCAATCTGTAATAATCACACCAGTTTAAAGAAAAATAAATCAAGCAAAATCATCATGTTCTGATTCTCTTGCTTCAAAAATCACACAATGCCTCCATTTTCAAAGATCTATGTAAAAAATATATGCATTGCTTTAAAAGACACCATAAAAATTTAGAAGTTTGAGATTTAAAGCATTCAATTTGATAGCACAAGACAGGCCTAGGGTGATTTTCCCATACCTAGTTAATGCACTTCCACAAGTGCGGTAATCAAGAATGTTTATTCTTCTTTTGTGCATTTTTCTGAAGTGGATTAGAGATTAAGAGGGAAAAAAAAAAAAACCACAAACATAATGTACTGTATTTATGTCAGATGTGGCCAATATGAACCAGTTTTCAGGTTTGACAAAAAGAGGGGAAAAAAAAAACAAAAAAGGCACTGGGTGCATACCAGATATGGACAACATTGTACAGATTTCAGTGTACAAATTTGCAGCAGGCCAACAGCCTGCATGCCTGAGTTGGGGGGTGGGGGCACTACACAGCAAATGCCTTTGATCACTATATTTCTTATGCCTGTGTGATGCCATGTTACTTGACCACAAACCATCTCAATGGCCAAGGTGCAACAGCAATCTAATCTGCACCTAAAATCCAGTTAAAGGGTTAATACAGGGATTTAAAAAAATGGAAGATATTTAACATTTACAGATTTCACAATTTAAGCGCGTCCACAGACTGCATGACCTTAAAGTCATTATTCAGCTCACATTTCTGACAGCAATCTCTAGAGAAATTCTCTGTCAACACTGAACAAACGCAAGGGCTTAGCTACTTTTTAAGAACCTGAGTCATCCATGCTTCAGATGAATAAACATCTTGGTTAAGCACTTAAGGGTTGCAGCAGATAAACTCACCTGTTCAAAAAGTCAATAGAATAACGGTTTCACATAAGAATGATGCTGCGCGTCAGGATGGAGTAGTAGGCCCCCCCTCCCCTTCCCAATTGCTCCCTTATGTGCCTACTACAAAGCTTATAATACCAGCATATTCATTGAATGTTGTGATCAGAAAACACAGGTTAACTGAGGAAACTGGTATGACTCAATTCCTATAAAGGAGAACATGTTAAATAAATATCACCGCTTTCAATGTCTCTGGCTTAGGAAGCCTGTGCATACCAGAGTGATACTTTCAGAGGGCAGTGAAGGCTGATGAACATGTCTGCAGTTCTTCAGCCAATTCAAAATGCCTGTCATGTCTTACAGTAGTTAAGATGCCAACAAGAATTCTGGTAAGAATATAAATACTGCACACATGTTGAGCTATACAATGCCCACAAATATAGTTATAGTCTTAAAAGGTAAATAAATTTGCAGGTTTTTAAAGCTAATTTTTGTCCCAATTAAAAATGTATGGCCTAACATTAAAAATATACTAATACAATACTGGAACTTCAGAAGGGGTCTACACAAAACATAGCAACCCTTTGCCATGAATTACTGCACATCTTCCATGAATACAATTGCCAGATGGGTCTTTATTTTCCACATTTCTAATGTGTAATTAAACACATGATGGTTTATTTATTAGGGCAAAAGCTATATGAAAAGTGTTCTCTATCAATCTATCTTTGTTTTGACTGCTCTACAGTAAAGAAAAGTAAAATCATGTTGCCACACATTGCTGCAACAGACCCTTTTTAACCAAATGCAAAGATCTCTGATGAAATGGGTCATCACGATGACCTAGGTTTTGTTTTCTTAAAAGGACACCATCACCAAGGGAAAAAAAAAAAAAAATATAGCACCTAGACAGATTTCTAATTAATTAAATTCCTAAATCCGACAGTGCTCAAGATGTTAAAACGTAAGACAACAGTCCCTCTAAGCTTGGCCATTTTGAATAATTATCTGCAGTGTTTAAATACAGAGCATTGCTGAGCATTCAAGACTTACTATACAGCTTTCTGCTACCAAAAGACAAAAATAGAAAGCAGCAACACTGCTGTCTAGCATGCAAAAGCATTTCAAAAAGGTAAAAGCAATTTTTTTTTTCGGCTGTGCTGCAACACCGTTATCTTACTACACATGCTCAGGATTTGACTTAAGCAAAGTTACTTTCGTATGTGTGAAACCAACGTCGCAAACCATTTTCAAACAGCGTTGGAAGCATATGATCTCCTTTATAAACCCCCTTCCCCTTTTTCTAATTTAGAAAATGAAAACTCCATCACTTACCACTTAAATTGCAAGTTTTGGGGGTTTTTTTTGGGGGGGGGGGCATTTTACAATCACCTGCTTCTACACTAAAATTAAGTTTTGGATCTTTGTATAGCAAACCATGCATTTCCCCCATTGTCTGCATAATCACTCTGGTTTTGTCATTTCTACATTTTTATTGGATTTTGCTCATTAACCTACAATTTTTTTTTTTTTTTAAAGGCAGAAAAAAAATATATATATATTTTCAATGAATGCCCTGTCATAATAAAAATGAATTTATAAAAAAGAAAATGGACAAGTGACATTCAGTAAATTCAGGGGTTTCCTGGCAGATCTAATAAATTGATGGGAATTGGCATTGTTTTACCATAACCACGGACAAGAGCAACTAATAGAACGGTTTACGGAGACATTGGGGGGGGGGGGGGGGGGGGGAGAGAAAAAAAAAACAAAAACCCACACAGACGCATCGAAAATCAAGTCAAAACTAGCCCTAGCTCTCAACAACCTCCTGGCATCACTGAAAAATCATTCAACAACTATCCTTTTGTAAAAGGTACCCATAAACATGAGAGAACTGTCAGAAGGTCAAACTGAATGATCTTTCTTTAGAAGTATCGAAGCATAAAACATGCATGTTTACTGGCATAGCGTACATATTTATCTACAGAGCATCCCTGAACTGTCATAGGAGAATAGTGAACAGCTGAGGAGAGGGTGGGAATCATCTCAGCCGCTTAATCCCCCCACTGCAAACACTGGTTGGCCAGGCAAAGTCTGGTTGGGTTGGAGAGTGCTCACAGACATACAATCATTTTCTGAGCTGGCTGTAATCTGTCAACTGAGGTGATAATCATCTCACATCAACAGGCACCTTAGGAATACATGCGAAAAGCAGAACTCATTAAGAGCTAGTAGAATTGAACTTATTATATTAAAAAACACTTGTACAACAATCTGAACAAAAACAAAGTTACTAAAAGTGAGATGGCTAAATATTTGCCCTAAAATGTAATGTTAAATTTAGGCAAAAAATATTTTGAAAATTACAATCCTAGATGACATTTAGACGGTAAACTATGTTCTATTCTTTGCAGACAGCTTAAAAAAGCTACAAGTGACAAAGTAAATCTTTATTAAAATAGAAATTTTAGCTACAGTTCATTCTCAATTCCTCTATCACCCCTAAAGGGCCCCAAATAACTTGGAGGTTTTTCCATCACCAGCAAATTATTTTATTATGAATTTACCTAGTCACTTCCAGTAAAGTCTATTACCTCTTTAGGGGAAGTAGCCTAGTCTCACCTAGTAAAGTCTATTACCTGTAATTGGGAGGTTTGTAGGTTCTCCTCCCCCCCCCCCCAAGAGTTTAGTTTTTCAGATAGGAAAACTGGATAGAACAAAGATCATTAACACTAGTTACCATCTGAATACCGTGCAACTTTCCACCACTTTGCAATCTGCTTTTACCACTTATTCACTAACCATTTTTTCAAAAATTGAAAACTTGTCCCAGTAAACTGGCTTGTCTAAAACAGACAACCATTGTCCTGAAAAGTTAATACAGAATTATTCTAAGGTGGACAGGTCAAAAAAGATCAACAAATGTATATGGAATTCTTTTAAGGCAAGCATTGCTTTACTGGACAGATTTACTAAAACTGGTTGAATGAAGAAGTGTTTAAACAAAAGATGACATTATGCTATAAAGAACTTCAAACTAAAAAAAAATGGACCTTTACACACACACACACACACACACACACACACACGCCAGCTTTGGAAGAAAAAAAAAACAAACCGTACAGGACTCCAAAAATTTTATGAATTACAACTGTTGTGTCATCTCTAACTCAAACTAAGACGATCAGGGCTTTATAGCAAGATAAGGATAGGATAAAAAAAGCCATACATGTCATCTTTTAGTGTTCAGATATGGAGAAGTGACAAAAGCTCAATTCATACTGAAAAATTCTAATAATTATTCACAATATGGCTGCATTCAGAGGAAATGTACCATTCCATTGAAACCCTGACAGCAATTGAACTGCTGCAGGACTAAGAGCTTGCCATCGGACAGATTCCTTGTTTTTATGACTGAACTAAAAAAATGTTTTAGACACATAAGAAAATTGTATTATCCCAAAGCTACCTTACAGAGAAGGTCTGAAGAAGCAGAAATAGACTATTACTAGAATAGTCAATAGAAACCAAGTGAAGCACCTCATATCAAGCACTCACTGGGTTCACTTTGTTATGCTTCACTAGAGCAACTCACACATACTATCTAAGAAAAAAAGGTGGGAACAAAAACACAAAAATTACAAAAAGAATGGTAATACAGACATAAGCAAGCCTAGTTGAATTATAGAATATACAGCAATAGTTTGTTTTTACACAGTGGACTTACAAGTACCATACACATTTGAGCAATATGCTGATCTTTGGCTAGGTTTGGCATGTTAGAAATATATATATATTTTTTTAAATCGTTATAAAGAAAGTGTAAATCTTATGCCCAGGAGGAGAATAGCTATCCAAAAGTACATTTAATGTACAGACAAGCATTATATCGGAATGGATGGTACTGAAAATCAACAATAAAAAGCACTATCCCTTGTACGTTTAGTGAATTTAATAACGGGATCAATTTCATAAAGGCCAAAGAGCAAGGAACCAACAAAATATTCTGGGAAAATGGCAGCAGGATGAACACAGTCACCACATTTAACAAGAAAAATAGAGAAGGGAAATGGCTTTAGTTAGTAGAAAATAAGATACCTATATAGTGCATGTCATTTTTGAGGAAACCATCAACCAGAAGCTGTTATGCCCTAGTAAAAGGCATGGTTTAAGCAAACACTGTGCACACAGCATTAGTTTTTGCTGCAAAGTGCACTTCTAGTTAGCAACTGCTGGCATAACATTTGAAAGGAGTACAATAAGTAAATGGGTGTATATTAAGTAAATTGAACCCTTCTCCATATTTGACCTGGACCAACAAAGAGGAAGATGACCAAAAATCCCTATGAACTAAACTGATGGGCAACCTATTTATGACTTGTCCACTTTCATCATTTGCTTTTTGATGAAATGACCTAAATTTGGCCAGAGGAAATGTTCTATGGACCAGGGGTGGACTGACAACTCATGGGGCCCCCGGGCAATAGGGGATCATGGGACCCCTGTGTCCTTGCTCAAACTAAAAAAAGCCTATAAAAAAGGTACCGGGGGCATCTCATGGGGCCCCCTACTGACCCTGGCCCTCGGGCAGTGCCCGAGTTTCCAAATGGTCAGTCCACCCCTGCTATGGACATATCTAAAAAGGAGAAAAAAGGCATAATTGACTGCATATCCTTAAACAATGGCCACCACCCTCCTGGACTGTAATGCTTAACTTTTTATAATGTGCTGTTCACCTGTAAGGATTTTTTTCCTTCAGAAAACAAAATGATCACAACAGGTAAGAGAAAAAAAGTCATTTTGTCCTTTCAACAACTCTTTTTTTGACCAATTTTTGTTAGGGTGCACACCATAATGATCAACTAACCCTGAAGACTCTAGTAGAGAAGGCTTTTCTTTTTAAGAGGTTGAAAGTCAATTCTAAGCATCAAAATTAAAATGTGTCAAGCAATAGTTGGCATATTCTTCATGGTCAAAGGATTCATTAACCACAAATTAGGCCTAAAAGGTCTCAGTTGATAATGAAGTGCCCTCACTGGCAAAGCAAAAGCATAAAAGCCTTTCGGCTTTGGAATGCAGGCTTGAGCAAAAGTGGTGGACTTCACATACCCGTAGTGAAACAGTTATTGCTTACATGCTATTCTGAAAACACTTGTTCCCTGGTTGTAATGTGGATCCAGTTGGCTTCCAACTAGGATTTGCAAGAAGTATGCAAATTAGGATTTCTGACTTAAATTTAAAGCCAAATAGTCCAATCAGTTTAATCCCTTCACTTCAAGTCCAGTATACACAACTGGAAGGGAGAGGGAATTCCTCCAAAATGAAGGAAATTCCCATCAGACAACTGAGAGCTCCCATTAGAGGATTTCCCGTCTCTTTCTGATCTGGTGTCACCAGTCACTACTACAAATCTCTAATGGGGATACATGCAACAATGAAAACCAGATGGAGATTAGTCTTAAGATAACCAACCTACTCCTCTGATCTGCATGCTTGTTCCAGGCCAGTGTCTAATGCCAGAGACAGTCAGGAACTAGCAACTTCAAAAGGCAACAGCAGCATCTATAGTTCTCTTAATACAGGTTTCCTTTAAGGCCACCACCATTATAGTCTAACAATTTCTCAGCTGCTGATGCTTTTATGGGTTGCATCACTCAGAAAAATGGCATTTTGCCAAATGTTAATTTTAACCAGTTAAGACTGAGATAGAATTCAGAAAATGTTTGAAGGTGGAGATTAGCATGCCAGCATTTATTATTGACAAAACAAAGTTTTAATAAAATGTTTACCTTAAGGTTCCCTTTTGTAGTAAAGGCTCTGCCACATATGGTGCACGCAAATGGTTTTTCACCAGTGTGGGTTCGCTCATGGATTTGTAAAGCACTGGAAGATGAAAAAGATTTGCCACACGCATTGCAGTAGTGCTGTTTGGGAGTCCTTCTAGCCAAGGATGGAAGGAGAGCAGGAGACGTGGCTGAAGAAGATAAAGATCCTGAAGATGTAATACTTGAAGGTTGTTCCTTGTTGTCCTGAGGTGAGCCATGTATGAAACCATTAAATTCAGATTTTATGATGGCAGCTAGCGGATTGGTTGCTGGGTTTGATATTGAGCTAGTGGTGGTGGTGGTCAAATTGGAGTTGGGCTCAAAAAGCTGGGATGGTAGATCTCTCATCTGATGCGTAAGCATATGCTGTTTCAAATTGCCTTTAGTGGAAAAGCCACGGTTGCAGACTGTGCAAATAAATGGTCTCTCTTTGGTATGGCTTCTGTAATGAATGTCCAAGGCACTCTGACATGCAAATGTTTTTCCACATATATCACAAACTGTGTTTTTAAACTTACTCCGTTCTCTGAATGGAAATAGCAAACCCAAAGGTTCTTCTTTGACCGCTTTATCGGTGTTAGTGGAAGTCAAGTCAAGGGCACCACCATTAGCATGGGTTGGAGACATTCCATTAGGAAGTTCAGGTGGTAAAGCTTTTTGCTGTTTCTCTTCTGTGTTAGGGAATTTCATAAAGTCATTTGTGCTGTTAGGTGACAAAGCATTCATGGAGTATGTAGATTCTGAAGCTGCTGGGCTTCCAGCACTCTGGCTTTCTAGATCTCCCCCAAGGGATGAAGAGTCATTAGTCATATGATCACCTTCGATAGAGCCATTTTCTGTTGACTTCAGACTGGCCTGAAGCTGCTCTACTAGTCCAGCACTAATCATCTTCATTTGATTCTCCAAAGCAGCAATACTTGAGACTGCATTGAGTACTGGGGAGGAAGACCGACTATCCTGGGACACGTCTGCAGATTTTGGGGTATCAGGGACACTGCTGTCAGGACAATCTTCCATATTTTCATCTGAGAAGTTGTCTAGATCATCAATAGTTTTCTCATCAAAAGAACCTGTATCAGATTCCATAGAATCAGGATAATTTTCAGCAACAGGAGTATTTGGAATCTGTCCACCCATATGCATTCTGATATGCTGCTGCAGAACAACAGCATTGGTAAATTTCTTTTGACAAATAGGACATGAATGCTGTACTCTAAGTGGTGGCATGGCACGGTGCACACTGTAATGGGTCTTCAGGTTACCTTTTGTTGTAAAAGCACGGCCACATACTTTGCATTTGAAGGGTCTTTCTCCAGTGTGAGTGCGGTAATGCATTTTCAGGGCACTCTGGCAGCTTAATACCCGGTGACAAATGACACACTCATTGGGGTCACTAGACTTTTTGTCAATGTTTTCTACAAGCTGTTGCAGTTTGGAAGTCTCTGATGCAGGAGCTGCATCCAAAAGACCTCCAAATGGAAATTTTGCCTTGAACTGCTCTGACATCAATGGTAGAAGTGGGTTAGGAAAAGTTGCAGTATTGGTACAACCAGATTCACCTGCAGGAGAACAGTCCGCACTATTATAATTTTGAAAGGTATTTGACTGCTGTGAATTTTCTTCACCTTTATCTTCTGAGCTGGGCAAGTCAATGGGTTCAACATCTTCTGGAAGACTGCTATTTTTTTTAACTAGTGGTTCTGTATTTGTCAAATCACTTTTTACTGAATCTGATGGGCTAGCCAGTGGCTGACTAATAGCAAAAGGCTGGGGATCCTCAGTCTTAATAAATGGTGTTAAGTTGGGAATGGTTGGTGGGAGGGGCATCCCAACAGAAGTAGTCAGTGTAGGCAACACTGGTTTAGTGTCCAGCCAGTTGGTTACAGGTTTTTCAGGTGGTATTGACATCCCATAAGGGATTCCTGTACTTGTAGGAATGTTGTCTAAATGCTCTGGCACTGGATATGGATTCATCTGAATGTGAGGATATTTTTCTTTGTGGCGTTGAAAGTGAACTTTAAGATTCCCTTTAGTGGAAAACCGGTTTCCACAAATGTTGCATTTAAATGGCCTCTCACCCGTATGAGACCGAAGGTGGATCTGCAAGGCACTGTCACTGCCAAAGACCTTTGCACAGAACCTACACTTGTGTTTGAAGAATGCCTCATCAGATGCGCTCTTTGCTTCAAAAGCAGTTACACTGGCTGGCTTGTTTTTCCTCAGAGAATTTAAATCCTCTGCCGTTGTTCCAACATTGGGCAATGTACTAGGAAAAAGGGTGTTACTTGGGACAGGTTGAGGTAGTAGTGGGTTAGCGGTGGGGCTCAATAAACTGCTTATTGCAAAAGCTGGTGAAGATGTTACAGGTGCTGGTGGGTTACTGACCTGTGAGCCACCAGTGGTTGAAGGTACTCTGTCTGAAGAGGGTGGAATTGTTGTTGTCAATGTATTCAAATTTGGAGAGGAACTACTGCTGGATGGAATAGTGTTGTTAGGACTGCTCTGAGGTAGCTGTACTGGGGGTAATTGTTTTATACCACTAATGCTAGCAGATTGACTAGCAAGATTTTGTGCTAAG